>NC_037598.1:23236396-23565227 GCF_003073045.1 Pomacea canaliculata
TTACAAGTTAATATATCACAGTCAAATGAGTCAGTAGGGAATTAGCCAGCTTTTTTCTTTGCTATGACTGACCACAAAGTAAAATACAGGACTCAAGTGGAAGCAACCTGTAGACTACTGTCCTTGAAAACTGATGTTTAAAAATTACAACTACAGCACCAGGTGAGCAAACTGTACAGCAAGAAATTACAACAAAGCGATCAATGGCCATACTACTGTCATATGATTTTGATTATAAACACACATTTATCTGAAAGCACTACATGTTGGTCATGATAAATCAAGATGACATTTAAAGTTCAGTTTTTTTTTTAAATCCTTTGATTCAGACTTTCCAGGATGACATTTAAGCCTACTGAGTTCAAAGATCAAAACAAAATGTGCACATACCATTAATGCATTTGAGGAATTGGATGGGGTTGGTATCTACAGCTGCCTATAAAATAACACAATAGCAAATGGCCAAAAATTGTTAAATCTTTGTTAATAGTCGTCTACAATTTATAAGCTCAAAAGCATTGAGTCATATTTTGCATGTGGCATGGGATTACTTGCAAGACCAGCTTAGTTAACTTGGCAGCCATATTAGTAAACAAACACTAATAATTCGTGCTGTGATGTGCAACAACATGCAAAGTCTGAGATCTCGTAATGCCAAGTGCTGCAATGACCACCAATCAGCACACATTATATTCATAGAGTTTTAACACTGTCACTGTCTTCTGTCAAAAAAAGGGATAAAAAAAACCATACAAGTAAAAACACTCTCAGAAAAGTAATGTGAAACTTAGACCCACCCAATGCATTTTCTGCAAGATGCTACTTATTCACCTAATAACCCACCCAAAACAGCAATTAAAATCTAGGTTAAAATAACAGTCATTTCAATTTGTCGGAAGATTTCACCATACAGAGGAAAACAACCTCAGAATTCAGGTACATCAATCAATCTAAATCAGGAGCTTTCTGTTACATGAAGCTCAACTCCATAGTCAACTTTCTTCTCTTACTAGTAAGCAAATGGAGGTACAGAACATGAAGCATGCCAATCTCTAAGAGATATTAAAATCATTTTCTAATAATTTGTTTGGTCATTTTGTTTAATCTGCTGTGCTCATTTGATAGAAGACCTCTCATATCTGCATAAAAATCATTTAAAAGATACCTAGATACCCATGCCAAGCTACAACAAAAATCTCCCAATGTTGTATAAAATATAATTTCAAACTGCAAACTGGTTTAGTAAAAGAATTTTCGTCTTCATGGTTTTTGCAAGTATGGCCCATTCAACATAAGTTCACAATATTATCACAACTGAGTAGTCTCTTCTTGAGAAGCAGTATGCCTGAATGAAAATCCTTGAATGAAGATGGACTGGCTTACAGAACAACCAACAATAGGCAAGGCTCCACCTTCTCTGTCCTATGCAGCAGTGGAGGCATTTCATAGCTATTTATTCCTGAAACTATTAAGAATAATGTCTTGGGCATCTGGGCGTTCAATTGCCTCCAGAATATCCAGTAACTGCTGAACAGTGGCCGAAGCACTCCACTCCTTGAGAAATATCATGGCCGGTAACTCAGAGGCTGACACACCTTCATATCCACAAATCTCATCCACAGTCTTGCCTGCGTGCTCTGGATACAACAATGTCCAAGAGTTAGTATAATAAATTTCTTCCACTGCTTTACTACTAATAATAATAAACACATGATTTACGTAGCATACACTCATGCTCGTAAGGAGTGTATACTTAAACGCTTGAGACAATGAAGCACAGACAACATATGAAAGATGGAAAGATAAACAATAGTACAGATAACTAGTAAAGAAAAAATTCAAAGAAAAATCGGGTAACAAGAACTGAGGGTATTGTGATTTTGCAGAAGAAAACAAGTAGGGAAGTTTGAAGATGACTAGAATTATATGGACTGTTGTTAGGAGTAATGCTCATGGAAGAGGTGTGCTTTTTTTTAAGTGCATGTTTAAAAGATTTAATGGTGGGTAAGTGGCGGATATGGAAGGGAAGAATTCCACTGTTTTGCTGCGCAGAAACTAAAAATCCTATGACCATATGTTCTGCCTTAAAGTTTAGTTTTAAGCAAAATGTGATCCAAAGATTATTTCTACATTTTGGTAGTTTTAAGAATGGGAGTATAAATGCAGCTTTTGAAAGCTGTGCTTATACAGTTTGCTGACTGGCCTGTTCACTACATATGAGGCTAATTCCATTTTTATAAAATAAAACTGTTAATTACAGTAAGAACAGTCCCATAATGATCAAGAAAAAAATAAACCAGAAATAAACTATATTTACTGATCAGGCAAATTTCTATTGCCGAAGCAAATATAAGTATTTCAAGCTAAATCTCCAACTTGACCATGGTTTTATTGAATGTGCATAGCAATAATGATTATGGCAAAAGTAGTTTTACATCAGCATACTGGGGAAATTGTATATGCACTACTGTACTTTTTTCCCATATCAGGTCAACATCAAACAACTGCCAAAGTGTAGAATATACTTGCATATTGGCATAGTTTGTGAGAAGGGAGACAAATGCATAAATCTTTTTCTTTGTGAGAAAAAAAAATCCTGATCTTGACAAACTTATGCCCATGTGCTCATGTAAATTGGAAAAAATCATTTAAACAGATCCTGGCCATGATTAGTTTATATGTTGGAGATAGGTTTTATAGTAGAGGATCAGAAATACAGACCTATATGTTGTGTGAAGGTGTGCTGATCATATATCACTGAACAGCTGAATGTGGGCTTAGGCAGATGTAAAGACAATTCTTGAATTTATTCAATTCTTAAGCTCTGCTTAAAATCAACTATTTTTCTTTTTAAGTGTGAAATATGATTTAGAACTGCATATAATTTTTGAGAATACTGCAGCAACAGTGATGATATTAATCTCTTGTAAGTGAAGTTACTGAATGCAGTATGGCATATTACTGTTTGCTAGTTAAGAATTTTACATAACTTTTACATGCAGGATGATTGTCAAGGAATATTTGTAAAGAACCCTTACCAGAGAGGCTAACTTTCATGAAAGAGGGTTAAACTTTCATCTGTCATATTTATTCCAGAAATTATGAATCCATATGTTTATGTTCCACATGAATACTCAAAGAATTATGGTAAATGAAGCAAGCATAGTATGCAATTCGTTCAGCTAACAGATGATTGTATTGACTGCAACTTCTCTGTCATGCAATATTATGATGTCACGGAAATAAAATGTTATTTTGAAAAAAAGTATTTCAATTTAAGTAAACATTCTCTGAAAAGTGTTTGCTTTGGAGATGAGAGGAAGGAGCCAATAGCCACAGACAAACTGACATTTACCTGCCACATCCTTCCAATTGCAGCATGTAGTCATTTCCTTGTTCAGACAAAGGGCCACAGATTTTAATGTAGACCAGTTTAAAGATCTAAGAGGCACATCAAATTTATTTTCAGTCTGTGGATTAATAGGGGGGTCTGTTGGTTCCGCCTCAAACAACCGTTGTTTGCAATGGGTGTCCTAAAAAAAAACAAAAAAACCAGTTGATAAATAAGTCAGATTGTTTAAATAAAGACTAGCTTAAGCAATTAACATGTTTCATGCGCCTACAATGGTAGCACATGCATTTTCATGACTTCTACTTATAACCAGCATTTCTTTCTACCTTTTGTCAGTTTCTTCATTCTAACAAATGACAAAACGACTAAGTCTTTCATGAGCATTCTTTAAGCACAAGAAAGATTAAGACATTCATTAAAATCTGTACATTTGTGTATAAGCCTGTCGGCAATCTCCTCAATAACTCACCAGCCTTATCAACATCAACCCACTGACCCTTTTCAAACAAACGACTCATCTGGCACATCTACTCTTTTCAACACTTAAGGCAACACAGAATGTAAATCAAAATCAAGGTCAAACGCAGTAAACACATACAGTAATGACATGCGTTTCCTTTTAGAAAAATTCCCATGGATAGTGATTTGGCAAACTAATCAAATACCACGCTAGATGTAACAGAAGCACAGATTAAAAAAAAACAAAACTGATGTGGCTTTTCTTGTTTCTGAGGAGGAGGGATATACATTTTCTCACCTCATTACCAGCAACAAACGGCAATTTTTGCACATCAGACATCACAGATGTAATCACAGAGTCACTGCTTGAGGTCTGCGTATCAACATGTTGTACAGTGAAGTGAACGTGTGGAGGGATAAAGATGTCCAGCAGCTGTTTTATCTCCTGCAGAGTGATGCTCCTCTTTGACTTTCCATCACCTCTATGATCATTTATAAACCAGCACACATTTTGGCACCTGTTGTTTCATCCTTAACTCTTAAGAGAAATATGCACTGAAATATTTATCTCAAACATTATTTTAAGTATGCTTCAGTATTGAAACTACATACACAGTTAACAGGGCAAAAGGTGTTATCAATGCCTCCTTTTGGCATGAACTGGAACCCACTAGTTTACAAACCCAAAAGAAAATAAACGTTAGTAAGTTAGTGAAGTAACCTATTATATTTGTAACTATATCTCTAAAGAACAATACCTTTAAAACGCTGAGTACAAATTAGTAAAAGGGCTTACTAAAATGTGGTATTAATGAAAATGTACAAACACCTACATTCTAATGATCTTTATTGTCACAATATGATACTAAGCACTAAGCAGAGAATACTAGTCTTTTAACGGAAAACAATTAGGATTCGTTGCACTCACTTGGAAGCAGAAATCTGAAGTCTATTAACACTCTTCTGAAACTGCAGGCAAAGCTGTAAACTACTGGTTGTAACAAAACAGGTGAAAAGACCACACAAGTTTAGTTCTAGCACGGATGGATGCATGCTGAGCTTGGACAGACCATCAAAGTATACCCTCCATGGCACTGGAGCTTGGAGCTGAACCACAAAGTTTTTCTCTAGTGGTTGCATTTGCTGGTCAACCAGAAAATAAGGCACAACATACTCCACTGCATCCTCTCCAAAGCCAGAGTCTCTGGGAGTCACCCTAGCCACAGGACGAAAAGGGAAAATTACTCCTAGATGTACCAGTATCTGGGGTGTCAGGCGGCTTCCAGTTGTGCCCACTTCCAGAATATCACTTAGGTCTGATGGAGAGATTCGGGCATCACTTAACAGTTTAAACCACTTCTGGCGACAGGAGGGGGTTAAGCCATCAAAGTTGTTCTTGGTGAAGAGCTGGCCAAGTGCCAGCATGATGTTGAAGGGAAGAAGATACTCTTCCTGGCTTTCACCAACTTCTTGACACCTTCCTGGCAACAAGACAAAGTTAGCTCTTCACTTAATGAAATGCATGGGGTTGATCAATAGAAAACAATGCTTAAATTCTTTAACAGTTTTGTTTCCTGGCTCAACAGGAAATAGAAGGACCATAACAATCCTCCAGTTATAGATCGATGGAACATTGATAGACCATGTAATAAGAACACTGACAAAAAATGTACTGCTCACTGTTCAACCACATTTAAACTAAATCTGGATTTTATTACATGTCTGAATGGGACCTTGTCTAAAATTATTTTTAGCTCTAGCTGTTTTCACGGCATTGTTCTCACCAATGTTGTGATGACACGGCATGACTAAAACGCACACAATGGACCTATCATGCTAAAATTTTTAAAATGCAACATATCTATAAAAAGTATTACTGACATTATCTACTACCTGGTGAAGGAAGCCCTATGCTCCTCAAGGAGTGACAAGGAATAAACTAAACAAAACATCTACTACCTGGACTTTACTGAAGGCCACAGAAGAAGCAAACTGAAGGCTATCTGAGATATCTTAAACTCAACATGCATTTCAAGTCAGTAAAGTACACTCTTAAAAAATTGACAACAATAACAGTCTGTATCATAGTTACTTACTGTAAGGAATAAGGTTTCCAGTGGCAGTAAGATCTTTGATTATGTCTGGCAGCCTCTGATGGCCCACCTCAGGTGCTGTGCCATCAAGCATGTCCTTCAGGTCCCCAAGTGTCGCCTGCAAGTTAGGGAAGGATAGCAGGGCATCCAGAAGAGCGGGTACCTGTGAGACAACCATGCACTGTTCTGACAAGATTCTACACCACTGAAACAGATGGTAGCGGACACTGGCCATGTGTGCTGCACAGCAAGGGGAAGCAATGTCAGGAGGAGACAGCTCAAAGCGTTCAAGCAGCTGGCTGCCAGCTTGGGTAACATAGAAAAGGGCCTGTACCTCCTCAGCGCTGACAACTGGCTGTGCTCCTGAGAGCATCCCATACAAGTGCATCGAGGCACTACAGCCACTGAAGGTACTGCAGGCATGGGCTGTGTGAATCAAGGCAGCCAGACGTGCCATCTCGCGCTCTGACTGGTTTTGCATCTTGACCACATCAAAGGTGAGGAGGAGTAGGATGTTGGTGGTGAAGAGTGAAGCAGCACAGTGGTGGAAGAAATTCTCATCACTGATAATGCACAGTTCCAGGTTTAGAGAATCTGGAGCACTTCCCCAATCCTGCCCTGCCCTGCTGCCAGAGTATTGTGAAGGGACTGATGAATGTTCCTGCATGATGGCCACGCTAGGCTCTGGCCATGTGTGAATTTTCACTTTTTTATCCTTGGCTAGCTGCATGGAGAGCTGAAAACACTGTATATTTGCACCACCATTAACCATAGAGCCACAATTTTCCATCAGGCCACGGACTAAGTCCCCTGCTCGATTTCCACACACTATCACGCGCACCTTTGTCAGTGTACATCGGTCAACTGCTGATGAGCTTCTGCAAAGATTAGGTGATCCCAGGGTGTTGAGAGGTATGTGTTCATCAGAGGTTTGCATCCAGTTAGAAGCAGACATGGTTGAGAGGGAACCCTGTGAGACCTTTGGGCTGGTGGGAGACATCAACCTGCTAGAAGAAGAAGAGGAAGGAAAATGGAGTGCATTTTCCATGGCATCAGCCTGTTGTTTCAGTCGAGCAGCTCCTTGTTGCAGCAACCCAGCAGGCCGCTGGATGACAAGCCGAAGAGAGGAACAACTGCGGAAGTCATGGCCAAAAGCCTGCACAGTATGTGTACATATAAATATACAATCAGAAAACATTCCTTTAGACAGACAAACACAAAGAATGATTTTAAGCTGGTTTTCTTTTTCATTTCTCCAACTTTTATACTCTCACTAGAGTGAATGATAGGAAGGTGCAAAACTGCTTACCTCCTCTGCAGAATTTACTGCTGTGCCATTTACAGACCGTATCCAATCACCTGGCAGAAGCTGCTTCCAAGCAGCACCACCAGGAAGAATCTCTGTCACTAATGCAAATACTTCTCCTGGTGGGCCATCCTGTAAAAAAATCAACACAAGCGAACGTACCATAAGTTTCAGTCTATTAAGTACACCTATATGTAAGCCTCAGCATTACATTTTTTTAAATGTCTACTCTTTTCACAAATAAAAAGAACTGGTGTATAAGCCGCAATGTCCAACTAACGTATAAGCCGCAAATATATACAACCTGAAAGCTGCATTATAGGCAATTCGTCTCATTTTCTGCCTGATGAGGGTGTGTGCTTCTCCAACTGATCTGATTGCTTTAATTGCATGTGGCTTTAACTTAGAAATATAAACTGTTAACACTGTAACAGCATTAACAACTAGGACTTTAATATGGAGCTTATCAAAGTTGGAAAACTTCACAAACAAGCTGCATCGTTGTTTAAGCTGCAGGATTTAAAGCCGGGGGGGAAAGTCACGGTTTATAGTCCAAAATTTACGGTAATTCCCATTTCTGTTTTCAAACTACTTGTCGAGTGATTATGTATCATTATCTGCTTTAAATATTGACTTCTCTTTACTTTTACTCTCAAGTTAAAATTCTGAAATATGTGTACTCACACTTACATCTCTATCAGTTTTATAATATTTCTCACCATTTCTTTTATTCTCTAATGTCTACAAATATATACATAGCACTTTGCTGCTTTCTCTTGTGCACAAATATACAATTTGTATCATAAATACATATAAAATGTAAATCACAGTTCTTAAAAGCAGTCTCTAACATGAAATCTTACAGACAAGACCTGTCCAGGGCTATCTAGACAAAAATCTAAAGATTGATCACTAAATCTCCCTTAGAAAAGCCAAACTTCCTTTTACTACACTTATGGAGAACACATCCACCAAAGTAAAACCTATATATGGTCTACAGTAGATCATGAAAACAATTTAATGTTTAAAAATCTCTGTCATGTTTTTCCTTCTTAAATAAAACTGATGCAATAAATGTTGCATACAAAACCTTCAAAAGTCAAGTTTACTTCTCATGACATAAAATACAGAGGCCATAAATAAACTTGGTCTGACGACTTAGATTTTCATTTATGGTCATGTTCAAGAAAACATAACTGTTATTTGATACATGCTTTAAATATATTCTAGTCATAAATACTGCATATACTCAAACCTTCAGCTGTAATAAATAACATCCCTCTCATCCAATCTACCTTCCATAAAACATCCAAAGAGCAAATCATCAAAATAAAATGGAAAGTTAAGACTATGTGCAGAATATAACTTACATGCTTCTTGACCTTGAACTTGAATCCAAATGAGGTGCTGCCATTTTTGTTAAGCTCAAATGTTTTTGTAAACGGGTCCCATATCACATACTGAGGGAAGCCCAGAACAAATTTATGCCACAAGCAAGTCTGAATGTTGCAGCTGGGCAAAGAGCACACTTCTACTCCAAGGGATTCAGCACTTCTGTCACCTCTTTTCCCTCTCTCAACAAAAAAGCTTTCTGAGCTGGTGGTGCTAGAGGAAGTTGGATGTGGATTGGAAGAAGTGGTAGAGGATGGTAAAGTCTGGGTGCGGGGAGGAGAATCACTTTCTTGCACTACACATACAATATCATGAATCTTAATCTCATTCGACATTTTCTTTGACAGAAGCTGTGTTTGCTTTCCACTGGGAAGCCCTAGAAAAAGGACCAAAAAAATATTCATAAGATCACACAAAGAATAAAGGAAATAAAGTAATTTACTGCTCTGATTAAAGCTGCTATGCATGATTTTTATATTCATGTCATCATCATTATTCTTCAATACAATTCATTTTTATATCATATTTTATTAAACATATTTTTATGCTTAATTTCTTACTTTAACTTTTTCATTAACCTGTACCTTGATGACTGAGTGTATTTTGTATTATAGCATGTTATTATTAACCTGTGTTTCTAATGCCATTTCTTTATTATTGTTGGTCCCTGCTGTTAGTGTGACCTGCTTTGGCTGTGATACTGCGTGATGAAAGTGCTCTATTATTTTTTCTTATCCAAAGTCATTTACATATTGCCTATAATCAACTTTATTTAAATTAGACACTGATTGAACACACCATATCTTGTCTATGTTTTAATGAAAACTTGTTTTAATTCTTTCATTTGCCTGTTTATTGTACCTCACCTTCAGAAGTTTGAAAACTGTCGTTCAACTCATCTTCAAACAATACAGAACTTCTTTGTATTCTCTATGCAGAATATACACCATCTACACTCTTCTTCGGAATTTTAACAGGTATTGCTCATTCTTAATTTCCTGCGCTGCTTAACATATTCACAATATCTTCCCTATTCCCATGGAAAACATTTAGTACATATACTTTTTGCCACTCAGCAGCAGTTATGTGAAATTCCCTAACACATATCATTCCCCACTATCAGTCCACTGACTCATTCAAACTAACACTAAAGACATATCTATTCCAATGACATCTAGAGAAGTAGGACTTTGAATTTATTCTAATTCAGTTTTCTAAAAGAGGTATGAATTTGTACTGTAAATTATGTCTTCTGTTTTAAATCGATAAATGATTTGCAACATTTACATTTTTGTTTCAACAGGTCTGTGCTTAGACTGTGGTGTTATGAGTGTGCACTATGATAAATGTACATTATTTTATTATAATCTCGTCTTCACAGTAAAACCAATAGACTTGTTTGCCTGGGTTTGTTTGTATACAATACTAAAGCTGCTGAAGGATGAAGGACTACTCAGCCATTTAAACTATACCCCTCCATTTCACTGCACTTTACAATCTCTTTACTAAATGGGTGAATCAAGCTCACATCCTCATGGAAAATCATGTCAAACTGCCACACTAATTATTAGTGCCATGTAACACAAAATACTTATGTCTTTTCCACACAGTCAAGACATTTACTGGTCATGGGAATGTTCTTCAGGAGCTGTTAAGGAATCTTTAGCTCCTGATATCTTGAATAAAGGCTATATATTGTGAAGATTTACCTTTCGACACGCATGTAGCCTCTGCACGGCATCCGCTCTGATGATCCCCAGAATTCTGTGAATGTCCCCCTAGTGGAAGCAAAGGGGTATTCTCCCCTGCTTCTGCAGATTTTTCTGTCTCGGTACTGTTGCTTTTAGCAAATCGCTTGACAACAGGCCTCTCAGTAGAACTGAGAGAGGCTGAGCTGCTGTTTCTACTTGTTCCTGAGTTTATAGACAAAAATCTCTTCACCTGCAAATGACAATAATAATAATAAAGATGCATACTCTTTGTAAGGAAGATTTGATAATGCATTTAAAAGCACACATCTATAGAGATATAATGAAGCACTTGAACACAGTGTGAGAGTTCTACAGATGCTTATCTATTGCTGTGGAACAAGAAGAGAAGAACTAGATTCTAATGGATTAGATGACTCTTTCTGGTTTTGTTTTGTAAATTTATTATGCCTAAGCTTATATATTTGCATGGCTCGATCTGTTTAAAAATAGACAACTGAGCTTGCGTATCTGTATAGTTTGAACAACATATGGCTTTTTTTTTTTTTTTTGGTAATATATTTGATGCTAATAGCTGCTCGTGTCATTGGTGATTGATTCATCATTTGGGCCTGGGACGATCTGAGTTGTCGGTCTTGGGACGAATTGACTTACTGTAGTAAATGAGTTACAAAAAATTCATTTGTGCAATATGAGCAAATCACAGAGGCAGGTAACATCGCTTTATAAACTAAAGCCTTATATAACCGTGAATATTTCTGTATGGAAATGTCACTGTTAATATGCACCAGCAGTAAAAGCTTTTGTATCAAAGTGAAAGAGGATTAAAATATACACAAGTTGTGCATACTTTTGGAAAAGACCATGACTGCATGCATTTTCAATCATAAAGAGAGGTGGTATTAAAGTCCAACCAACAGCTGTTATAGTCGCAGACAAATGCCTCTTGAGGGTAGGCGACATATACAATCAGGAAGACCACCAAAAAAAAAAACTGACACCAAGAACAAAGGCTTGAAGCATTTAAACAGCAAGAATGGGAGCATGTATATGATGCCCAAGCGGCAGCCTCAACGAGCTCCCCATAACCTAAACAAATATATCCTACAAAATGAGAACATTGGGAAAAAAACACACATCCAAATGGTAATTTTAGAGATCCAGCAAATATGACACACATTGTCAGAAATCAGCTACTGCTATCCTCCTCCACACACACACACACACTTTCTCTCTCTCACATTGAAAAACAATAACACATCAGGGCCCAAAGGGTTAATATGTGAGTTTTTCAAACATTCTTCAGCATCCATTACATTACTACTTTCCTACTAGTTTATTTTAACCATCTTTTTGAAAATGGTTTGTTTGTTGATGCATGGTCTGAAGCTACCATCCAAACTTTACATAAAAAGGGTGATATTATCACTTATACTTAAAACCAACTCACCTGTGTGTGTGGATTTGCTTTACTCATGGCGGATACAAGCAGCGACACCTTGCTGGCACTAGTCTGGCTCAGCAGCCTCCGCACATTCTCTTCGGAATAACTTGTCACTGACACGCCATCCACTGACACAATTCGGTCACAAAGTTGTAGAGATCCTTCTGTGATGCAGTCTTCCTTTACCAAAACTACTACTGTCGCTGTTTCATTTGGCCCACACTGGAAATACAAAAAACAAACTTCTGGAAATCTCTGCAGGCAATACAGTAATTGACAATATTATGCCTAATAGGTAAAAATTAAAAAATTGCAAATAAAAGCCAGGAAGAAAGAAACTATGTGCCCGTTCCTCAATTCCACATCAAAGTGCAAGGGACCTAATCCTCTTTGGAAGCCAAAACGATTTACAATATCCACCTGGCAGTATGTTTGATACATTGTACATTTATGCTAGTCCATTCTCTTATTCTCAACATCTCTGACACTAATGTAGGCAACAACATCAAATCCCACGTTGTGACTAACTCCACTCAGTGATACTTTAAAAAGTCACAAAGGTTTGCAGTGATACTTTAAAAAGTCACAAAGGTTTGCACTCACCTGAAAAGTCTTGAAATGAAAACCAAACTTTCCACTAGCACCTCGCCGTACAAGGATTGTCTTAGGTTTCTCCCACTGAAGGGACACAGGATGACACTGTAGCTGCTGACGCAGGTATTTAATGGACTCATTGGGCAAGCCCATCTCTTTACCCACAAGGCCTCATCCTGAAAAAAAAACACAACACAATAACGTTTCCAGCACTCTAATGGTTTCAATTAAGTACCTGGGGTGGCTATCCTGCAGTTTCAGCTGCTAGATATTAATGATTCACTTCTTTTCATTCTCAAGTTGATACCTGAACTGTCTTGCCATATTCACTGGTGCAGCAACTGATCCAGAAGACAAAATGACTGTCAAACAATGATGCAAACTATTTTGGTACATCCTAGAGAATGGCAAAAAATAGGAAAGTTGGTGGCAATATTGCCAGGTTCAGCTATCACTGATCCACATTAAGCGACTGATGAAGAGGATGAAACTATATAGCATGTTCTTCTTCAAATAAATGAATGGAGACACGCATAATAACCAAGAATATAAGAAAAATTTACTCGAGATTGAATACACAGGACAAAGATGCCACAAGTTCAAATTTTAGCCAACAAAGATATGACCATTTACACTGATGATATACACATACCAGCTTTATCATGCATGATGGCAATATACATTTACCTATTTCTCCACTCATACATGTACGTATTTGTAGTGACACATTTGACCACTCATAATTATACAAACAAACCAACATCATCATGAAGACAAGCCAAATCTGGAAACAAGATGAATTCATTATTTGTCAAAGGCTGCTGACAAAGATGCTGCTGCTTCATCATGGAAAAGAATACCTAATGTTTCTTTACTTGCTGCATTAGTTTGTAGGGAAGAAAATAGCCAAGTGGTTAAAGTACTGATGTCTATACTGAAAGAGGTGCTGATTTGTAACCCATGTAGCAAACTTTCCCCAGTCAAGCCAGCTGTCTGAAATGCGTACCTGACTCCACAGAAATGGGAAAGGCAGCAAGGAGATGAGCACTGACCTCACATGAAGCTGGTTGTGAGAAAAGTAAGGTCTCTAACAATTCACACCCCAAGGACCTGAAAAGGTCAGGGGATGACTTTCAACTTTGGCAAAAAACACCTGATCACTATCATCACCACAACCACCACTTATTCTGATTGATGATACCTTGCTTCTGGTTCATCTTCACAAGAGAGCACAAAGAAATAAATGTACAAGCAGAAAGAACATAGCTATACACACATAAACATTGCTTCATGATGAATAACATCATTCTAAGACCCTAAGTAATCCAAGTCATGCAACTATTCAGCAAACTTAATATGCTTCTACAGCTGAGGGGTTGGAGCAATGCTAATACTGAAGGGATATGAGCTGTCCAAAATACGTAGGCTCACCTTCTAAGCAAATGGCTCCTTCTTCTATTTATCTTGTTTTCATCACTTGATGTAATATTTTCTTGAATTAGAAACTCCTGTTAGCAAGAGTTCCCCAGCACACAGTGAACTTATTACCAGCTCTATCTGATAATAGTAACACAACTGAAACTGTTTCATATAAAACTTTTACATATCCTTTACAATCTCTCTGGCACAGGATCACTTTCCTACTTCCTGATAAAAGTAGGCAAGGAACTACTGCAGAATTTATAGCTCTGATCACATACACTTTAGATAACCTTATGTAGCTCTTTATCACATATTTTCACTGACTTTTCTCAACACCAAAAACTGTATCAAACAACTCTTGCTCTAAATAAAAGGGTTGGTTCTGTGCAGTAAGAAATATTTTCTTTCCTTTTTCCCTCCCTATCTTGCCTTTTATCCAAAATTTATTACCCTCAAAAATAAATTCTTTAAAGTATAATGCACCCCTAAAGATGACATAATTGTGCATAAGCAGAAATGATACTCTAAATATAATCAGAAAAGCAAATACATAAAGCATTTTGGTGCTTACAGGATGAAAACTGATATAACTTTGGAATGTTCTACCATATTTTCTTTAATGCCCATCTAAAAGATTAAAACAATCTGTGTTATTCGAGGCAGAAGTCAGCTTAATAATGGTCTAGCATTAACCACTGTAAACAACAATGTGACTATACACAGCACTTCAGATTTAAGCCTTTGCAGATAGGAAATGGCTCTTATCATACACACCATTTAACCTTAATAGCTGACCTATATTACCAACTCCTGTCAAAACTGTCGGTAGCTTTTATCCAAAACATTCACTGGTTTACTATCATTGTAGCTACAAGATTAGATAGTCTGAGCAAACTACAACTCTACTCTTTGTCCATTTTCTTTTTAAACAAATAATCAAGTCAACTTTACTCTAAATCTTATTCATCCAAGACTGTTCTACAGTGGATGTTTACCATGCCGAATCAGGAAAAGGCATCTATAGTTCAGCATCTTCTTACTAAATGTTTCCTAGGCAGGTAAGGCACTGATCAGATAGTTGGCTGCAAGGCTGTTGTGCCACTTTTTTCACAACCTCCTCCCTAACTACTTCATTTTTTTTTTCACTTGCATCATATGTTAACTTCCTCATCCTACATATATATAAAAATGTTGTCAAGCTAATAACACTTCTGCCATGAAGATTAATCCATTCTACTTTTTTCTTGGGGAAGTGACATAAAAAGGGTAAAGGGATGTAATTGAGCTCATTCCTTGCTGCATTCCAGACTTTCCTCACATCTGCGTGACCCATCAACACTGCAATAATTTGATGAAGTCAGTTACTATTCACAAAGCTAGATGCATGCAAATGTGTACCTGCACAAACACATACAACAACATACTTTTTAAATAGTTAATCATCCTCCTAATTTCTTTATCTGAATGTCTAAAAACAAATGTACAGCTATCATTCTGATTCTGACTCTGCCATCAAACAAATGCAGATATATGACAATTTACAACCACACCAGTGAAGAAGATTGCTATTTCAGTATATAGCAAAAGTAGTGACAATAAAAGATAAACCCCATCTTCACCTAGACAGCATACCCTGTCTTATTTGACATTGATTATAATGGCATTCATCACACGAGAAAGAAATTTTCTTTTTAAATCTCCCCCCTTTGAAAACACACCTGACTAGAGAACATAAATATAATTTAGGTGAATTCTGAAAGGTGAATTCTTTATGTTTTCTACTGTACACACCCTTAAATCCTTATCTCAAAGATTTGACCTATATAATATTAAGTTCTATGGTTCCATGCATTACAGCATCAGTTAGCTCAAATTACCATAGCACCCATTAGAAAGCATTTACCTCTCCTCAAAGCGAATCACATACTTTCTACTTTAGCATGTGTATCTGCCTTTCCCATCCATTAAAATGCAAAAAAAGAGGTTTCAGGAACTCTCTACAAACCTTCCCATCTTTGAATTGAGGGAGCTTTCAAACCTCAGATAAAATTACTAAATTTATAAGGATTGTCCAGTTAAGAATGGCCTTTAGGGTGGAAAGAAAAAGTATATTTTTACTTTCAGCTGGGTACTTCCTGCTGTATGTAGCTGTGGTTTTTATTTATCTCCAGATTAGCAACAATAAGTTAGAATGAAAATATTTAACAGGTTTTCTGAGAACTCAGGGGACTCATGTAGTCTACATACAACTGAGTCATGTGGTCAGTATGCAATCACCGTGTAAATTATTATAAATCTGCAACAAAGAATTCTGTTCTTATGGGTATGGATGGACAGAAGTAAACAAGTTTCAAGAACATGGGTATTAACTTAAGCACTGTTAGGGATGGAATTACTTAGTTTATCTTAATTATAGTTGCCAGTTTTTAATTAGTAAATTTAAATGAGTGAAATAAAAAAATTATATGATTTTTTTTAAATAGACCAACTGTTGAAAATTTACATATCAATGTAAATGTGTTAATATTACTTTGATCTTGATTCTTTAATATCTAGATACTTTTACATGCATGTAAAACTGTGTCACTAAAATATGATAACAGGTAATGACAAACTCTCAGCAATTTTATGTCTGGCTTATTATAAAATACCTTTCAACCATGAGATGTTAAATCTAAGCTCTTTTCAACTAACTGCTTACCATTCCAGACACTCTGGAAAATGTTTAGTGATTTGAATATCTTTTCATTATGACACTTTTCCATGTGATAAGAAACACCAGAACATGCAAACATATGCAAGCACATATATGTTGTGTAGAGTGTGTGTGTGTGTGAGAGAGCTGGGGGGGGGGAGGTCTCTATATGTTTAAAACTTCTATATGAGGTTCTTCTGTCCCAGACACAGAACTGCAAATGCTGTTTGACATTATGCCAAGAAAAACATGGCTTTCATCTCCAGCAGTGATACAAATTTATGATGCTCAGTCACTGTTTAGTTTTGTAATATCATTTAAGATCGGCTCTCTTCGTGTGACATATCCATTATTTACTGAAATTTCATTTAAAATGTAAAATTTGTTGTGCAGTCACATTATTTATTACTGTAATCAGGCACCTGGCAGTTCTTGCCAATGTCGATGACTATCTTCTGGTGATCTACTAACGCAATCTGCTACTATTGCGATTACGGTTGAGCTCATCCATGAAAGAATCAAGACATTTTACTAAAACTACATCAGATAGGCAGAACTCATCATTGGGAAAAAAATGCGGGGATTTTTCATTTGACTTTTGAGGCCTAAATCTATCATTCTTGTCATGAAGTGACGAATTTACTACGTGCAACCACTTTTTATATATTACACATTGCCCACAACTTGCAGCTGACATCACGAACTGTCAATGAATATAATGCCACAAAATGAGATGCTTTTTACCCGTAGTAGCACATGCACGAGCTGTGTAAATGGCTAGGTATACAGGTCAATGGCTCTTCTAAACTGGATTGCGTAGTATGGGTCTTAATTTAAAACTCGATTCTATGTGCTTCTCGAGGCATACATCAACATTTTTCAGATTCTTGCGCAGGAACGCCCTCTGGATGTCTTCAACTCTGTATGCAGCGATTTCATTTTAAAATAATTTAAAATTAATGAAATATTCTCTGGCAAATCTATATCATATACAGTTATACAGTTCTTTCCACTCGTAACTTTTTGACAGCATAACCAAGTGTGACTTACCCGAAGTAAAACTGCGGAACGGCCACTTTGCACACCAATTTTTCAAAGACTAAAACAATTAAAGAATTAAGCATTCCACTCACAAAGACTAGTTTCTCGGCTGAGTGCTACTGATCTAACCACACGGTTGATACAAAGAATGAGAGTTTTATCAGAAGCATCTAGCCACAACGCCCACTACACTGGCTGGAAGCTGTAAGTGGCTAACCTCGAGTGTAGTCCGTTGGCTTCGCAGTCCACGGCAACAAGTGTGCATGATAAACTCTCCCTTTATCACTCATCAAAACAGAACACAAGAAATCTGGGAGGTTTATCATAGAAAGGAAGTAATTCCTACCTCATATATTCGATACCCGGCATCTACTGAATCACAGTAATATCCTCAGACTTCCACTTTACGCTGTAATTCCGTCTGCATGCCATCGTCCATGGCTGTTACGCTCAAAAAGGTGGATTGGCTGTTGGATTAAAGCGCTTGTCACTTGAATCGCACAGAAATCATTCGTTGTTTCTGTGAGCTTTTAAAATAAAAATAATTTCATAATAATTTCTTAGTTGATACGTGCATCATGAAGACAAAAATTTGACGACATATTTGTGCAGTGTTGGAATTAAGTATAAATCTTTGCCCCAATGTCACACACAGACAACACGAATTTTCATAAATACGAAAGAAATTTTAAATTCCTATGACTTTAGTTCTTCTTTCACAACATAAGCCAGCCAGATTAAATATTACTGCTACTTTGACATCAAACATGTAATGCCATAAATCGTGAGTAAATGCGCGTCTTTTGGGAAATATTCGTGACTGACTTGTGTGGGTTTTTTTTTCTATCGTTCAACTAAGGCTCGAACTTGTACTACTGGACTGCTGGCAGACGATTTTTTTCTCCCCCAGTTAACTACTAAAACGAGGCATGATACTACAAAGCTTCCGGTTTAGTCACATTCTTTGTTTAGGCTCGCCGAGACTAACAGCGGAGAACTTCGCAAGATATTAAGCTTTGGTTTTGGCAGACAAACAGCAATCCACCTATACACATCCATGAATGGCCAGAGGTTCAGCAGCGTCGGAGAAAAAAAAAGAAGAAGGTAATCCGCCTAATGGACCCGGAGCAAGTCGACCTGCTCGTGGGGCCGACCAGCTGTCGTTGGGGACAGTCTTGTGCACCCACGAACTTGGATCAAATATATCCTCTTAAATTACCTGCTCAGAGGTCTCTGTGACGGTCCATTCTTTCGTGGTCGCGGCCATAACTTATCAGGAGTTTGATCTGAGCCATTCCGAAAAGCTGAGACAGGTATACAGGTACAGATTTATTACAGCAATTTCTCGTATGAATGGCGTTGAAAAGGCAACAGTCCGCATTTAAATGTTTGCCTTAGATCAGGATGAATATATAGTAGGCCTCTCTAGAAAGTATGATCCACTGTTGTAGGAATTCTCCTTCTATAGTAGGACATGCCTTGGTGTGGACAATATGCTAATCACAAAAAAGCCAAACTACCGTGTTTGACGCCAGTTATCTTGGAACACTTGTATATCTCCCATGAAACCGTTTGGAAAATAGTCCTACTGATATGTTTAGAAGATACTGCGATAGCGCGCACATACATGACTGTTGCGTCCTCATAATCACTGTTGCATTTTGGGTGTGCCGATTGTTATTACAAGCTTTCATTTAACGCCATAAATGTGAGGGAGTGAAAAAAATGGAATGAGCGTTTATTCTATGGTTTACAAAGAACTCCCCATATGAACCATCTTAAATGCCTACGTACGTGCGTGTACACAAGCCCATCTTTGCATATACATGACCAAAACTCATTCACATGCAGTATTTATTGGCCCTAGAAGTTACAAGTCGCAATGAGGATGCACAGTGACTTTGGTAGCTTCAGAATAATGTTAGCCTTAAACCGAAACCCATAGTCGCCCCTCCTGTTTAGGTATCTATATTTACCGATTTTTCAATACTATTTTTTAATTTTAATTTTTACATTAAAATAATTCTTCACATTCAATCACTTTAAATGTATAACTTTTCCGTTCGCCACAGACCGTTCTTTGGACCTAAACATAATAGACATGATAACACAAGACGCTAGTTTTAAAAGTTTATGGATCTGAAACAAAGTTCAGCTTCAGTGAAGACAACCAGTCTTGTGTTTTTAGAGATATTTTCCCTTTCAATGCTGTTGCCGTAATTTTGTGACTTGAGACCGGGCTCAGGAACTCTGCAATCAGATTGAAAAGCACTGGATTAAAAGCATGGTTTATATTTTTGTATGTGGACTAGTGTGTCAACTGAAAAAAGAAACCTTGAAACTAATAAGTAGCAGTCTATATTTAAAAACGTATGAAAGACACTTTTAAAGATGCCAACCCGAAAACTAGTAAAGCTTCTCTTTTGCCATTTATACTTTGTTTTATTTGGAGTGCATAAAGTTTTAAAGCGGAAATATCTCATTTTTTTATCTCATTCTAAATTCGTGTGGGATTTCGAGGGAAAAAATCACCCACTTTAATCCCTTTATATGTTAACCATTGGGGATAGATGCTCAAAGCGTAGGAGGTGGGGCTGCTGGGTTTTCCTTTTGTGTGTGTCAAGCTAGCAGCTAACACTTTCTCACGCAAACAGTCGGCCATTTTAGGGAACAATGGTGATAGTAAAGGCTGCAAACGCTCCTATCTACACCACTGTTCCAGTCAAAGAACGCACCACACAAGTGAAAGTCATTTTTTTTTTTTTTTTTGCTGCTCATAGGTCTGCGAAATGTCTCTTCGAAAAACTTATAGTTAGCGAACCATAGGCAGGGAAGCTCTCAAGTCTATGCTATGAGTTCTTTGATGTCTCCTCCCCTCGCTACTTTATTGAAATCTTGTCTGTCCAAACTCCTGCCCGAAACCTTCGTTCCTCATCCCTGAATTACTATTCTTAACGCCCTGGAAATACTGTCATGCTGTCATGATGGGTAAAGATCACTTTAAAAAATACTATTTCCCAAAATCTGGGAGAACACCCCCCTCCCTACTTCCGTTCTCGAGACACAGGACTACAATAATCACCATGTACAGAAAGAGGTCAACAAACTATAGGTATCAGGACCGTACAAGGAGAGCTAAGATCCTATGTCAATTAGGAATATGTGGGCAAAAAAGTGTGACCTCTTTCCGTGCATGGTAATTTTTGTAGGAGTGTACCTCAACAACGGAAGGGTTAGGAAAAAATCGGAAAAATAGTATATATCACACGGTTTTACCTAGTCATTTGAAAAAAAACAACCCAACCCCATCAGATCTTTAATGTTAAAAACCTGACTACAGTAACTGTGGACATAGTGGTATAG
This sequence comes from Pomacea canaliculata, assembly GCF_003073045.1. Lineage (NCBI taxonomy): Eukaryota > Metazoa > Mollusca > Gastropoda > Architaenioglossa > Ampullariidae > Pomacea > Pomacea canaliculata. Next base: position 23,257,267 of record NC_037598.1, read on the forward strand.
GCATTGTGGCCGATGATAAAAAGTACTGTTAAAATGAGCGAGGAATAGACAAAGCGAAAAAGAGAAAGTCAACATGAGAATTCCTTGTAATAGATGACGTCATACTGATGTGAAGATGATAACTGATGATGGTAGTGAAAGATGAGAGCAATTGCTGGCAATGAATAGAAAAAAAAAAAAGACGGAAAGAAAAAAGAAATGCTAGTTACACTTATAATGATGACAAAATAGATGAAACTGAAAAAAAGAGGAAAACAATTAATAGATGGTATTTGAGGAGATTGGGAGAGAGATATTAGCAACTGGGGTAGGGGTTGGAGGTCATTACAAATACTTGATATGGGATCATTCTGTTCAGATATATTCTCAATGCTTCTTTGAGGTGGTGACATACGGAAACTTGATACTAATGTTTTAAAAAAATTATATTAATTTAAAAGTATTATAAATGAAAATTCATTTCATGACTATTTGATATTTTTTCTTGACTACCTTTCATCCCCGTGGTGAAGAAGAGATAAAATATTGGAAAAACATGCGCCACAGACTTGAACTTGTATACAGTCTGTGACACACGCACTCAACTCGCGCCGTTGTTGAGGGGTAGGTGAAGTGAGAGACACGAGGTCGAAGGCTGGCAGTTTCCGGTAGCTAAACTATCGGCGCCACCACGCGGCGTTCGACATCAACAACGTTAGAAGCCGACGACCAGGAAGCCGACGACCTGGAACAAAGGCAGCGGGCCCCGTCTGTCTACGAAGATTGGAACACATCGCTGCGCGTGGCTTAGAGCATTCTGTCTCCCCTACCCACGTCTTTTCCTTCCTCACCCCCTACCGGGCATGTGTTCTCGTCGTTTGCTTCATGAATGATTCTCGTACTGTGGGGCGTAATGTCTCTCTATTTTGTCGTTTCCGCCCTTGTCCATGCTTGTCCACTCGGAAGCGATCGGCTAAGTACCTATACTCTAATTCTCTCAATAACGTTTGCTCTTCGGGCCGCTGATATGTTGACATTCATAATACATTTCATTCCCGAGGGATGGTTTCATTTATTTCATGGTTAAGGTGGATGCAAGGACGTCCAGACTAGAAACAAGGTACGCCAGCCAGTCTACCGCGAAGGATGGTGGTTCAAGTGGTTTGTTTCAAAGTTGAATAAATGCGGGTCGCATGTGGCTGTCATGACCCCGAGTTGACTACCTCTTGTCTATGTAAATTTAGTTTTAAAACTTTGTTTTAACCAAGATAAATTATTGTGTTTTAAATTTAGCTTTAATTAACTGCTCATTCTTGTGTTTTTTATGATCCATTTTTTCACTAAACCTCACTAAGCCTTTGTTTCTCTTTTCTAGCTGCCCCTACATTCAGGTCAGTTTATGTCCTTATAACAACCATAGCTACATCATTTTCTCTACAGTAAATAAGCAGAACTCGGCACATGCATAATTCTTAATTACTGTCTGTATGCAACGATCTCCAAGAGCCCCATCTCCCATGCTGTTCCTGAGCACTCACTTTAGGTGCCAAGAGTCACCAACAAGACTGCATACACTTCAGCCAACAGACAAAGGGATTTAGGCAGAGACTGATATATGTGCCACTTCCTTAATGTCACATTCACCTTCACGACACACTTGGAAATAATAGGGCCTACAGTGCTTGTGTTAATTTCCTGTTCCTCAACTCTGACAACTGTCACGCATAATACATCAGTACATAGTGCACTAAGAAAGAGACAGACAGAGATGGAGAGACAGACAGACACAGAGCCAGAGAGAAGGCATGAGACAGCATGTTTTGACACTCGCTGATTTAGTTATTTCATTCAGACCTGTTGTCGCTCGCTTATTCAATTAGAACAGAGAAAATTTATCACCTCTTTTGCACCCACCTTAACAGTAGAATTATTTTAAAATAAAAACTTTGCAACAATAGACAAATTTTTTCAAAAAATATATGAAGAAATCCTTAATAGTTCTGGCATATATTGAAAATGTAACATATGCTAAACAGAAATAGCTACACCAAGAGATGTTTACCATCTACCATTTGTCAGTTGCCGTAACTGCTTTGCTGTTTAGTGGTTGTCTTACCATTTCCTTGTTGGTCTGTATCTCTGCTGAAGATGTCATCTTTCTCAACTTGTAGTGCATTAAGGTCAAGGCTGTAGCTAGCTCTTTCTGGCAATCTGAGAGTTACATCACCTGAAATAAAAGGAGTTTACAAGTCATAGACATTTAATTGCACTTCAATTTAAGAAAAATGTGGAAGGTTCACAATGCATGTTTCACTCATTTATTCCTCACCCTTTTCTGTTGGTTATTATGACAAATGATTTAAAATGACAAATGCTCTCCCACAATTTTATAGTATTTCTGCAAGGTTCCCCTCCCAACCAGCAGGAGCAGAAGCAACAGAAACAGAAAAAAATATAACTAGCAGAAAGTGTAGAAAAAGCAATAATAGCAGAAATAAGATATATTCAATTTCAACAATTATTCTGTAACCTTATTTTCAACAAATAAATTCAGTCCCTATAATATACTCATGCACATATCCCCGCACATTTGTATGTTTGTAAATGTATAGGCCAAGTTATACAGAGCATAAAATATAAAATTTTTACCCTGCTTTGTATCAATGAAGACGTTTTCTGACTTAGCTACAAATACATCGGCTGATCCATTTTCTAGATTAACATGCAGACTGCCGTCAAGAGAACCTGTAGATAAATAATACATCACAGATAAACTATATAACAAGTAATCAATCCATAATTCAACCATGGATTGAAAATAAACTGTTAACCACAGGATAACTGCCATATTCATCCAATCTTTTTTTTAAAAAAGTATGTCTTCTTAGTCCTATGATTTTTATGTATTTCCGTTTTTCAGTGTTCCTACATCTACAATCCTATAAACCATCATGAGTTCAAAATATCAGAATTCAGATCTGTTCAAAAAGGACAAATTTATCCCTCTCCACCTTAAGTAAGCAATCTTTTGAAGTATTTAGACCTACAGCCTGAAATTCTTTGTCACTGTTCAAGACACAAGGCACTTAAGCCAGATGCAAGGAACTTTAAATGTGTTAGAAGAGAGTAAGGAGTAAAGAGAGAAAGAAAGACAACATGAAAATTCCTTAAAACAGACAATGTCTGACTGAAGTGAAGATGATAACTGTGCCATTCTCTAGTACCTTGACTGTTTCTGAGATTAACATCTCTTTCTCCCTGATCATTGGGAATCTTGATGTTACTTTCGACACATTATCATCTCTTGAATCTGATATCAAGCTTAGAGGATCCCTCACATCTCACCCTTTGTCAGTTTCAGCCATCAAAAAGCTCATGATTGCTTTTGTGTTTTCCCTGCTGGATTAGCAGGCCTCTATTTGTTAGTCTCCCTGATGGCCTAATGGACAAACTTCAAGTGGTTCAGAACAATTCTGCTCATTTTGTCTGTCAAAAAGCCGATTGTCCCATGCCACTCCTCTGTCAGCTTCCCTGTCTGAGCTCACATTGATTACAAGATTGCCACACTGTGCTACTGTTGTCTTTACAGCCAGTCCATTTGTCTGAGCTACTGACACCTTATGCAAGGTTACTTCAGTATGCATTGTTCTCCTCTCTATATCAGCTGGGAGCTGTTGACAGATGGTCTTTTCCTGCTCAGATCCCACTGTTTGGTATTTTCTGCCCCTCTCTTTTTGACCAGTGTCAACATTCAAAGCTTTAAAATCCAGCCTCAAAACCCACCTCTTTAAAAAAATTGTTGATGATCAAAAGTTATGTATTGCTCACTCCTCATTTCTTCATCCATGCACTTAGTTAAAGTTTTTTTTTTCATGGTGTCATCAGTTGGGTAGCCCTAATGTTTCGTCAGCACAGACTGTTGGTGTTTTTGTAGTCTTTCATGTTGTTGCATCCTCTTGGGGAAATGCACTTTATAAATATCATCATCTTCTTCTTCTTTGATACAGCAATACTTTATAAATTTTCCTATGATTCAATGACACGTCAAAGTACAATATTCAATTTGGCATTTATAAAAAGAACAAAAATAAGAATGCAAGCAACCATTTGTTTAAAATTATATCTCATTATGCTTTGCTGTTACACTGTGTTGTGCAAATAAAAGAATTATGCTTTTTATATTAAAAATGCCCAACATCATGTCAGCAATCATACCTACTGTCAAGTTCCCTCTTTTTGATTCAGCTGAAATGTTACCATGACTGCCACCAAGAATTATGTCACCTGATCCTGAAGAGAAATCACTTTTTTCAGTGTAAAGCATCTTGATGTTAACATCTCCATCCTCAGTTTTACACAGAACAGTTGTCCCTTGAAATCTTTCACCTACGATTTTCTGCAAAAGAAAAATGAACAGATTAAATAAAAATATTATCACAGAGTCTTATTACAAAAGGAACCCTTGCCTGTTACACTACTTTGAATCATTCACATGATTTTACAAAACAAACAAAACAGCATTATCTTACAAACAAAGGTGAGTAAGGAAACAAAATATCCATAGTATTTGAGTTGATACTTTAGCCTTTATGGATTTTGACAGCAATCATTGACACTTGTTTGTTGAAATTAACTTACAAACCACCAACATATAAAATTAAAGGCACAAAGATCTTACTCCTTGTCTTCCACAGTGCAACCAAATGTTGCCCAACAAATGACCTTCAGTGGTTATGTTGCCTTTATCACAACTCACAGACACTGCTCCACTCTGCATTAAACACAAAATGTCTCATACAGTTTAATCTGTGCATCTCCTCTTGAACACACATACACTAAAACATATCACACATCTCAGATGGAATATACAATCACCTTTTTAATTATCTTTTTAACAAAATTCCTTCTAGAGGAGCTCATAAATCAAATCCATTATTACCTTTATATGTTTCAGATGGCAGTCACCATTTAGAAGATGAATAGTGATATTGTCACTTTCCATATCACTGATGCTTATATCATGGTCACTCACCATGGTGATTCCTTTATTAAAAAAAAGAAAGTTACTCTTCAAACATGGTCAAAGAAACTAAGGAAAATAAAGATATTAAACCCTATTAATTTATATATTTATATGTGCATTGTAACTTAAATAAGAGATATTTTTATATACAGCTTTTTTTTCTTTTTCATCATAATTACAGTCAGGATAATCTGAAATAGATTTACTTTGACTTATATTAAACTAGCCATATTAACTGAGGTAGTGGATTTGTGTCTTAATAATATGATCAACTAAATGCCTTTTCACAATATCTAATTAAGTAGCAATGCTGAACTGTGTTTATTTTTAAGTGGACAATTTCTAAATTCTTTTAAATGATACAGTTGTATACTCTCACCAAATCTCATGGGTAAGAACATTTCACACACTACTGGCAACGTGACACCAGGCGGTTGCTTGCAGGTGATATGCATCTTTTCTCCATCCTCAGAGACTGAAACGTTCATTTCATACACTTTCCCAATTTCGCTTAGTTTTCTTCCCGAGATATTCTCTCGATTGCCACTGTCACATTCAGAATCGTAATACATCTTTACAATACTCTTGTTCATGTCCGGATAATCTGTGAGATTTAAGGGGTGAATGTGCACTTTGAAAGGAAAATTTTGCACAGTTAGTGTTCCATACGGGCTCACCTCACTAAACCAGGCTTCTATAAGAGATTCTGAAGATAACTTTTCTGCGGCAGTCCCCGAAATTTGTGACGAAAAATCTGCTCTTGATCTGGTAGATAGCGCGTGTCTTTTAGTATGATTCATTCGTTTAAGCAAAGAGGACATGTTTGCATTTTGGGATAAGCAACAACGTATATTTCTGTATTGTTTCACTCCCCATGTTAATGTCTCACATCTAAAAAAACGCCCAAAAAAGCCAACATTGCGTTGATATCTTCCGAGAAGTCGGCAATTTAAATTTACCAACACTGGCATTGCCATACTCAGTTTGAAATACTGCCCTTTTAGTCATACAAAAATAATTGCTTCAAAGGACTTGTTCTTTATCTTTCGCTTTCATAACATCGTGCAATGCGCTTTTTTTTTTCTCTCCTTTTCTTCTTCTTTCCACTCGCTTGTCGATAAATACTCCGGTAGTGGCGAGGGATCGACCAGCCAAGAACTTTTTACACGCGAGAGTTCCAAAGATGCATCAACATGTGATATACGTCATCAGTCCGATGTGCGCATGCTCAATAGTAGAAAAACAACACGTTCTCGAGGCACGTTCCTGAAAAAGAGAAACGAAAAAATCAAATATTTGAATTATTTGCGCCGTTCATTAGTTGCACTTATAAATTTTTAGTCAAAATCATTTAAAAGAGTACAGTTCAACGTCTAATTGAGTGTGCGAGTATCGTCCGCAGCGAGACAACCATCCTAGCACGAACTTGTATTACTGGATTGCTGGCAAAGCTTCCGGTTTTTTTTTTTACATGTTTGATTAACTACTAAAACGAAGCATGAGACAACAAAACTTCCGGTTTATTCACATTAATTGTTAAGGTGGAGAACTTCACAAGAGGCTAAGCGTTGGTCTTGGCAGACAGACAGCAATCCACCTACATACGTCCATGAGCCTAGACATAGTAACGAAGTGGCGTCGCTGTTACCACGTCCTTGACCTTGATGTGTTTCGATCATATGAGCTCGATATATAAAGTCCGAGGGCAAACGAACTTCGATCGGTACGTTAACATATCGAAGCGACATTTCTTCTGAGCTGTCTCTGCTGCTTTATGAGAATGTGTTACAAAACAAACTGCAAAAATTGTGGCAAGCCAACCTGGGCAGGTAAAAGTCATTTTGTTTGGGTGAAGGGTTGTATACTTTATATATAGATGCCTGCGCTCGTTTATTTGGTTTTTATGTAACCCTAGCGTGATCGCACCATTCTTCAGAATTTTCGCAGATGGTGAAGATCTGATGCTAAGGGATTATTTTGGTCAATAATTTAGCGGAAGGATTGATGCAACATTGTATGGTTTGGTACACGGGCCAAACTGAGGGGGGCTGCCCCAAACCGGGTCCGCCGGCGAGGTGTTGATGCGGCCCTGTGCTTCTCGATGAGTAAATGGGATAAACTAAACATGCTTGATTTTCTTTATTAATCAGTCCTTCCCCTTTACCTGTAAACATCTTATTGTAATTTTCCTTTCCTTCACTCTTTAATTAAGAGTGTTATTTATTTAGCTTTGTTCCATCAGGATCAAAGTAGATAGTTTTTTCTACGTTATTGTTTATATAATGTACAATTTGTTTATGATGTGTCTGTGATAGGCTGTGGCAATCACATTGAGACCGCTTTGAAGGATGTTCCTCCTGAAGAAAGATGCAAGTGTCCAAGGGAGAGCAAAAAGTAAGGACCACAAGGCCCACAGCAACATTCTTGATTGAATGAGGTATTTGTGCTATATGAAAAAGAATGTATGCTGTCATTCATAATTTTTGTTGCATGCAAGTTCTTCATAAAATATGTAAACAGTTCTTCATAAAGATGTACACGCATAATTTTGAGTTGTCTTCTCCTAGCTTGATATATTATTTTAAGATTTTAGTTTTTTAAAAAATGGTTCAGGGGAAAAAAAAGCACAGCTTAGATATCAAAATTATTTGTAATATTAAAAACGTAATGCAGAAAAATGTCTTTGAGAAATGCAGATCAAATTTTTTAAAATTAATTTTTGTAAAGTTAGTCTGGTAGAGCACTTTTCCATTCATATCTTGGTCCCATCCATTTTATCATGTACACTGATCAATCCTTTGCTGATGACATTCAACTGTATACCAGCTGCTCTCCTTCTCAGGCATCCAAGATTGTATTTCTGATATTAGACGATGGATGACCCACAACAAGTTAACTCTTGTAGCTCTCATCTACTGGTGATCATTCCTAATACATGATTGTTGTTTTTTTTTCAGCTGCTGCACAGTCGTCTAAGAGTTATGTGAAACTTCTTGTGCTATCAGTGTCAATTGTCACCTTTTAAGGGTCACAGCCAGATGGAGCTGTCACAATCTGGAGTTTCAATGCACATCATCAAATACAAAGTACATTTGCACAATTAATTGTCCTTTGTAACTGTACTAACATGGAGTGACTATATTATTATTCACTTCTTAGTAAATGCCAGATGTATTTAGCGGAAACAATGGCATTGTTTCTATTAAATTACATAATTACAGAAGAGCATCTGCTACAAGTCAATGTTATTTCTAGCTTATAAAATTTTGAATGGGCTAAAGGTATGAATAGTACTTGTAATACTATAATCGTAAACTCTACCTCTTGAATTTAATCTAAATGATTTACCCTTCCCCAACTTAAAAAAGTAAAAGGGCAGTAGGATATGTCGACATGGTATAAATCCCAAAATGCCTTATGTCCAATATTGGGAGTGTACTGTGGGATGAAACCTAGGCTGACCAATGATGAATTTCAAAAATGAAAGAAAGGTGATTCATTAAGGTTATAATTTCTCTAGCTTACATGCTTTAGGATTGTTATAATTGTAAAACTTCTGTCATACAAATGATTTCTCTAAAATCAATTGTTAACCTACTGAGCTCTTCAGCTGGCACTCTTATAGGCAAAACTAAAGTGTCTATTCACAGGCAGTGATCAAATATTCTGCCTTTTAAGGCCTTTTCCTATAAAGGTTAAGGTCGTTCCATGAGTTTTTTTTAGAGAGTAGGGTGTCACTTTTATTGTACGTAAGTCGAGTGCCTACCTCCTCTCCTTTGTTGCCCTACCTTCCCAGCCTTTTTTGAGTTGGATACCCATTTCTGACCACTAGATCAACTAGGAAAAGTGACCTGCGGTACACAGATATTGAACCTATCAGTTCAGATATAGCCACTCAATTAAACAGTTTATTAACAATTTATTATCTAAACACCATCCCAGATAAATGTCGGATGAGAAACAGAGGATATGTGATCAATAACTAGGGTAACTATGGGGTTTGCAAGATAACAAGACATATTTCAGAATGTTTAGGGAATTTAAATATAACAGTTGTCAAGACATCTCATCTGTATTGTCACTTACTGTTTTATGGTTAAAGTAATTGCTAATATAAATCTACAGAAAAGGTAATACCAACTTCAGCCAAAGTAGATGCAGTGGATAGTTGATGAGATATTAGTCCATCAGGTACAAGCTTTTAAAAATACACCTCAAGAAAAATTAAATAAACGTTTTATTTATGCACAAACAATACAGTGCCATTTCAAAATTATTTCCCTTGTTTGTTTATATCTTGGACACAAAGATAAATGAGACTTGTAACACATTTCTACTATCATGCAAATGTAATCAAACAAAAAATTTAGTGTTTTCTTATTTTTACATTTGTATGTTTTTAGAAGCCTTTGCAGTAAGTTTTTTTGTCCTTATGTTAATGATAAATGTCTGATTTGTGAAATACATACTCACGCTCACAGGGAGTGTGTTCTTAGTGCTTGAGACAAAAATAAGATATGGACAACATACAAAGCATGAAAGATGAACAACAGTACTGATGACAAATATAGAAAATACAGAGAGAAATTGGGTAACAAGAACTTGTTGGAATATTTATTTGCATTTATGCACAATAAACTTGTGGAAAAAAACAGTTCTTTTTCTTTTGCTTTATTTTGCATCATTTCTACATTATATGCAAATATGTATATATCAGACAAAGAGATGAGAATGCAATGAGCCAATTTTTTACACGCCAGTAATTTAATATTTTTATTTCCATCATCACCTACACTTCCATCCTTAAAGCTGCAGCTTTGCTGCACTCTTTACACACATGTTTATACAACATCTTAAACTAAAACTCTTCACAGCAGAATCAGCAGATAACACCACAATTCATATAGTGACATGCACTTCAAGGGTACAATAACTAAAACTTCTCCTCTATAGAAGAGATCATTGGCTTGATCAAGCAATAAGTGTGTTACAGCAATAACAGACCTTTGTACATGAAAAGGCAGCAACAGCTTCCTTTATTTATATATATTTATATGATGCAGGTAGACACTTGAGCTGCAAACTGAGATTTGAATAGAGGTGTCACACTTGATGGTTCAATAGCTTTTCCAAATACATAAACACCTAGATAGTTCCCTGCTTACATATTAGCAATCATTTGTCTTCCCGTTTCATTTTCCTGATTGGAACTTCTTTAAATGCTTTGTTCCAATCCTTTGAGCGGCGCTGTTCAAGTAGAATCCCCATCATCTGGTCTAATGTTAAGTTCTTAGAACCACAACCCCAGCTGCACAATATAAAAGTTATATTTTAAATTTATAGTGTAAATGTTATTGCAACAGTTAAGGTCAAAAACTTCTTTAAGAAGCACTTCCTTTCTAAAAAAATTAGTGCAAGAAAAGACCAACTATGAGCATTATGTGTGACTAAATAGGGGTTTTACGCAATGTCAGCAACTCAGGCTATCTCATGATGAGTATGCGTAACTAAAAATTCCTCTTTATGTGGCTACTTCCAAAAACACCATCATGTTGCTAATCTTTAAAATCTTAAAGAATGCAATATATATACTTTTGTGAAATTACTTTAACATCAACCTTATATCAAAATGTACATAAATGAATTGTAGATCAATAAATACTTTCCATGTGAATGTGCATCATTTATCTCCCCCCCCAACCACCAAAAAAAATGAGCAAAACTAAGGAAATCTTAGCCGTGGTAAAGTAACAAAACTTAAAGGACAAGGAAGACAACACATGTTAATATTTTTTTAAAGAAAATCAATTGCAATTTGTTTTACTGAGCACAGATTTACTGAATGCTACATGACATGCTGATTTCTTGAAGATAGCAAAGAGCAACTTCATAGCCAGTCCTAGTTTCTTCCCATCAATGGCTTTTACTGGTAATGACTCTTAATAAGAGTCTTAAGCAAAAATACTTACAGAAGAAAATGATCCAAAGGCAGTTTTGCTGATCTGATTCCTTGTGCTTTGGCTCTGGCAAAAGAAACAGGCTTTCCGTAGGCCTTGTCAACGAATCCTCCCACAATGTAAATATCATCACTGCTCACTTCTTTTAATGCATTTGGTGCATGTGGTGACAGATACACAAGTTTTTCACTTGGGAATAAGTCTAGATAACTCCTATCAGTGACCGTTGCAAGAAAATGTTGACCTTGTAAAAGTCTTTTTTCCATCATAGGAAATACTTTTCCCTTTGGATTGAGTGACGTAAAGATGAGATGGAAAGGATCCATGGAGTCACGATTTTTACCATGAACCATGAGAAGCTGATCAACCAGATTTGAACAATCCTGATCACGCATAAACTGTTCGTAGTCCATATCAAATATGAGTGGAGTACCATACATCATTGCATTTGCCAGCCTGTAATTTCCTGCCTAGAAATAAAATATTAAAAGAAAACAAGAGAAAGAGAGAATAAGAAACACTTATTCTCCTTAAACTTTCTGCTGATTACAAAGTAAATATGTTATAGTCCAAAAAGAATGTCAGTCGATTAATAGGAGGTAACAAAAGCATCATTTTTTTTTAAAGTATGCAACAGAAAAATAAAAGGAGTAACATAACCTCTAATATGGCAAGATGCCCTGGTTCACAAATCACTTAACTATGTATTGAAACATTTGGGATCACTAATCCATGCATGACTATTATTCACCTATTTAATAAAATATAATTAATAATTATAAATAAAAGCTCAAAATTTGCAGATTATTTTGTGAGGTTCACAGCAACCACAATTGAAATTAAACATATATACTTAGCAAAACATCAATGTTGAACATGAATAACTATATTTCTAATCAATAATTTACAATATTATTTCAGTCTCATGTACTGAAATACCAGAGGAGGGTCTGGGAATTTGTTGCTGATCAACAGCTTGAGGCAGTTGTTTAAAAATGTTCTACTTAAGAACTGTGTTCTAAGGAAGTGCTTCAAAAAATAGAATAAGCCTAAGCATTACATACCTTAAATTTAGTTCTTATATGATTGAGAATTAAGTTAATGCAATGTCCATCACTTTGAATTAAAGTCTAATAGAAAAATATGCATATCTGTTCACGAGGTCCAGCCCCATTGGAAAATCAATATCAGAAAGACAAAAAAAAGGCAAAAAAAGGCAAAAGACTTCTCTAGTGTTTTAAAACGCCAGGAGAACAAGCAATGACAAAGCATTACAACACTATCAAGTCTCACCTTGTCTATTGTTCTGTTCCTAACATGCATGATGATATTTGATGATAACTGTGGTGATTCTGGAATATCATCATTCTTTTTATCCCCTTCTTGTTGTTGCTGCTGCCGTTGTTGATGGAGACGCTGTTGCTGTTTCTCCTTTTCTTTTTTCACATAATTTTCTTTTTTTTTCAAGAACTTGTAGTACTGAAGTCTTTGAGGTTTACTTGCCTTCTCAAAGGCAACCAACCACTGGGCATCTGTCATTGTTTGAGGAACCTGTAGAGTAAGGCTGATCCACTCAGACTCTGCTTAGAGGAACTAGAGACAATATAACATCATGCAAGTAACTGACAACAAAATAAAGACACTAACCACACTGGCCAAAGAAAGAGATACTGCTTTTAAATTGTTCTAGGCATGAATCTTTCTGAAGTGGTTATGATGAGGTCAAAATCCTTGTTTTTTTTATTATGAGGATTTCCAATGTGATCCTTTGATTTATACTTCTATTATAGAATGAATTTTTTTATGTAGCAGACATATACTTTAAGATTTATTAGTCATCACTTGCATCAAAATCATAAATGTAGTGTACATATACCACAGTTGGTTCAAAGGTTGAAATTAAGCATACCATTCCATTCATGTGACCCAAAACCTCAAATTCAAGTTTGATGATTTTCAGTTTTTTGGCGTCTTCTGTACTTAGGTTTCTCAAGATTTCTGAGGCATCTACTACTGACTTTTCATTTGTTTCTCTTTCAATAATATCAAGTTGAGGAACGCTTGACAGTGTGCTTTGTGGCATGACTGGTACTCGCACTAGTTTGTGGTCACTTCTGTATATGGGATGATGAACAGCAAGCTTATTACTGATATGTCTTGAAAAACATTTATTTTTGCAAAGGTTAATGACATTCATCATTGTTAGATGTAAATTTGGCGAGCATATAGATCCCATTCTGGTCCTGATGATGTTCACAGAGGCCATTGAGTTTGTCTGAAACAAAATGCAAACTACGTGACTACAATTATCTAATGTAGTATCAATAGAAACACTTGAACTAAGATGCATACATTCTGTACTTGAATCCGAGCAGCTTTAGATCTTGCTTTCTAATTTTTTTCAGTGATTATTTTACCTTTTCTAAAACATTTATCCACAAAAGCGTCAAATGTGGAGAACAACCAGAGTGTCAAAGTATATTTTTTAAGAGTGTTAGAAAGTAAGGGCACAGACGTACATAGCGACTTCAGTCCGTGGTAAGGGAAGCTACTCAGATTTCCCACAGCGGAATAGGTTGCAGACGCTTACTTCCTGTTTACAGCATGGATTTCTCTAAGGTTTCGCAGGCTGTTCAGTACAAAGCTGTATCCTGGTTTTTGGAAAGTGGATTTATTGCTAATTATTCAAGAATGTGGCATTCGAAAACAGGAGATACAGCTATCCATTTAGCATGTCGTTTTGGCCGTGCTGACTTGCTAGCAGAGTTTTCGTGCGCTGGTTTAGATCTGCAGATTTCCAATTTTGAAGGAAAGAAACCCTTGCACGAAGCTGCGCAGTTTGATCAAAGCGAGTGTGTTAAATTCCTTTTAAGAAAAGGCTGCGAAGTGGATTGCATCAAGAGAGGTGATTGGTGAGGGTGAAAACTATCAATCGACCAAATTCACAGTAAACAAAATTAAAATTACACCAATTTAACCTCGGGACCCGGTCGACTCGACTTATAGAATTTACCAACTTGATCAAGATGCTAGACCCACAAGCCGACTTGACCACAACCCAGAGGAGACTTAAACAAGGCTGATAAAATCTGATTAAATCTGTAACAAGAACTACGACCATGGTCTAGCAGTGCAAGGAACGCACGCACGCATTTTAAAGGATGTTAATTAGGATCATGATATTCTATTGCAGTCAGGAAGAAGACCCAGGGTTGTTTAGTTGGTTCTAGTGTATTTTCGTGACAGACCTGCTTGAATAAAAGTGTTTTTCATGCTTCCTTAGTGTACAAGTTACTATAGTAGCTCTCTTAGTGTACAAGTTATAGTAGCTCTGAACCCAACCTCAGTGGATAGTCAGTTTTTCTTCATTGCTTATCACATAATTCTTGTGGTCTGTATAGTTGCTTCTTTCTGTGGTCGAGTTGGCACATGGTTCAGTCAGCATGTTGGACAACTTCATTGAGATGACTCTACCACTGTTGGTGGCAGCAACTAATCAAATCCTCTATAAATATCAAACCTCAATGCAGTGGTTCAGTTATTTCAGTAAAGAGTGGATTGACTGCCACTACAGTAGACCCAGTGAACACTTGTATTGTTTGCCCAGCAATGAATTTTACTTGAAAGTGTTCTCCCACTTTACCCAAATCATGGAGAGGGAGCTAACCTTGATTATGCAGTAACACCTACTTTAGTTAGTTTATTCGTTGTTGCTCCTTTGAGGAGCATAGGGCCGCAACACCTCGCCAGCGGACCCGATGTTTGGCAGCACCACTTAGTTCAGACCATGTGGTTCCCATGTCCTTTGCCTCGCTTTCTACAGTTTTTTTCCCAAGTCTGCTTTGATCTCCCAATTCTCCTCTTCCCCTGAGGGTTCCAGTCAAGTGCCTGCTTGGCAATGGTGTCAGCTGGTTTGCGCAAGGAGTGTCCTATCCATTCCCATTTATGCTTTTTGATGTGCTAGCTAGTGGCATTCTGGTTGGTTCTTTTCCATATGCTGTTGTTGGAGATCTTTTCACTAACCCTAACCGGATCTGTAGATCGAGAAGGGGCACATGCCACCACACTACTACAAGGTAAGTTGCACCAACTGCTGGAGGCCCGCTTTCCATACGCTTGAAAATTGCCTTAAGGTGACCTTCCTAAAGTGATTCCTTTAAATAGAAAAAGTTGAAAGTAGATACGTTTGTTTTGTAGGAGTAGTTATTCAGCAGACGTAATGTAGCTGCATACTCAAAATGCCATTTTCAAATGCAGGACACCACTCATGCTGTCCTGCACCAGGCCACAGCTGGATATCATAAAGCTTCTAGTTTACCATGAAACTAAACCTGCTTTTGTGAACAAAGATGGTTGGAACTCACATTTCATATTGCCACAAGGTGATGGGTAACACACAGTAGCTGATAACATTTGCAGGAAAAAATAGTTTGACCTGGCAAAGGGGGTGGGGGAGGTGAGGGTACTCATCAGATCAGGTGGAAGCAATGAATGGGAAAGCGATTGCAAGAGATGAGCTGTTATTGCTAGCATGAGTTTATTTGATGAATTTAGTAGACTATATATGTAGCTGAAAGGAATGTTACATTTGGTTTGCTTCTCATCAAATGAATGTTGGCTTGATAAATTTGTTTATATTTTAAGTTGGAGACAAGTTCACAAATCATGCAGTGTATAGTTGATGAGATATTAGTCCATCAGGTACAAGCTTTTAAAGTTACCCCTCAAGAAAAATAAACAAAAATTGTATTTATGCACAAACAATACAGTGCCATTTCAAAATTATTTCCCTTGTCTGTTTATATCTTGGACAGATAAAATGAGACTTGTAACACATTTCTGCTATCATTAAATGTAATCAAACAAAATATTTAGTGCTTTCTTATTTTTACATTTGTATGTTTTTAGAAGCCTTTGCAGTAAGTTTTTTTGTCCTTTTGTTAATTATAATAAATGTGTGATTTGTAAAGAACATACTCATGCTCACAGGGAGTGTTCTTAGCACTTGAGACAAAAATAAGATATGGACAACATACAAAGGTGAAAGATGAACGCCAGTACTGATGACAAATATAGAAAATACAAAGAGAAATTGGGTAACAAGAACTTGTTGCAATAATTATTTGCAATTATTTATGCTCAATAAACTTGTGGACAAAAAAGTTCTAAGGATTTTCTTTTGTTTTATTGTGCATCATTTGTACATTACATGCAAATATGTCTATATCAGACAAAGAGATGAGAATGCAATGAGCCAATTTTTTACACGCCAGTAATTTAATATTTTTATTTCCATCATCACCTACTTCCATCTTTGAAGCTGCAGCTTTGCTGCACTCTTTACACACATGTTTATACAACATCTTAAACTAAAACTCTTCACAGCAGAATCAGCAGATAACACCACAATTCATAAAGTGACATGAACTTAAAGGTTGCAATAACTAAAACTTCTCCTCTATAGAAGAGGTCATTGGCTTATCAACTTATCAACATGGCTTAAGTGTGTTACAGCAATAACAGCCCTTTGGACATACAAAGGCAGCAACTGCTTCCTTTATTTATATATATTTATATGATGCAGGTAGACACTTGAGCTGCAAACTGAGATTTGAATAGAGGTGTCACACTTGATGGTTCAATAGCTTTTCCAAATACATAAACACCTAGGTAGTTCCCTGCTTACATATTACCAATCATTTGTCTTCCCGTTTCATTTTCCTGATTGGAACTTCTTTAAATGCTTTGTTCCAATCCTTTGAGCGGCGCTGTTCAAGTAGAATCCCCATCATCTGGTCTAATGTTAAGTTCTTAGAACCACAACCCCAGCTGCACAATATAAAAGTTATATTTTAAATATATAGTGTAAATTTTATTGCAACAGTTATGGTAAAACACTTCTTTAAAGTAACAATTCCTTTCTAAAATATTACTGCAAGTGATGATTTTGTGTGACTAAAGATTCCTTTTTATATAGGTACTTCCAAAAACACCACAAAGCTGCTAATCTTTAAAATCTTAAAGTATGCAATATATACTTTTGTGAAATTACTTTAACATCAACCTTATATCAAAATATGCATAAATGAATAGTAGATCAATATATACTTTCCATGTGAATGTGCATCATTTATCCACAAAAAAAAAAAAAAAAAAAATATTGAGCAAAACTAAGGAAATCTTAGCTGTGGTAAAGTAACAAAACTTAAAAGACAAGGAAGACAACACATGTTAATACTTTTTAACAGAAAATCAATTGCAATTTGTTTTACTGAGCACAGATTTACTGAATGCTACATGACATGCTGATTTCTTGAAGATAGCAAAGAGCAACTTCATAGCCAGTCCTAGTTTCTTTCCATCAATGGCTTTTACTGGTAATGACTCTTAATAAGAGTCGTAAGCAAAAATACTTACAGAAGAAAATGATCCAAAGGCAGTTTTGCTGATCTGATTCCTTGTGCTTTGGCTCTGGCAAAAGAAACAGGCTTTCCGTAGGCCTTGTCAATGAATCCTCCCACAATGTAAATATCATCACTGCTCACTTCTTTTAATGCATTTGGTGCATGTGGTGACAGATACACAAGTTTTTCACTTGGGAATAAGTCTAGATAACTCCTATCAGTTACCGTTGCAAGAAAATGTTGACCTTGTAAAAGTCTTTTTTCCATCATAGGAAATACTTTCCCCTTTGGATTGAGTGACGTAAAGATGAGATGGAAAGGATCCATGGAGTCACGATTTTTACCATGAACCATGAGAAGCTGATCAACCAGATTTGAACAATCCTGATCACGCATAAACTGTTCATAGTCCATATCAAATATGAGTGGAGTACCATACATCATTGCATTTGCCAGCCTGTAATTTCCTGCCTAGAAATAAAATATTAAAAGAAAACAAAAGAGAGAATAAGAAACACTTAAAAAAGGAGTAACATAACCTCAAATATGGCAAGATGCCCTGGTTCACAAATCACTTAACTATGTATTGAAACATTTGGGATCACTAATCCATGCATGACTATTATTCACCTATTTAATAAAATATAATCAATAATTATAAATAAAAGCTCAAAATTTGCAAATTATTTTGTGAGGTTCACAGCAACCACAATTGAAATTAAACATATATACTTAGCAAAACATCAATGTTGAACATGAATAACTATATTATGTTTCTAATCAATAATTTACAATATTATTTCAGTCTCATGTACTGAAATACCATAGGAGGGTCTGGGAATTTGTTGCTGATCAACAGCTTGAGGCAGTTTTTTAAAAATGTTCTACTTAAGAACTGTGTTCTAAGGAAGTGCTTCAAAAAATTGAATAAGCCTAAGCATTCTATTCCTCTTCGTGCATCAGGTTGCACATAAGGCCTCCACCACCGATGTTGATCAGCTGAAACCCGCTCCAGGTGACCCCATGTCCAGTCCTTTCCTTTCATCTACCTTTCCACCGTTCTTCTCAAGCCTAAGCATTACATACCTTAAATTTAGTTGTTATATGATTGAGAATTAAGTTAATGATTGCATTGTCTTCCTGTTCGTGAGGTCCAGCCCCATTGTGAAATCAATATTAGAAAGAAAAAAAAGCCAGAAGACTTCTCTGGGTGTTCTAAATGACCAGAAGTACAAGCAATGAAAAAGCATTATGACACTATCAAGTCTCACCTTGTCTACTGTTGTGTCCCTAAGAAACATGAAAATAGAGTTTTTTGAGAACAACTGTGGTGATTCTGGAATAACATCATTCTTTTTATCCTCTTCTTGTTGTTGCTGCTGCCGTTGTTGATGGAGACGCTGTTGCCGTTTCTCCTTTTCTTTTTTCACATAATTTTCTTTTTTTTTCAAGAACTTGTAGTACTGAAGTCTTTGATGTCTACTTGCCTTCTCAAAGGCAACCAACCACTGGGCATCTGTCATTGTTTGAGGAACCTGTAGAGTAAGGTTGATCCATTCAGACTCTGCTTAGAGGAACTGGAGGCAATATAACATCATGCATGCAACTGATAACAAAATAAAGATACTAACCTCACTGGCCAAAGAAAGAGATACTGCTTTTAAATTGTGTGACAGGCATAAATCTTTCTTTTTTTTTTATTTGTTATGATCCTTCGATTTATGCCTTCTATTAGAGAATGAATTTTTTTATGTAGCGGACATATACTTTAAGATTTATTGGTCATCACTTGCATCAAAATCATAAATGTAGTGAACATATACCACAGTAATTGGTTCAAAGGTTGAAATTAAGCATACCATTCCATTCATGTGACCCAAAACCTCAAATTCAAGTTTGATGATTTTCAGTTTTTTGGCGTCTTCTGTACTTAGGTTTCTCAAGATTTCTGAGGCATCTTCTTCTGACTTTTCATCGTTTTCTCTTTTAATAATATCAAGTTGAGGAACATTTGACAGTGTGCTTTGCGACATGACTGGTACTTGCACTTGTTTGTGGTCACCTCTGTGTATGGGATGATGAACAGCAAGTCTGTTTCTGACATGTCTTGAAAAACATTTGTTTTTGCAAAGGTTAATGACATTCATCATTGTTAGATGTGAATTTGGTGAGAATAAAGATCTTGTTCTGGTCCTGATGATGTTCAAAGATGCCATTGAGTTTGTCTTATAAAGATGAAAGTCTGAAACAAAATGAAAAACAACGTGACCACGGACGTGTAATTGAAGTTCGTGATGTGAGGGGATCTGGTCAAAAAAATATATATCTTCCCCATATAACGTTTCTCTCGAAGTTAAATGCAGTCTTTCCCTAATTAATTTGAGATCAATATAAATAAATTTTAATGATGTAAAATATAAAGAACTTGGATATATTGTTACTTTTCTAACGTCACTGACCAATTTTTAAAAATAATTATCTAATGTAGCATCAATAGAAACACGTGAACTAAGATGCATACATTCTGTAATTGAATCTGAGCAGCCTTAGAAGATCTTCTTGCTTTCTAATTTTTTCCAGTGATTATTTTACCTTTTCTAACACATTTATCCACAAAAGCGTCAAATGTGGAGAACAACCAGAGTGTCAAAGTATATTTTTTTAAGCGTATTAGATAGTAAGGGCACAGACGTACATAGCGACTTCAGTCCGTGGTAAGGGAAGCTACTCTGATTTCCCACGCGCAATTGGTTGCAGACGCTTACTTCCTGTTTACAGCATGGATTTCTCTAAGGTTTCGCAGGCTGTTCAGTACAAAGCTGTATCCTGGTTTTTGGAAAGTGGATTTATTGCTAATTGTTCAAGTATGTGGCATCCGAAAACAGGAGATACAGCTATCCATTTAGCATGTCGTTTTGGCCGTGCTGACTTGCTAGCAGAGTTTTCGTGCGCTGGTTTAGATCTGCAGATTTCCAATTTTGAAGGAAAGAAACCCTTGCACGAAGCTGCGCAGTTTGATCAAAGCGAGTGTGTTAAATTCCTTCTAACAAAAGGCTGCGAAGTGGATTGCATCAAGAGAGGTGACTGGTGAGGGTGAAAACTATCAATCGACCAAATTCACAGTAAACAAAATTAAAATTGCAGTAGTTCAGTTATTTCAGTAAAGAGTTGATTGACTACCACTATAGTAGACCCAATAAACATTTGTATTGTTTTCCCAGAAAAGAATTTTAGCTTAAAGTCTTCTCCCACTTCAAAGCATCGAGAAGAGAGCTAAAAACTTTGATTATGCAGTAACACCTACTTTACATATGCTTAAAAACTTCCTTAGGTTGACCTTCCTAAATTGACTCTTTTAAATAGAAATAGTTGAAAATAGATACATTGGTTTTGTAGGAGTAGTTATTCAGCAGACGTAATGTGCTGCATACTCAAAATGCCATTTTCACATGCAGGACCCCACTCATGCTGGCCTGCACCAGGCCACAGCTGGATGTCGTAAAGCTTCTTGTTTACCATGGAGCAAACCCTGCTTTTGTCAACAAAGATGGTTGGAACTCATTTCATATTGCCACAAGGTGATGGGTAATGCACATTAGCTGATAAGATTTGCAGGAAAAAATATTGACCTGGCAAAGGGGGTGGGGGAGGTGAGGGTACTCATCAGGTCAGGTGGAAGTAATGAATGATTATTCTTGGAATTCCAAGAGATTAGCTGTTATTGCTAGCATGAGTTTATTTGATGAATTTTGTAGACTATGCAGTTGAAAGGAATCTTAAATTTGGTTTGTTTCTTATCAAATGAATGTTGGCTTGATAAATTTGTTTATATTTTTAAGTTGGAGACCAGTTCACAAATCAAATCTCTAAAGCAAACTTAGGTCGTTTGATCTGATCAAGAATTTGGTATCTTTACCTGTATTTTTCAAAGCAAATGTACTGTTTTCTTTTAATCGTCATTCTAAACTCTTTTTCTTCAGGGAAGGTCATGTATACATTATGCAGTACCTTTTGTCTGTAAATCCAACCCTTTGGGACACCTTTAGCCACAATGGGCGCACCCCATTGCATACTGCAGGCAAGTGCACTCACATTTGCACAGTCAATGGGAATCTGCCATATCTGCTCTCACCTTGCTTTAAGAAGGCAACTCTTTAAACAGAAACTGTCTGTAAGTATGTATCAACCATGTCTCAAGAAATAAATAAAGGAAAAAACCTTTTCAAAGATATTCCTGAGCCTCAGAGCACATGCTTTATTTAGGCTTCAGCAATGCCAGATCCTATTTATCTGGATCAAGTTACTTCTATAGTTAGCATCATCATCATCATCATCATCATCATCATCATCATCATCATCATCATCATCATAATATATCATTAAACAATAATTTTTTTTTTGTAAGTTGTTGTTACATGTTTTAGATGTTTAGATGTTGGTTGAACTATATGCTATTCTTACACATTTATGCCATGCAATGAGACCCTTGAAGTTAAAAAAACAACAAAGATCATGTTTAAGTCCTTTTCCAGAATATTGTTCATCAGAAATTGTGTATTATTTAGATTTGTGTGAACTAATCATTTTGGAAAGGTAAATAATTTAATAATTATTATTTCATGATCCTAATTTGTCCTAAAGGACAAAGGATGATATATTTGAATAAACATTTCTTCTTGCATATTGTAGCTTTACATGGAAGACTTGAAGCAGTGCAGTTTTTGTTAAATAACTGCAGCTATCCACCTGATGCAACAGATAGTTGTGGTTCCACTCCTCTTATGGATGCACTGAGGGCAGGCTTTGTAGATGTTGCTCATTTACTCATCCAACACCATAAGGTGAAACAGCTAAAATTTCTAAACTGCTTTTTTCATTTAGATGGAACTAGGGAACAGCATTAATAAATTAGTTAAATGCCAACTTGGAACATATTTAAAGCATTCTGACATTGCTTAGGGTTTATTCTAAAATCAGTAGATTAAAGAGATGTAAACTAACTGTTGTTACAAAGCTAGGATTGTCTTTTAATAGCTACAGAAATAGGTCGTTGCATCAGAAAAATGTCAGGCAAGCTACTTAACAGTAAATAGCGCTTTCTTTTGTAACTGAAGAAACTTTTCAAGTTATAATCCATTGTAACCGGACTGACCGGCACCCTATCGCTACTAACACCCTAGCGCCAAATCAGTCCGTTCCTCTTTTGTCGGTACAGGGAAGAGGACGGGAGTTCCCTAGGAGAATTTTCTTTCTACCAAAAATTCTGGCTCTCGTTAGTCGGGTGCGCCGCCTAGTTCTTACTTACGTGCCTCGCGTTGTGTTCTTTTTCTTTTCCTTCTAAACCTATTTCTGCACGCACCCGAGCTACAGCCGACCTAGGAGCCCACAAAAGACCCTGCTTTACTAACTGCACGTAAAGTGTCCTTTCGGTTGGTGTGTCAGTTTCGCCGGACCTTCTCGTGTGTTCTCTTCTTCTGCTGTGTCTAACACCTAGCTCAACACCCAAGGGAGGGAAAAAGGAGAGAGACTGAGCGTCGCGAGCCGCTTTTACCAGCGGACCAGATGCATATTTCAGCGCCTTGGTACTTCTCGCTAACTCAAGTCTCCAACCGTTCTAACTGCCATGCCGGCAGGACCAATTCTCGTCTCTAGAGAAAAGGCGCGGACGCTGCTGTGCGCCCGCATTTTGTACAGGGCAGCTTGGGTACTACGTCACCCGCAGTTGCTGCCCTGTCTCGCGCTGCGCGCCGCTCGCGCGACCACGCGTGGGGTGGAGGGACTGGGCACTGTCAGCGGTACCGCTGACCGAAACTAGCGCCCCCGCTACACCATAGATATTAATATGTGATCAATAACTAGGGTAACTATGGGGTCTGCAAGATAACAAAACATACATAACAGTTGTCAAGACATCTTGTCTGTATTTTCACTTACTGTGCTTTATGGGTAAAGTATTGCTCATATAAATCTACAGTAAAGGTAATCTAAATGTCCATAGGTATCAATTAAGCTGGTCACTGTCATTGTCAGTTATTAATAGCTGGTTTAGCGTTTTAAAAGTTTATAAAGATTTTCCATAGTACTTTAACAGATTCTTTTAAGTGGCATCATGATTTCTTTTCAGGCAGATGTGACAAAAAGAGACAATCTAGGAATGCAGCCAATTCATCATGCAGCACAGGCAGGGCAGACAGCTGCTGTAATGTTCCTGATAACTCAATATACTATTCCTGTCAATGCAGTGACACACACAACTCTCATCACACCACTTCAGGTGGCAGCAAAGGTATTCTGTAAACCTAAGGTCCATTCCCTGAGCACTGAATTAATTTCTATAGTCTTTCTCATCTTCAAAAACACACTCATGCTTTTACATTTTTTTCACTGAGCTTTGTTGATATAAAGTACATTTCTAAAAATTGCTTTCTTGCACTTTTATCTGTAATACTTTACCCATCTTGATATATTGAATGGCAAATTTGATAGGTCTTACAACTAGGTCATCGTATTGGTTTTTTTGGCTCTATTTAAAAAGCTTGTATTGTGGTATATGTCAACTGTTTATGTTGTTGCAATTAAAGATAGGTTGGGGAATCTATATTCTCTATTCTATATATTCTATATTCTCTATACACTTTGAGGAGCATAGAATCACCTCCACTTCTATCCATTGTATAGCATTTTGTATTAACTCTTCTGGACCTGTCTGCTGCATTTGACACCATCGACCACTCTCAGCTCCTTCATAGACTACACACCCTCTACGCCGTCTACGGGATTTCTGAACCTGAACTAAAGTAGTTCAACTTCTGTCTCACTGATAGGATGCAGACTGTGTTTGTTGATGGTCAAACATCTCGCCCTGCTCCACTTTCTTGTGGCGTCCCTCAAGGCTCAGTACTCGGCCCAGTTCTGTTCATTCTGTATAAGAATCAACTTTCATCTTGTATCCAGTCTCACAACGTTTCTCATCAATCATCATCCCAGATAAACAACTATGCTCCTCGTGTGATGATCGTCTCCTTGCTCTTCCTGTCACCAAAACAACATATATGGCCACAGGATTTTCGGTTATTGTGCAGCAAAACAATGGAACTCTCACCCTTTCCATATCTGCCGCCTACTCACTATTGAATCCTTTAAACGTGCACTGAAAACGCGCCTCTTCCATAAACATTATTCCTAACAACCTTTCCCATAATGGTAATCTTTTTTCACACCCTTCCTTTTTGCAATATTATGTTACTCTCAGCTATTGTTCTTGTTATTTGGTTCCTCTTTGTGTTTTCTGTATTTGATTTTGTCCTTCGTTTAGTATGGCTGTTTATTCTTTAATAATTTAATGTTTTGTTTTTTTTTCCTGTCCCTCGTATGCTGTCCATGTTTCGTTCTTGTTCTTAAGCACTAAGAGCATGCTCCTTTGGAGTGTATACGCTTTACAAATTTTGAATTTATTATTATTATTTTTGGATATTTCAAATTGGGGAATAACCAATGCAGTTTTTTTTAATTGTGGTTACTGATAGGCGTGTATATTACTCTTTTATATATACAGTGGTATAACATATAGTGTTATACAAAGAAAATGTGTGAGTGTGAGTTTTTTGTTGGTTAATTAGCTCTTGAGCTTTGACTTTTTGTGATTGATTTTTTTTTTTAACACAGGAAGGGCACAATGATGTCTTGAAATCGCTGTTGTTGCATGGAGCAGATATAAGTTTGACTGATCACAAAGGAAGAACAGGTCTGAAGTTTTAGTGCTTATTTAATAATTTATCAGTGTGCACCACTAACTGCACAAGTATATATAAACTGGCAGCTGAAAACATGGATGGATGAAATTGATTAGACTTTGAGCACTGCATACACTAAGTAAACAAGTCTTTGAGTGACTGAATAGGCAGTTGGTGGTTTGGATGGATGGATTGACTAATTGATTGATTGATTGCAGCACTGCACATAGCAAGTGGAGCACAGCATGCATCAAGTGTGGCACTTTTGCTGGCAAATGGTGCACAAGACTGTTCTGACTTGAGTGGTCATTGGGCAAAAGACTTGGCCTACAGGGAAGGAGTGAAACAAGCATTCTTAAATCATGGAGCTTGATGCAAAACAGCAGCCAAGAATCAGAAAGTTGATAATAAATATTCATATTTTAAGTGTTTACCAGGATTTGTTCTATATCCTTATTACTATTATACAAATTATAAATATAAAATGCCTTTTGGTGATGATTTTTATTCATGACACGAATACGATGAACCAGATTTTACAAATCCTGAAACAGTCATGCTTTTTGTTAGAGTCTTCTCAACACCCAGATTTCAGTTTTTATGAAAGCTGTATCCTAAAATGCTACTTTGTAAGATTTTCTGTACAGCCTTATAGAAGTAGTATATCACATGCATGCACACGCACAGAGGGAAAGGTAATATGTACAGGCTTGGCGGTGGGGGGGATAGGTACTGGCTGGGTGACAGCCCCTTGACTGAAGGAGAGCAGGAGGGGTCGACAGGATGGAGGTGCGGGGATGTTTTGGGGGAGAAGTCGGGTGAAGAGGGCAGAAGGACAGAACATGTGGGGACAGCGCAGAGGTGAGAGCTACGATTGTTCGAGAGCGCGAGTGTGTGGTGTGGATGTTTCGCCTACAGAACTATCGACTGGTGTTAAAGGACTTGGAACCCATATGAGAGTGTTGTGTTTGTTCTTGTGGCGAGATCGAGAAAGCAACCCCCATCAACCCTGTAACAGTAGCAAAGTAAGACTAGACTCTTAAAAGCTAGGACAAAAATCCTCCTTCAAGAATCACATCATGCCTTTAAAAAAAAAACCATGCAAAACACTCAAAGTAAGAGTTAAACATCACGAAGACTTCAAACACTGAGCTAGCACCACCTTCATTATTTCTCGCCCTTTTCATGTCCACCATCTACCTACAATTGAATTCTTCAAATCTGCACTGAAAAAATCTTCCTTGAACATTACTCCTAACACAGACCACACAATGATTGTCTTTTTTCACCCTCCCCTTTTCCGCTTTTTGCATTACTACTTGTCTTCCTCTGCAGAATCACGATATTCTCAGTTCTTGTCACTTGACTCCTCTTTGCGTTTTCTATAATGGTCTTCTATTCATCGTCAGTACTGTTTATTCTTCCGTCCTTCATATGCTGTCCATGTCTCATTCTTGTTTTAAGCGCTGAGTGCATGCTTCTTATGAGTGAGTATGCGCTATACAAATCCTTCACTTATTTATTATTATTTATAGCCCTTCCTACACAGTTCACACCTGCAGATGTGAACATCTTTAGAGCTACAGGTTAATGGCTTCAAGTCGTCCAGCTTGGTTAAGCTAACAAGCATTTATTAACTGAAAAAGATGCAAGCATTTACTCATTGCTGCATGAACATAATTCCACTTTCATATGTGTGTGCGGAGAGGGAAAAAAATGTTAGTGCCCGTCTCTCTCTCTCTTGAAATACAACTATATTGATAATGTTTGTCGATTAGAGACTTATGATAAGAAAAACATCGTCAAACAAACAAAATTAGTACAGTGGCATTAAAGTGGGAGATGGCTGATAAGACCCGCTCAGGCTAGATGGGTCTCCTGCTTGCGTGGCATACATAAGATGGTGGGATGCTGAGAGTGGTGCACTGGTGGATTCTCAAGTTTATTTCTTGCTGTAGTCATTTATATCTATGTCTTTCTCTTCCTTAAATATTAACAATCAGATTTGTAAAATAAATAATTTGTGTGGAGGTGATCTCAATGCGCTGAGCACAAGCGAATAAACAGCAATTAACCATAAAACAATCAAACAAATTTTGGTGTAAAGTTTATACCAGTCTCTTTGATAACGTTTTCAAAGGTCCACCTGAATAAAAATGTTGTTCAATTACTTAGTTAAGCTATTAAAATAACACTCAAAGGCCGAAGTCGAAATGGGCGTGTTTTCAAATGGTTTCGCCCGTGCGAGGGAAGGTAGGAGTACATGGGGTCAGTACCAGCGGTCAGTCTTCCCTAATTGCTACCCTGGCCCCGAGGCAAAGTGGAGATCGCAAGCGATAAACCGTCTTTCTCAGCCGAGTACTTGGTGTTGGCGGTGAGAAAGCTGAAGTGACACGGGTTGCAACTGAACATACTGTCAGGGTTAGGGTTGTCCTACCAGACAAAGTGAGGCGAAACGGCTTCCATCTGAACATACTGTCTTTCCTTACATCTTTCTTTACTCATAAGAGGGGATAATAATATTTAATACTTGTAGTTCATTCCTCCTGATGACTGACCTAAAGTACACCTCGGTTTGAGTGCAATGTTCGAACTTTTACAAATGGCCAACAATTCACGACTGCAACATAGTGCCCCCACGATCTTTTCTCTTCTTATCTAACCCGACCATTGTGCCGGGTGGAGGTCATTGGTGCTTGCGTCTTCCTGAGTCCACAAAACCGAGAACTGGACGCGGAGAAGACTTGTACAATCAAAAGGGTTAGGACCAGTTTAGCACCCGTGGTTTTGTTTGTGTGTTCTCCCTTGTGAGAGAGAGGACAGGAAAGGAGACAAAGGCAAACAACCCAAATAACACAAACAAAAAGGCAATGGAATTTTTAAACTTAGGTTTTATTCGTCTTGTTTAGGTTTTTTTTTTTTTTATTCCCATTGGTGACCGACATACGGCACTGCATCTAGGTTTGGGTACAGTGTTCGTACTTTTTGCACGACGCAAGTGGGCATCACTTCACGCCTGTGGCACAGCATCCATTCACCTTCTGCCAGAGCGATTTTTCTATCCAGGTATCTCCTGTCCCTCCAGAGTCCAACAAAGTCTAGCATTTTCCAGTATCTTGTATAGATGCTATTCCGAATAGCTCGATTTTGAGGACAAGCCGCCTGTCCCTTCCCGATGAACTCGACGTCGCGACCTCCTGCTGTTATGCATGGTGCCTGGAAGCAATGTGGACATTCAGGTGCCGCACCTGGTCCGGGGGGCAAAGTTTCTCCACCCTCAATGGCCAGTACATCGCCATCCCGCGTATCCGTATTCACTGGGTATCTTCCTCCTACAGAAAAGTGTACAAAATCATGTGTATAATTGTAAAATCCATAACATTTCATTTGTGCGCGCACTCACCGCACGCTTTATCTCTCATGCAAAGATGTATATCTATCCATTATCTATACAGTAGAATACATATATAATTATATATATAATACAGTGGAATACAGATTTGGAATGACTTACGTTTTCTAGAAGTTTGGTGTGGGAGTCGTTCAGCATTATAGGACCAGCCATTTATTTCAAACAGCTGACGAATTGCCCTCTCCTTTTCTACATCTAAATCCCGCAGTATCACAGAGAAACTCATTGTGAATGAAATAAAAAAAAATTGTACTCAAACTAGCACGACGCAGACAGAATGCGAGCCTGGAAGTCAGATAGTCACGTGGCCGTTCACGTCATGACGGTGACGTAAGGCGGGGTGAGATGTAGCCACGAGGTGTTATCGTCGTAACAGACAAGTCTTAGAGCGAAACATACGTACTTTGATTACGTTAGAGAAAGGACAATGTTACGCAACGTGAACTAGAAATGAGTGACTCAGACAATTAGGCAATTGAATTACGTAACACACGCAGAGGCTGATGGGACCTACGTCATACACTAACTGTAGTGTGTGATTGGTTGTAATGGTAGGACACGTGGTATGTCTGACCAATCGAATGCATGAATGCCACGTGCCAGATGTTTCGATTTTGAGTTTGAAGGCAAACTCGAGGCTTTTTTGCGATCAACTCTTGGGGAGGAACATCGAAGTGAATTCGAAGCTCAAAACTTTGCTTCCTCGTGGTCAAAGCCCACTCAGACGAACTTGAGCGAACTTGAACTACGAACAACTCCTGGCAACTTAGTGGGGAAAAGTTGCTCTGGTCACAAGAGTCGACGCTGATTTCTACGTGAAGAAACTTCCGGCCCACTGGTAAAAATAACTTAGTTCAAAGACTATTTTAACATATTTTACAGAATCTTGGATTACTTTGGATTTACCAAACAGTGTGACCCGTCTACAATGGAGAAAAACCCAACGCCACTGAAGAAACGTTGCAAGAAAACTTTGACGGACGGCACTGTTAAAACCTACGAATATAAATCCATAACAAAAGATATACGCTTGTGTTTCAAAGATGAAAAAGCAAGAAATATATTTAATGATAAGTTTGAACTTGGACAAAAAAAATCGGGCAGTAAATCCCCGTCTGCTTTTGTGTCTTTTCTACTGGATCATTTCTTGAGCGGTGAAAGTCCTCAGTTTCCCTGCAGTCAAGATAGTGGAATCAATAATGTACCCATGGAAGAAAAAACATCTTCAGCAATTCCATGTTTGTTTGTTGGTGAGCACGACAAGGTGCAGGATATTATTGATCAAGTTCATGCACATTCAGTATCGTGATTTGGAAATGAATAATATAATTTAAATAACAAATTCCAACCATCATCGATTAATGAGATAATAATTTACCATCAATGTTTGTATTTTCAAAACTGAATTGTTGTTACCACGGTACAGCTCCACACCGATAAATGTATTGTCTATATAAACATATTCATTCCAGTCTAAAACGGCAAGGCCCACTCGCATGTTATAACGATTTTTATCTTGTGCATTTTACATGTTTGT
Organism: Pomacea canaliculata; assembly: GCF_003073045.1. Taxonomy (NCBI): domain Eukaryota; kingdom Metazoa; phylum Mollusca; class Gastropoda; order Architaenioglossa; family Ampullariidae; genus Pomacea; species Pomacea canaliculata. The sequence goes on from NC_037598.1 coordinate 23,287,312, forward strand.
TATTCTGTGATATCAATTGTAGAATCATCAGCAGTAGTGTTAAATTTGGTGTTTCAATTGTTAATCTGGTGATTTTGTTTGTTATGTATCAATCTGTATGACAGTGCCTCCAGCCACTAATTTTGTTTGCATACCTGTACTTCACCTGCCAGTAAGAAATGTTGAATTCCTTGTCATGTTACGTAAATCATGAGATGAAGGGGGGAGGTGTTTGCAACTGTGCAAATAAATTAAATGAATTTTAGTTGCAAACTATATTTTGTTGTTATTATTGTTGCTCTTTTCCCACTCTCTTACTCGTTGGGTTTTCCAAAAGAAAAAAAAATCAGACCAGAGCCAAACTAACAGCGGTGTATATACGGAAGTGCAGAGGGTGGTAAGAAAATGGTGTAGTAGGACACGGAATTCATGAGATGGACACGACTGTCATTTTCCAGATGGAGGGGGGTGGGGAATTGGTGTTTTACGCCGTGTCAGCAGCTAAGGCTATATTACGGCAAGCAGCCAGCCCTGTAAACAGATGTCACGTGCAGAGAAAGATCAGCCAACCTTCACTGTATTGGTGACAGGCGCTAACCGTTGCACCACCGGACCGCTATTTTCCAGATGGAGAGTGTAAGAAACAATGTGTACATAGCAACCGGAAAATAAAATAATAATACTACAGTGTGAACACTAGTGTACATGCACGTCGCACTCAAAACATGGCAAGCCGTATATATTTATATCCCCGCTTATGAGGAAAGAAAGATGAGAGATAATAAGACAGATAAAAAAGCAATAAAATTAAAGTTTGAAAATTCAGTTGTTTTTATGTTTGTGTCAGTTGCGCTGTTCATTCTTCTCTCCTTCATATATTCTAGTTTTGCTTGTTTGTGGAGAATACACTCGGTCTTAACCCTGACAGTGTGTTCAGATAGAAGTCGTTTCGCCTCAGCGCTCAGAGCCTGCGGCAAGTACAATGGTCGGGTTTTATGGCCAGGCTACTCGGCGGTGCCTGTGATGTCCACCCGCCTTTTGTACGGGTAGTAATTGAAGACGACTGGCCGCTAGCAGTCAGCACCGCGTGTACTCCTACCTTCCCTCGCACGGGAGATACCACTCACTTCCTTCAGGTAGGATGACTTCGGCCTTCAAGCTAATAACCTGAGCATTTTGACTTCTCTGCATAGACGCCAAACTAAACTCATTCAAACTGGCAGAGGATAAACTAATCAAAGGGACGTAAGACACGTTAAAAAAGGTTTCGCTTGTTATCTCCCATTCTTCAGTGTTTGTTACCTGATCTGCACTGAAAAATTGTTTTCTCAAGATATATATATAATCAAGTCTTTAAAAGAAGATAGAAGGAATTAATGTTTACTCCCTTACTGAAATTGTTTATTTTAATCGGTCTGTTTTTGTTTTCTTTAGCAAGATAACCCCTACGCTACGGACACGGTGCTCGCGATGTTCACTTGTAGTTTAATATTGTCTCGGTTGCTTTGGGTCCTCATTTATTTTACCTTTACCTGTCATCAGTTTTAGGCCTTGAGCTATTTTGCATATCGCAATAAACTTTAAGCAGCCCTTCATAGTGTTTAAAAGTTGTTGAATCAGCCCCCGAACAAGTTTCATAGCTTTCAAAGAGTGAAGCCGAGGTTCCTCAGCACGTAAGTGTCAAGGTCGCTGACCACGCTTTCGAAGTTTTTCCTTCACTGAGACGTTTACAAAAAATAAATAAAAATAAAAATAAAAAAATCAGCCAGCCAGAAAGTGCTTGCACCTTCAGGTGATTTCTTACCACGATCCGTGTTTCGTAAGGAAAAGTGTTGGGGTGGGGGAGGAAACCGGTATTAAAAAAAACAAAACAACCCGATCAGCAGGCCCTGCGAACCCGAGTTCTGTGTACCTCTGTACCCGAGATGTAAACCAGGTGATAAGTGACGATACCGGGTCACCTGGTGACATAAAAAAGAGGTCGCATACCTGTTTGTTTAGGAAGAAGTAACGCAATAAAATGTCAAAGAAGCAAATTCACTTACACTTTAAAAAATACACACATATAGTTTTGAAAATCAAAATACTTAGCCATATATACCTAGAATGAGATCTTTTACATGTACAATGCGAGTTTAAAAGATTCTACTTATAGATTGATTATCCATGTGTAGGCTTTATAGTACCACGAACTAATATCCCTGGACTGCTAGCAGACGATTTTTTTTTTTTTTTTTAGGCATTAGACGACACAACTTCCAGTTTATTCACATTCTTTGTTACGGCTCGCCGAAACTAACAGCGGATAACTTCGCAAGAGGCCAAGAGTGAGTCTCGGCATACAGACATCAGTCCATCAATACACGTCCGTGATAGTACTCTGCACGTGTTGTTCTTTGTGCGGATGAATACAACTGGTCGAAGAGCAAGCGGAAGTTGTGTACCAAAATTCGTCTGCCTACACTCAGGAGGCCTAAGCGGGAAAGCATCATGCCGAAAGCTAGCCCGATCAAAGATTTCTTGGCTGGTGGTGTCGGTGGCGTCTGCTGCGTGGTGACAGGCCATCCACTGGACACTATAAAGGTTAGAGTGTTAGGCATTGCATCTAAAAAGTTGTTATCGATTTATGAAACAACAATTACCAACACTGTTACACCTGTGTGAGTGTCTACTGTGACAGCTCTTCATTGCAATGTGGACTTCGACCCAGAACATTGTTAAACATATCTCAGTGCCACAATTTTACTTATGTCGTTTGTCTGGTAGTTTTATTGCTGTCTCTTACGCCTTTAGCTAACCATTAAAATTGTCGAAAGAAATGTGTTTAACTTGATGGTTTAGAAAAGCATGTACTCGGATCAGTGTAATAATAGTAATGATGATAATCTCCATAGCACCTTTCTAAGTGAACCCCAAGTGCTTTAGACAAAGGACACCGCACATACATAAATGCTAACAGCATGCAATTGTCAAATCTAGAATCATCAAGGAAGTATGAGGAACATACTGTCCCACAGTGGTCGAGTAAGCTATAGCATAGGTTTTGTTTCATTGATCTTAGTAGCATGTCTGTAAAGAGTGCTTGTCCATTGGCCAGCTCGCATGCCAAGATACCCACACTGTAAATGTCAGATTTACTATTGCATCCAGCCAGATGAAGAATTTCCGGACTGAGCCACTGGTGGCTATCAACAGCATGTTGGGGGTAGTCATAGACTGTTCACAGGCCATTGAGACACCTGTCCGCTAGCTGATATTAAAATATAGCTAGCCTTCACGCCCCTGTGCATGAAATCTCTGCTGTGCAAGCATTCCAGAGCATGCAGTACATCTCGCAAGATATATGTGACCGCTAGCTCTGGCAGTGTGAACATAAATAGATGTAGGCAATACAAGTTATACAAAAGTGTGTCATACTCACAGTTTAGCAGATGTGACCCCATATTGAACAAAGAGAAGTGGAGCTGAGTAGATTTAATAGAGGGGAGTGGTACCATGAACATGCATTACCTGTACATGGCCGTGGTGGTACATGGAGTTATATGCTATTAACAAACTGCCTTTAAAGAGCTGGATGATAGGGGGATTTTAGGTTTCTTGCACTGGTTAAAATTAGGTTTAACAGGTATGCTTCATAGCTTTGTATGCCACCCAAGTAACATATTTGTTTCCTGATAAATTGTTAGGCACTTTGGGTGGATAGAGGTGGTTTTTTATTTAATAACTGGCCCAAGTAAGCTTTGACTTAGCTTCCTTCTGTGTAGAAATTGAATATGCTGGCCACATGGCTGTGTATTTATACATATAGCTACGACAGAACACCAACAGATATCATACAGCATCAGTTGCTGCTACATTTTCCTAAAATTGTTGCTCCTATTGGACCCCACACCCAGATGTTCTAACAGCTTTGAAAATGGCAGCCATACTTTTCTTCTTTTGCCTGACAAAATTGATAACATCTTTGCAGGTCCGACTGCAGACCATGCCAAAGCCACTGCCTGGGCAAGCACCCCTGTATTCAGGAACTTTTGATTGTGCCAAACAGACAATTGTAAAAGAGGTGACAATTTATCAAGATTTGGATCAGATATAAGCAATTCACTATACATATAAAAGCTATGTTAACCCTTTTCTCTGTCCTCTATGTATAAAATTTCTTGAAAGGTTTGACATGCAGTGTGACTGATTCTATGATGTGCTATAATGTGCACAGAATATTTGTGTAAAAATAACTTTTTTGGTGATCTTAATAATTTTAAAATCCTCCCAAACCTGCAGTTAAATAGTTTATATCATTTACTTTTGATATAGCTATATATCAGTGATATATATGACCCAGTAAGTCAGATTTTACAGTGTATGTGATATGAATGATAATGATATCCCTGTTCTAATGTTTTAGTGAGTTGATTTCAGAGTAGAATAATAAACTTTTAACTAACATGTTTTCATTAATAAGACATCTTTGATGAAGTGCATGGGTGGAATAGGAAGGATGTGTGTAGAATTGTTATATATATATATTCTTTTTGTTCCTATTCACCCCCCAGTGGAGCATAGGGCTGCATATCTATATACACACAGAGAGCTTTATTTTTCTAACAAGATTTTTGTAAAGTACTTAGTTGCTGTGCACATACAAATCCACTTTGTCTCTCTTTTTCTTGTAAGACTTGCAACTACAAATTTTAGTCAGAACTTGTTTATGAATACTGCTAACATATAAAAAATTATTTTTTGGCAGGGTTTTAGAGGACTGTACAAGGGAATGGGAGCACCACTAGCAGGTGTAGCGCCAATATTTGCCGTCTGCTTCTTCGGCTATGGGGTAGGGCGCAGGCTTCAGCAGAAAAATCCTGATGAGGAATTAACGTGAGTGTCACCTTATTTGCTTGTTCCTTGCTTAGTGGTTATTTGCACAAGGTGCTCTGTCTCTATTTATGCAAGTACATGTGCATGCATAAGTGTGAAAAAGTCAATCACTGCCTTCTTGGCTGCATGCCACAGAGTAATGCATGTTTTGTGTGAGATGCACTATGCCAAGAAACAAGCAGGAATAAAAAACTTACAATAGTTTTTGCCAATTCCAGACTGTTCTTTCTAAGATGTTAATATACAAGTATTTATGATTATATTGAGAATTTAAAGAAGATAAAAACTATGGAGAGCTCAAGTGAAAGTAATTTTTTTTAAAAATTGTTAATCTTGCACCATTTACTAGTCTGGTCTTTGTTGTTAATTTATATGTCTGTTCTTATCACCTGAATGTATTACAGTTACTTTCAGATCTTCAAAGCTGGCATGTTGGCTGGTGTTTTCACGACACTAATTATGGCACCAGGGGAGAGAATAAAGTGTCTCTTGCAGGTGAGAAAAAATTTTAAGTGAAAAGAAAATGTATTGTTCCTTCTATTTCTAGGCTGTAAGAATACACTTAAATATTAGTTTCCTTAGACCTGTCTGTTGAAAACGATGTAGCCTGCATCTATGTAAGTTTAAACGATGGCTTGTCTTGATCATTTTTGTGAAACTGTTGTCTTTTGGTTGTGTGATTTAAATTTGTAAAATTCCATTTTTATTTACCCTGTTGGCGTTTGGCTGACGGCTACATTTTTCAGTCTTTGTGCTCCATTTTTATCTTACGGGCATGAACCACATGGTTGCATTTTGGTTTAGTTTGGTTAATAAAACCAACACTTTGTATATTTAAAACTAGATACTTTTGATCAATAACGTTTGTCCCAGATCCAGCAAGCATCCTCTGGCAAAGAGCGAAAGTATGCTGGTCCCATAGACTGTGCCAAACAGCTTTATAGAGAAGGGGGTATTCGGAGTGTGTATCGGGGAACCGCTGCAACACTGTTACGTGATGTGCCAGCTTCTGGCATGTACTTCATGACCTATGAGTGGCTGCAACGTGTTCTTACACCAGCTGGTCACAGGTATGGGGAAGTTTTACCCTGATGATGTTACATCTGTGTTAACTGATGCCAGTTTAAAATTGTAGATGTGTGAACATAATGCAGGGTCTGAAGCTGTCAAGCTTCTTATCTTTCATAATACTAATAATAAGAGTTTATTTAAAATCTCCTGCCATCACAATGAAAACATACTATTATAATGTATGTAAAAAAAAATATTTAAGTAGTGCACATTAAATGAAAACAAATGAAAGACACTAGAAACAATTCAGAGACAAAAGGGAGAGAAGAAAGTGTTTGAGCAGATTGTGGGATGGAAGGATAATCTGCCAAATGTAGGAAGAACATTGAAAGATAATAAAGGAAAAGATTTCCATGTGAGGACCCCCTCCCCCCTTAGAAAAAATTGCTATACACTTTAAATAAATTTTTCTTTTATCAAATGTCATCTTGAAGATGTTTTGTTGACACTGAGTATGATTTTATAACTATTTAAATTGGCCATGGCAAACCAAAAAACTCAAGGGGAAAAAACCCAGATCACGTTCTCAGTCATTTTATTTACCTGTATGAAAAAATCAAACCTGGTTTGACTGCAGCCGGGGTGATCTAAGCATAGGACGGACCCTGTTTGCTGGAGGTATGGCTGGTGTCTTCAACTGGTTGGTTGCTATTCCCCCTGATGTGCTGAAATCTCGTCTGCAGACTGGTGAGTGACCACACTCTAGTACAACAAAATTTAAATTCATTTGAATAAACTTTATCTGGGCATATAACACAGATAGTTCATAAATAATACAAATGTTTTCTCTATTACAAGGTTTGTGACTTGTTTCTGGAATATTCCGTTTAATTTTTGTTTGGTTGTCCTGCAGCACCTCATGGAACATATCCTAATGGTATTCGGGATGTAGCCAGGCAGCTGTTGAGGGAGGAAGGAATCATGGCACTGTACCGTGGAGTTACACCAGTTATGCTTCGAGCATTTCCAGCCAATGCTGTTAGTTTTTGTTCAGTCACTATTTCTCTCTCTCTCATAGCCTGAAAATATTTCACAGCTTGCTCTAGTGAACTCCTTGTGACATTCTGGTTCCAGTTGTCTGGCATCAACATAAATGTTTTTCCTTTAATAATTTATTATTAGTAGCATTAGTTGGCAACCATGCAGGAACTTCTTTTTTTCTTTTTGCTACTCTATGCTATACGAAAAACATTTTTCAAAATTCATTGATTGTGTTTCATTGTATTGTTTCCAGTATCATTAAAATCTTACGAGATTCTATTTGGTGTATATGTATTTGCATGCACAGCAAATGATTTAAATTTACATAGATATGTTGTTTGCAAGTCAATCATAAAGCATCATTTCATTTTCCCAAGCTGTGTACCAGGCTAAATTTTACAGTTTTAGGGTCAAGACTTATTGTGGAAGAAAGAGGGCTGTGTTATTTATGAAAAAAATAAGTGGGGGAGGGTTTTAAGAAAGATATATAAAGCTTTTTGGATTTGAAAGTGACTGTACCAAAGAAGAAGCATGTATTACTGTAAACCCATCTGAAACTGATGATCAGCTGTAAAACATGAGATTTTTATTTTTAATATGGTAGCACATTCTTAGAAGTGCACTTTGCGTGATACATTTCTTTTTAAAAGAAACTTGTAAAATTATTAATATTATTTGGAGAAAAGGGTTTACAATCTGACATTTAAGGGAAGCATAAGTAGCTTAAGATTTTGATGAGAGTCCTTGCCTTTTTTTTTTAAGGAAGGGGGCGATTGGTAAACTATTGGAAAGTGTCACTTTTGTTTGCAAACTATATCCATGTACGTAATGCAGATAACGTTTAGAATTTTCTTCAGTGGTCCAGTCTATCCAAGCTGTAGGAGAGCAGTATCACATACAATGTACATTATTTGTACTGTAATGCCTTGTGCTTTTTCTGTTTAAAGAAAACAATGAAACTGCACTGGTTTTGATAACTGAATGTATAGATTCTCTTTTCTTTTGTTTCAGGCCTGCTTTGTGGGATATGAGATTGCCCTCAAGTTTTTAAATTGGCTTGCTCCTGGTTTATGATCTTCTTATTCATCTAGATACTTAGTGCTGTTTTTATTTAAAACCTCCCTTCTATGCTATCAAGAGAAGCTGAATAATATATTTTTCTCTGAAAATGAATGACATGAAAGTGTTGCTGCCTTTTCATGTTTGTGTAATTGTCTTTTTGTACTGACATTCTTTATAATAATTACAAATCTGTTAGTGTTCACTCTTTTGTATTTAGTGCCTTGATTATAACTTGTATATTACACTTTGTGAAATATTTTGTGAATTAAGTTGTAAGAGATTTTGTTTGTGGACAGGTATATGTAATAATTATTTTGTTGGATTATGTCTAGCCACAAAATATATATATACCATACATTTTATTGGTGTCTGACATTCCTATTAGCTAGAATCAAATCAGTTTGATTTTCTGTTTCTTAAATTTTTATTATAAGCATCATTATTCGGCACTTTAAGAATCATCTTTTAAAAAAGTGTGCTGTGGAAAACAATCAATGTGGTATGCCATGTGGATCTTACCAGATGAACTTGCAACATAGATTTATTGAAAATAAGAACCAGAAATTTATGGCAATGAAAAAAAAGCAACATTTATGATAAATTTCCCGTCAGAAGTGGAATCTTTGCAAAATGTCTAAAACATCTGAATGCTTTCGTGACTTGAATGTAGTTAAAATAGTATGGTCATTGAAAAAGTAATGAAAACCACTAGCATTATGTTTTGATTTATTTTTTTTTTTTTTTTAATATATATAAGAATGATAAGGGGTCAGTCTGGTGGCACAACTTTCAACCCATACATTGAGGATTGGGTTTAGATTTTGTCTTGGGCACGCTGTTCATTTTCTGCATATGGTACTTGTTTAGAGGGCTGGCTGCTCTGCCGTGATATAGCTTTAGTTACCGGCTCAACACAAAACAGCAATCCTCCTCCATTTCTTGCTCCCCATGAAAGATATGTGACCTAGTTTGTGCTGTCTGATTTGTAAAGTATTTTTAGTTATTAATCTGTATATACCATTATTGGTTAGTTGAGATGCACGCTTTGTAATGCAACAACTTTAAAAAAAAAAAGAAAGGACACATTGTCTTAAGTATCTGTGGATATTCTGTAATGTTGTAGTTAACTTTATACAGCATATCACTCTCTCATGAATAAATTTTTTTAAATATTAATGTGTGTTTATGAATGATCCATGTACTCCCAACACAAACACAAAGAATAATTTTTCAAAAATAATTCATTTCACTGCACAAAAGCAAATGAGCATATGCTTCTGGAATGACCTAAAAAGAATTGAACCTAGTAAAATGTTGAATCTGGTTTCATCATGTTTGAATGAGTTGTGGTCAGATACCATTTTGGTAGTCCGGTTCTCAAATATGTATGATGAATATGCTCATAGATTATCTTTATACATATTGTTTTAAAGTGAAAAATTCTATAACCTAAAGCCATGAGAAAAAGTAAATTACTAAAATGACCGCTCCTGTAGACAAAACCTTATGGGAAAACAACAAAACGTCTCTTTCTAGAAGGGGAAAAAATGGTAAAACGATTGTGCTAATACATGTAATCGATCATGAGTTTGCTTCTGAGTAAGGTGACCAGACGTTTCGGGGGCGAAAGCGGGACACGTGCCGATGATGGTGTCAAAGAACACCGAAAAAAGTGATTTTTAAAGACAACCGGGACATTTGATGGACTTGCTAGAAAGCCAGAAAGCGGGACATTGGGCGTCCAGCCCGATATTCAGGCGGGACACGAGGTCAAAAGCGGGACTGTCCCGCCTAAAGCGGGACGTCTGGTCACCTTACTTCTGAGTCTTATACTTCGAGATCGCGCGCGTCTCTTGCTAAATAGTTTTTCACAGCTATATCCGCTCGCGATCATCAGTGGTCGAGTACGTCGCCTCCGATCATGGCGATGGTCAAGTTGACTTGAACAGTATAATCGAGCTGGTGGGCGAAAGATTCGAGTCTGCTGGGGTGACCACACGTAGCCTTCGCCGCCTTTCATGATCTTCCTTGCTGACCTTTATAAATCGAATGATCAGATTTTAAATAACAATTCTATTACGATCGCCGTACACGACCCCAATTAAGTAACTATATATACATCAAGTATGTTCCATATTGGCTAAAATCAAACTAATAATAATAATAAAGTGAACGGCTACCTCAAAGCGCTTTACAAAAAAATAATAACAGATATAATAGAAACGTGTCAAAGCCGATCGAGTTCACTCACGGACGTAATACAAGTTCATGGTTCGATCATTGCATGCCCGGTAAGCGTAGCTACTCAGGTATAAATAGATATAAATGGACTGTGATACAGGCCACAGGCGTGAACTATACTTATAAGCGATTTATCCTTCGTCTCTACTTTAAACAAATTTTAAAAAGGAAAACTGTGTGGGGAGAAATTGTTGGATGGGCTTGGTAACAAGGAAAAAAACTGTGGACCGCCCTGAGCACTTACTCAAGTAATCACGTATGAATCATTTCATCGTACTTCCACCAATAGAAACCGTTTTCCCATGCAAACTTAGCTCCACCAATAGGAATCGTTCTATCATTGCTATGGAGCAGTATATTCTCGACTTCCGAAAGTGTTCATCCAAAATGGCAGAAGGTGGGCCTCCTGATCTGGAAACCCAGAAAACTGAAATAGGAAATTTGTTGAAAACACAACTTAAAAAAGGTGATACGTGGTAAGTAATTATGAAAAGATTTTGAATTTAGTTAGGTTTATATTTTGACTTTCATTGATGTGTTGTAGACACCAAAGCTATTTCGGAAGTAAACTATATGACTCCAGTGTCGGCGTAGGTGTCAGCACATTTGACCGTTTGTGTCATTTACTGATGTAGGAACTGTTTCATTTAAAATCTCGTATACCAGCTAAGATTTCTTGCTTTCGCGTTTTTTCGTTAAAGAGTTACCAGTTCTCTGTGACGTAGAATTAATACACATTTGTTTGAAACAATTACCGAATCAGTGGGTTGATCACTGATAACGTTCAGTCCATTTAAAAGAAATAGTAGTGTAGACCCAGCAACCTATTTCTAGTTTGAAGCATCTTCGTGATCTGGTTCTGTTTGTTTTGTTAGCTTGTAGTACAGGTTCTTCGGTATTCGCGCCTGCCTTTCAATGTCGGAATCCTTTGCGGCTTGAAAGACAAGCCAGATATGCGACTTCTAGCAACGGGAAGGAGAGAGGTGACTGGGGGGAAATAACCTTTCGCGTGTATGAGAAGATAGAAATTGAAAGTAGTAGGATAGTAAAATGAATATCGTCGTAATAATGGTTAAGACATTATATGTTACCACATAACAACCATGAAGGAGTACAGACACCCATGGGGAAAAAACAATCTATATGAAACAAGACCACCTGTCTTGTTTTGTTATAGTTTCCATTATTAGTACACATGTCAAACTTCATATTTGGATTAAGGATTGCTTTCAACAATTTTACTGACTTACATGAAATCAATAAGCTCCATTTATTTGTATTATTTGTGGACTAATGAAGACATAAGGAGTAGGATTATGTCGTTTTATCAGTATAACAACAAAAACAAGATCAATTCTCTGTGTCTTTCCCCCCAAATGAAAGGTAAAGACTCCTATAGCCTATTGGCTCAGTGTGTTAAGGGTGAGCCCAATCCTCTCCTTTTGCCACTTTTACCTTTCCTGAAATAATCAGCTACCCATACTTCTGGGTTGGCTGGGGAGTTTTCAAGCTACAGGCTCATGCAGTGACCTCCTCCATAGCTGAGCACAGATTCCAGAGCTAATGAGAGACAGAATCAATTAGGTTTATATATTACAGAATACTGTTTCCCCAAATGTGACTAAATAATATTGTGAAATGCACGCTTTTGATCACTTTGAACATTATTACCTTTATTGCTATCTCATGTTCAGGATGTGTAGACTATGCTGGATAGTGCTTTTACCTCCCACTTTACATTTCTGTGATTTTCCAACCATGTGGTTCCACCAGTTTCTGAGCATGATCCTACTCAGTACATTATAATGTTCAGTTTGATTCTTAGCCTGCAACAAAGCATAATGCATGACAATAATGTAACCCAAATCGTAGAACTCATGTCGGAAGTTTGTTGTTTGCAGTAGCTTTGACCAGTGGTGGAAATGCCGATTACCATTAGCCCTATTTGTAAACACTGTGAGCCAGTCATTCTGCAGAAGTTATGTCATGATTGTGTGTGACTAACAGCCATTCATGCTGAACAGGTTTTTCAGTGGGAATTTAGAGCCTAGTTTTTTGCACTCAAGTGTACAGAAGGACAGACCAGAAAACGTAGTATTTTGCATTCCTGAAGCCTAAGCATTTGCACCATACCTTGCATATTGATGTAGTGCGCATTTCCTTTGGGCTTTAGATATGAAGTAGAGGTAAAGTTAACTCAGGGTTAGCTATGATCCTACCTAGGATCCTATAATTGGAAACAGTCACAGACTGAGGTTGGATAATCTACAGACTCCCTCTTGAGTACAGTCAACAGCGATGGTTACAGAGTGCTCGGAAGATTGCCACTAAAATCATGGCCTTCCACAAAGACCATTAAGTGATCTATGCATCAGGGCTGTGAGGTTAAAAGCTGTCAGCATTATCACAAACCCCTCTCACCCACTTCACCATTTCTTAGATGGAAACTGGTCGCCAAAAAGAGTGCTTTTTCCAAGTCCTTTATACCAACTGCAATATCATTCTTGAACAGATCTAATAATGAACTTTGTGTGTGTACCTCTAATAATCATTTCAAGGAGGGGGGTTTGATTGTGGGTGTATTAATTGTATGGGTATGTGTTATGTGTCTGCATTTTGTTTAGTTTCTTATTTGTGAGAGCTCCCATCAAAAGAAAATATTAACAGAAGTAGACAATAAAGATGTATATATAGGAGGTAAAATATAGGAGGTAAAAGATAAAGGGATACAGATAAATCTCTGGTTCATTCCCAGGGAAATTGCTAAGTTGAAGGGAATCTTGATGTAGTTTTGTCTTAAATTGTCTGCACAATGTGTAAAAATGTCTGTCATCTGAGTGGTTTGTGAAAGTGAGACAGGTAACAGATTTTCTACAAGAAAAAAACAAACTGTGGTAACAGAGTCTAGGATGGCAGGGATGATGAAGACCTGATCTCTTTTCACCTCAGCTTTAAAAAAAAGTGCTTTTGGTGAACTGTGAAAATTCTGCTATGAAAGTCTGATACTAATGATCTTGAGTATATTTAATGATGTCATTTTTTTGGGAATATAGTGTGAGGTCCATTCCAAGAAACATTTGAAGGGTATGAAAAGTAGAAAACTGATGGAAGCTGCCTGGTCATGTTTCTCATTTGTGGGCGTACTTGTGCTTTTTTAGGTCTTTACATATGCTTTCATAGCAGAGGGCTTCTGGGTGTGTCTAAATATAGTGTGGGAAGGGGGCTTGTGGATGTAGAAGTTATATTAGAAAGTTAAGGTTTTCAAAAGACCAAAGGTCAGTCTGTTGTTGAACACAGAATACTGTGGACAACATTAATTTAATTTTTATAGATCCACTAGTGTCTGAGCAGGCCAGCAGCATGTGGATTTGTTTTTTAATGCAGTTTGCAGGATAGTATCTCTGTTTTGAGCAATAGCTTTGATTCTTGGAGTGCCAAGTACACGGCCAAGAGTTTTCTTTCACAGATACTGTAAATTCAGTCAACTTGCTTGGAACAAGTTCTAAATGTTGTCAGACAGGTGACACTAAGTAGGGGCTTGCAAAGAGGGACCTATGACACACTGAAGCTTTAGAAATTTTACTGGATTTTGGCCAACAAACGGGAGGAAGTTTGTTTTTTGTTAAATTTATGTTGGTGGTGCTCTGCGTGGTCAAGCTTTGTATTGCCTTCACGACCCCGACTATAAAATAATACATTGGCTGTTGTACTCCATGTTGTCATCTGACAGTTTGAATAAGGGAAATGTCAAATTGAAAATGCTTTGGTACTTAGCATAATATTATTAACATCTTTGCCATTCTTAGTATCATTAAGTTTTCCTTTAACATTTACTTTTATTCATGCTGTGTGTACATTTTTTAAAGCTTTATATTAGGAAATGTATAAGTGAACTGTTGGTATATAATTCTGTTTCTTCTTACTCAAGGGGTGAATCAAAAATAATAAATAAAAAAGAGTCGAGGTTTATTGTGTGATAAACTTTGAGGAACAAAGAAGGGGTCAATATATGTCAAAATAAGAATGGTAACCTTACTATAATAAAAAAAAATCTTCGAAGTCGTTTAAAATGTAAATTATGACTCACTCACGAAGCTTTTAGTGAGAGATATAACAATAAAAAAACATGGAAAAATTATTTCCAGTTAGTGAAGCTGATATAATGTCACAGCAGTTGTGACTTGTCACAAAGTTCTGGCTGATATAAAAGCTTTTATTTTGTCTTTCAGGTATCTTCTAGACATTCGCTGGTTCAAGCAGTGGAAAAAATATGTGGGATATGATTCCTGGGATACTTTAAGTGCTGGAGATGAGGCTGTCAACCCTGGGCCTATTGATAATTCTGTTCTGTTTAAAGGTGTGATGAACATAGAAATTCACTTTTAAAAGAATGTCATACTTATAGGGACCCTATTTTCTACCTATCAGAGAGAAAGAGAGAGTGCATTCAGTGATTTATGTGACTGAATATGCAAAGCATATTTTTAATAGTGTACATATAATAATATTTAAATGCACCAATTAATATAAAAGTTTGATGAGACTGTTTTTGCTAAAATGAGAGAAAGCTTTAGCTTTACTCAACATATTTGCTGTTTGCTACCTGACCTGAAATCATGTAAGAAATAGGTTTCAAGGTATTTAACTAGATATTCTGCTTTTATTCTTCCCTAGAAATGTAGAGAGTTCTTGAGTAAAAAATGTTTCAATAAAAGTCTAGCTGTTGGTTAGCAGCAAATGCTGAGGCCTTATTGAAATTGCCATTTCAATGTGTTTAATGATAATCCTCTTTGAGCTCTGACAGAGTATATTTATTGTGTCTTGAATTTTTTTGTGCTTTTCAGAAGGTAGCTCTAATCAGTTAAAAGAACATTTGGTTGATGAGTTAGACTTTGTTTTGGTGCCTGCTGAAGCATGGAACAAACTGGTGTCTTGGTATGGTCTTGCACCTAATCAGGTATGTACCGGATAATCAGTTGTTTAGTTGAGAGTGCCAGAAAAAAAATTATTTTTTAACAGAAATTGATAGAAAAGCCTTTATTTCTGTTCTCTTTTGTGTTAGATTTATTGGTTGCATTGGCTATGATAAAATGGTATTTCTGTTAATTTTAGTTTGGATTTTGGAGGTGTTAACTTTGTTGCTCTGCCAATCATTTATTTCTGTATAAACTAAAATGATAAATTTGCATTCTGATATTTTAGGAGCCCATTGGTCGCAGTGTGATTGAACAAGGTATGTTTGTGAAACACTGTCGGGTAGAGGTGTACTTGATGGATCTCAAGTTGAGTGAGAATTCCGATATTAACACTCAGGTTACCAAGCAGTTCAGTCGAGCAGCAACTATAGGTGAGTGGAAATCATTGGCATATATAACAGTTAATGGTGTCTAAGTATTTCATCGTGTAAAAAGGGAGATGTATGTAGTTGTACCTAATCGATAAATCTAGTTGAGGGAACAGAACAATGTTTTTGGCATACTTTGTTAAGAGGTATAGCCAAGGAACTGAACATAGAGATTATGAAAGGCTTGTATCATCAACTTTTGGTGATTTCTGTCATTGTTTTCCAAAACTGTGAGAGCATGAAATGATTATAGTGTACTTGTAGAATTTTGACTGTAGACTCCATAATCATCTGGTCTCTATCACAGAGGATGTAGAGAAAGAGATGCGGAAGCTGTTCAATATTGATGAGAGCAAAGAGGTACGGCTCTGGAATCGCTATATGAGCAACACTTATGAACATCTCAGCAAGAAAGACAACACTCTGCAGGACGCTGGCTTATATCAGGGTCAGGTAAGGCACTGTTTGAAAGTTTGTTTCCAATTCATTTGAAGGTGGAGTAAGAGGGGTTATTCTTATTTGGGCCTCCTATAAATTAATAGAATTGGTAAATGGCAAACTGCTTTTATTTTAAACTACTATTACTAGCATGATAATTTTGGATGCAAATGATGTAGCATTATTGTAGATGTCTATTCTGTAAAATCATGAGTGGTGTTTTTTTTATTTATAACAGATATTTTGATAAATAATAAATTCAATGCTGTAAGTTCTTCCATTAGAAAAGAAAGACAACCCATATTATAGGTTTGTGTAAAACATTGTGCAGGTTATCGTGGTTGAACAAAAGAATGAGGATGGCACATGGCCAAGACAGGCAAAGAAGTGAGTGAGATGTTGCTTTTCTTCCCATTCTGAAATATGTGTTTGTGGACATGCATGCACATGTATGAATGCATGTAAGCTGTTTCTTGTTTTCTTTTTTCTTCTCTTTTAATCATAGGAAGTAAAATGGCAATTCTTGTTTATGACAATGGTTAGAATTGTGCATTGAATTAAATAAAAACATAGAAGCACAGCCAGTAGCAAGAATGGTAATGGAGTTAGTGGCCTCAGCTAGTGAGGTTAACCTGCCAGTTAAGGATTACTGTTTCTATGTTTTCAGCACCAGTACATACAGTAGCAATAACTACATGTCCAAGTGAGTACTCCAGTACTTTGTTTCCTTTGGTTCTTCTGTCTTATAATGTATAATATAATCTGTGAAGCTTTTCATTGTGAGCTCTCAACAAATATTAGATGTTTATTTATTGGGAAGATGTGTAGCTTTTGGCAGATGTAAGTTTAATAGTTAAAAACAACTTCAAGACCAAAGAGATCCCATAGTTTTGTTTCATTAATGCGATACGTATCTTTTTATTACTCGATAACTATTTTGCTTTTAAGCAGTTCAAGAAAGGTAACTGAGATAAATCAGTAATTTTTAGAGCATTTTGAGATTAGAAAAGGCAAAGAAAGGTATTTGTGTCTAACAACAACAAAGTTCATGTATTGTTGCATGATCTTAGCAACAATTTCAATTTCGACTATGGAAAATGGTCACCATTTCTTGAAATCAGAATTATTTGTCACTTTATAATGCTGACAACTACATAATCAATGCACAGTTCTTTCCATCAAAAACCTAGAAGAATGGGGGTTTTCAATGACCTGTTTTGTGTGTGCCTCTATGTCCATGTGCATCTGTGTGCGTGTGTGCGTGATGTCTTTTGTCATGGCAGGTCTGGTGGCTACAGTTCAATGAGTAGTAGCAGTTCAAGTAGCATGAGTAACAGCTACAGCAACTACGACAGCAGTTATGGTAGCACCAGCAATAGTTACTACAACAGTTATGACAAAGGTGGTAGCTACAAGCCTGGTCTTTGTGGATTGGCCAACTTGGGCAACACTTGCTTTATGAATTCAGCATTACAGGTGAGAATATTGGTGCAACTTTTTTTTTTCTTCCAGTTTTTCCTTTGTTTCTGAAGAGTAACCCCCAACCTTATCTTCATGTCTTGATCTAACTGTTGAAAATTTTTACATTTTGTTTTAAGGGGTGGGATGGTGATTTGTGATCAGGCAACTGTGTTGTAAACAGTTGTACTGTTTTATACAATAATAGAAAGGTGCTTTTTTTTGCACCAAAGCATGTAACAGTCACAGCAGACAGACCATTTTCTTTTTCATGGCTTATTCATTTTAGTATTGGTTTTGTTTGTGTGTGTGTGCGTGCGTGCAGTGTATGAGCAATGTTCCAGCATTGACGGAGTATATGCTGAGCAATCGATGGGAAGAAGAACTGAACAAAGAAAACCCACTTGGAATGAGGGGGGAAATTGCTGTTTCTTTTGCTGAACTCATCAGAGAAATGTGGTCTGGCACTCGAGCCTATACTATGCCTAGGAATTTTAAGGTTTGTCACTTTCTTTAGCTTTAATGTTTTCATGTATTTCATTGTATGTTGTGTGATGCTCTCTGTTAAGAGCTAGTTTAAGAGCTATGTACTTTCTTATTCATCTTGGCTCAAATTTTTCTCAGAGACCACTTTTTGCTCTAGCAGATTGTGTAAAAAACATTTCTCATCTTTAAATCTAGTTCTCCCTGTTACCTCTCTTTTCTAGGGTGGAGGGGACAGAGCTCTGTGATAATTTTGTCTTATCTGATGTCTTTCTGGTGTTGGATTTGTGATTATTTGTATTTATGACGGGCCTGCCATTACATGTGTGGAATAAGGTGCCTCCTATTGTAAAACAAGTGTACTTGGTGTGTGTGTGTGTTTTTGGGAAAGGTTGGGGACAGAAGTGCAAGCATTTGTGGACTTGCTAAATAGAATTTATAAACTGTCAAACTTTTATTTTCTTACTTTAACCTTTTTTAAAATCACATATTTTCAATTAGTTCAAAGGTATTAACTATCAAAATTTAAACAAAATAAAAAATCAAAAACATTCATTGCTTACTTATCATGGTGTCGTTTTGGTATGTGGTACGTCTCATCCCACCACTTGTTTTAGCAAGTTAGGCGGGAGAATGCTGATTCCAATATGCAATATTTCAGGCTAAACGAGTCATTTTTGGTATTGGTAAAAGGCCTCAATGAAAAAAAAAACTGGCTTGGAAAAAGGAGTTTAGCATCAAAACACATACTTTTGAATAAAACACATGAGTCTTTTGCATTATGTCAAAGTAAACAAAACCATTATTTTCTTGAGCCGAGCTGTTTTTCACTTTCAAGAAATGAAATGTTACATTCCAGATTGCTGTGGGCCGATTTGCTCCTCAGTTCTCAGGATATCAGCAGCAGGACTCGCAGGAGTTGATGGCATTTCTTCTGGATGGTCTACACGAAGACTTAAACCGAATCCGCAAAAAACCTTACATTGAACTAAAGGATGCTTCAGGTCGAGATGATGCAGTATGTTCTTATTTGTTATTGATGTTTGGGTTTCTTCTTTCGTTGTCATTTAAGTCAAGGAAAGTCATTTGTCGAGAAAGGATTCAATTTTTAAATTCAGCATTTATTTTTTCACTTTCTATTTGCTGTGTGCAAATTAAAAAAACAAAACAAAACACCATACATATCTGTAGGGCATGAAGTTTGCAACCAGATAAACCAGATGGGGTGCTGCTGCATTGTGTTAAGTGGAGAAAGAAAAGGCAATGAGAAAGAGGAGATGGTTGCCACTCAGAAAAGTTGCCTCTGACATAACATTTCACTTCTCAGTGACTGAAACTTTTCTGGGACAACCATTACCTCCTGTACCTTTTTGCTAGTTTTGCTACTAACCATGTTTCCATAACCAGTTGCACTAATTTAGGATCTTAAAAGTATGTGCAACAAACATCCTCCCCCCCCCCCTCCGAGAATATTTTCAGTAATTGTAATTTCAGAATGGGGGTTATGTGGACAAGATTTTAAGTATGCCAAGTTCAGTTATCCATTGTAGGGAAAGAATGCTCCTCCAGATGTTCCTCATTTCCTCCTCTTTTCTTCCCTCCGTGAGTCTTGTGAAGTCCTTGAATTATTTTTTAAAAGTTTGACAGAATTATTTGTCGGCTGGTCAGCTGATATCGTCTTTCTCGGCCTCACAGTTTAATCTTCTTTTGAAGGTGGTTGCAAGAGAAGCTTGGGAAAACTACAAAAAACGCAATGACTCCATCATTGTGGACATCTTTCATGGACTTTTGAAGTCCACTGTCCAATGTCCAGACTGCCAGAAGATCTCTGTGACCTTTGACCCCTTTTGCTACCTATCGTTGCCTATGCCAATCAAGAAGGAGCGGCAGATGGAGGTGTTTTATCAGGCTTTGTCGCCATCAGCAAAACCTGTACAGGTATGATAAATGATAATGACAGTGCATAGGGTATTTGTATGGCTTTTACTTTTAACGTGAACGTGTGCATGAATTTATTTCCAAATCTGTGTTTGATTGTTCCCAGTGTATGATGAAAACTGTTTTCAAAAGCGAATTATCTTTTAGAAGTATAAGAAGGGTTTATATGTAGTGTTGGTAGGCTGTTTAAAGTTACGTAGCACTCTTGACTTAAACTACAATGCACAATTTGCTTTGTTGGCAGTTTAAGCTGACTGTTCCGAAAGCTGGCTGTGTGTTGGACCTGTGTAAGGCTCTGTCAGCGTATGTTGAGATTCCTCCTGAAAGGGTATGACCAGAAGTCACGTGTTAAAACTGACATTTTAAAATAGATTGGGCAGGGGTTGATTCAACTTCCAGTGTTGTAATGATATAATATTACATAGGACATTATGGTCATAATAATGTTGATTTGACTCTGGGGCTGATATGGCTGGGCAACATGGTGTGATAGTGGCCAGAACCCTGTTTATTGTTGTCTCTTTGTTTACCAGTGCACTTTGGCTGTTCATGAACTTTTTTGTAGAAGTCAAACGTGTATCAAAACAAATTTATGTTTAAATACATATAGTTCACTTTGGAGACAGCATCCTACTAGGAAGGTTTTATTCTACATGTTTCTTAAACTATTAAATTATATGTGCTTGCTTCTATGGATGTGTTACTCCAATTAGAACTTGCTTTTGATTATAGTATTTCCCTTCCTTTCACAGATGGTCGTGACAGATGTCTACAACCACAGGTTTCACAAGATTTTTGCAAATGATGAAGGCCTCAGCCACATCTTGGATCGAGATGACATATTTATGTAAGTACTATTTATTTGTAAGCAGTTTTGTCCCTTGCATTAACAGAACCTTCATGTGAAGCTTGATGTATGCAGCTACTATTGGTGGGGAGGCGGGCTACCACCATAATTGTTCTCTGCTGTCCTTTTTGTGACTATTAATGTCTCATGTTCAGATCTTTTGCAAATGGTTGATGAGGTTGATGCTCAACAATTTTAGCAGCATTCATTTAGATGAGGTGTGCCTTGTATTTAACCTCCTTGTCATATGGGGAAATACAACAAGCAGTGCATTGTCAGAATAACAAATAAAAAAAATATTTTTATTTGGCAGGAAGATGAATCCTATTACTTGTGTCTATAACCCTGTTAAAAAAAAAATTGTGCACACCTTTGTCCAGAAATACGTTGTAGGTAACTGCTTTTCACCCACAGATACGAGGTGCCAGCAAGTGTTACAGAAGGGGCTGATTACCAGTATGTCCCTGTATATTTTAGAGAACTCAAGTAAGTATTGATATCGATTGAAATTGCTTTAGTTGTAGGATATAAAGTTGCAAAAGATGACTTTTCATGAAAAAGGAGGACTGTCTATGACTAAGGCATAGTAATTACTAAGTGCAACAATGTGAGGAAAACATTGTGTATTATATACATGAGAAGACACATTATGCATAGATTTATGTTGCTTGGATATGTAGAATTTGCTAGACCTCTTTACTCTGTATTAGGAAATATAGTAGTAACTCATAAGCTATGGTAAGAGAAGGTAAGGATTTGTAAGTATGAAATAATAATTGGAACTATTAAGCTAATGCTTGTCTATATAAATATATAATATACTTTTAAGTTTTAGAATAACTCACATGTTAGCAGATTATTTGAAAGTATCATGCTTGTCACTTGGTATGGTGTAACTGTGTGTAGGCGACGGTCACATTCAAACTACACAACTTCAAACCAGCTGTTTGGACAGCCCATGCTAGTTGCTGTGCCCCATAACTGTACTTATGAAAAGCTGTACAGTCTTTTGTTGGAACGCATGTCGTAAGTAGCTCATTTTCGCTTTCTGTCGTTACTAATATGACATGATGATGGCTTGAGACTTACATTTGTGTAGATACTATATATTAAGTCAAAGTATCCCTCTTAATAAGCTGCATTTAGAGATTATCAAAGAAGACTGCTTGTCTTTTATTTGGGTTAATATGTTTTTTTTTTCCTCACATCTATGGATGTGGCTGTCATTACCGGGGACTATGTCTAGATGGGACGAGGGTTAGAGGAGCAAAATGGAGGAGTTGGGTTAGAAGCTGGAAGAGTAAGGGATATGTTAATCATACCAACTGATACTGACTAAGGAACTGTGATTTTATGAGGAACCTGGACAATTGATGTGTTTAAGCACTGTTATGGTTTGGAACCAAGGTGCTAGGGTGAACCAGGGATCTTAGTTGTTGTGTATAGTTAATATGCACATAGTTTCCTGGTTCCTGTCATGTGCGGACTGCATGCTTGTGTGTGCATGCCTACATGTTCATAGATATGTGCATACATATGCGTTGGCAGGCGGTTTGTGCGGCTACCTCTGCCTGGAGACCTGTGGTGGAAAGAAGAGAACAAAGAGGAAGAAGAAGAGAACATTGTTGAGGACAGTGTACAGGAAGATCAGTGGCAGTCTCAACCCTCTCATTCAGCAGATGACGACAATGGTAACAGCAGTGGTGGTAAGTGCCATGGTGGTCAGTGCGGAATCAACCATTTGTCATTAATATCTATGTCTCACCTAACAGATAGCTCTGTGGTGTTAATTTTTTTTGTCTGTGATCTGTTCTGGTTTTATCATTATCAGCTTGGGGATCGAAATCCTCCTTTAGTTCCTCTATGTGTTGAATTATCTGTGGCTCTCCCTTTTTCTATTTTGAATGGACAGATGAGATCCAATTTTTCAGTGAATAAATGGTCTCATTACCCTGCTGCTCTCTTTGCAGTTCATGATTTGTAGCATTCACTTCAACAATTGTTGTACCTTCAAATAGCACATTTTGTAAGCACTTGTTTTAATGATTTAATGTTGTAATCCTGTTTCAACTTCTTTGCTTGGATGCCTTGATGAAACAATTGAATTATAAACAATTATCTTTAGATCTCCCATGTTAGCCTTAATTGGGGTGATCTCCCCTTTTCTCACAGGTGAAGATGAGTTTCTTGTACATCTTATTCTTCATGCTGCTCACCACCTGGAATTCTTTCTAAAATAAACTGGCTATCACCGCATTATGTGCTGTTGTGTCACATAACCACCCCATTTTTAAGTTTCGATTAAAAAAAAATTTTTTTTTTAATTGAGCTGCAACTTGCTGGAGGAAGGCCATACATAAATGCATTTAAAATTATAAGATTAAGATTATTGATTGGCTTGTTAAAGACCAGCCTGAACAGTTTGCATTTTTTTCAGATATCAGTAGATATAGGCGATATAAAACTAACATGTAAATTTCAGCCTCTAAAACCCATCCATTCATTATCTGCTACTTGTGATCAATGAGCACCGATTAGTCTACTACGTCACTCATTCGCAACATTGCCTGACAATGATGTAGCACACTGTTAGTTGCGATCATTGATAACAGGTGCGAATAACGTACTTTGCTAGTGGATTATTAACAGATGGGTTTTGGAAGCTGAAATTGACAGGTAAGGTTTATTTCATCTATATCTACCGATATCTCCAAAAAACGCAACCATTCAGGTTGGTCTTTAACATACCAAATCTTGTTCTTTTGCAATATACACCATTTAAGGTACTAGCAGTTTTGATTTTGACATATCTAGAATTGAAAAAAAAAGTTATATTATTTGCAGCTCAGCAGGAAAAAATGTAATTATCTGACTGAAAATTTAAGCTAATCACAGTCTCAATTAATTTTTATGTTGGAGTTTTAAAGTTGAAAATTATAATGAGTTGAATGACCAATGACCCAAAGAACAAGAAGTCTCTTTCAAAATGTACTTACATTTTTTTTATAGTATTTCTGCAGAAATTCATATTTTATTTTAAAATGCATTTAATACTTTTCAGCATGTGACTTTTGCAAAAGAAAAAGAAAACCCATCTTAATAGAGCACAAACTGTTTGTCACGTCATATTGCAGAGGTTGTCATAATTGAGATATTTATAAAGCATAATACATAAGTGACAAAGTTTTGGGTCATATATATATATGAGAGGGTCATGATATGGAAGGTTTTAATGAGGAGGTTTTATGGTATCACATTAGTAGAATCTGTACTAACTATATTAGCACAGTAGTACTGAGATCATAGGTGCTCTTGCAATTAAAGAAAAAACATTTGAAAATTTGATTTCAGTGAATGGGTTGTCAGTTTCTCTACACCCATGAACTGTTCTATTAAAACTCCTCACACTGATCATTGTGAGACTAATTGTTGGTAAAGTCAACACACACATTTAGTGTTGGTTGGCCCTGGCCTCTCCCACCCCCTGAATAGACCAACGTGATCCGAGTTTAAGCTTGTAAAACAAAACATTCTTTTGTGTTGCACGTCAAGATGTCAAGATGGAGACAGATCGTGCCGGAGGAGACAATGAAAACAAAGATGGAGAAGCATCCACATCAACCAGCAGCCGCAAGCAGTGCAGTGGGGTGCGCATGAACTGGGAGACAGATGACCGAGAGTCAGAGAGCAAGGCGGAACAAGAATCCCCTCCTATCTTCACCCTGACTGCTGTCAATTCCTATGGAAGTGCTGACTCGGGTGTCCGTCTAGAGAACAATGGCAAACCCCTCAAACTTACAAGTCAGTGCTTTTTAAGAATATTGTTTAAAATGTTTATGAAGAGTCTTTTCTTTCATGATTACCTAAAACAAACATTTCTAGTTTGGGATTTAAATTGTTTCATTTGGCTGATAATGAACATTACTGTGATAATTAAATTGCAAGAGAGATTAAGTGATCACTTTATATGCACACTGGTATAAATACCAGAGTAGCTATTTAATATTATCATTTTTAATGCTACTATGAACTATAGTCCATATTATAAACATCATCTATGTTTCTACTATATGTGGATCATTTTCAGATCGTTCTTACATAGCTGTAGACTGGACTCCTCTTTCAAAAGAAAAATTCTATGATGAGAAGCTGGCTGAGGCAAGATATTTTTCTTGAAACTATTTTGTATGATTGCTAGTAAATCACAAAATTTGTCTTTGGTGGCTGCCTCTCACATCCTGAGAGTTGTTGGTTCATTGTTGGGTTTTTTGGTGATGACTTGGCAGCTGCTAGTCCTGCCTTATAAAACAAGTGTCCCATTTTGAGAGCATCCTATTCCTCGAATTGGGAACAAATCTTTTCAAACAAATGACATCCAACAAAGCCAGCTTCGTGACTCATTCCAAATTCCACTTCATCTAAATTGTGTATCTAAAGAGTTGAATGCAAAAATATTTTGTGAATGAATTGGTCCCCAGTGGCGAAAGTTGGTTAATGGAGCACAAAAGTTAATTATTTAAGTGAACTATATATCAGGCTATTGAAATATTTATTATCAAGGAAACAATATTTTATATCAATGTCTATTTTAAATATACAGCAAGTAGCAGCCGAAAAAAAATATAAAATGCTTTACTTCTGTTGATTGCAATGAAGCTTCTTGGGAAAGCAGGATATAAGAGGATGTTTGTTGTAATTGGCAGGACATGGAGCAGCACGACAGCATGCGTTTTCGTACCTCCCAGAAACGCCCTGTGCTTCAGCTGGATGACTGCCTGCGACTGTTCACCGAGGCTGAGAAGCTGAGTGAGCAAGATCCGTGGTATTGTCCACAGTGCCGCAAGCACCAGCAGGCCACTAAAAAATTTGACCTTTGGTCTTTTCCCCAGTACCTCATCATACATCTAAAGCGCTTCTCATACAATAGATACTGGAGAGATAAGATTGATGCTTTGGTGGAATTCCCAACACAGTGAGTGTTAGGTGTTTTTTCCTCATCTACCCACAGGCTAATTATTTTTAATTATTAGACTAAAAACTCTCAGAACCTTATTAGCTCATGGTAATGGTAACATGTTGGCTTAGCTCTTGCCAGACTCATCTCAAGAATAGACTTTCCACAGAACCATTTATAATTAAAGTTTTCCAAGTGTTCATAAATGAAGATATAACAGTTGCATATACTGCAAATTTTATTCTTTAGCAGTTCAGTAAAATTTATAAACATCAAGTATCTTAGTTTAGAGGTAGTGGTAGTTTTCAGGACATTGATTTTATGCTGTTTCTCGTGTAAAATGACTGCTGAGATTTTTTTAAAGGCCTTAAACTGGATCATGAGAGGTAATGTTTATGTAACTCTACATGTCTTGTCATTGATGCAGAGGTCTGGACCTGCGAAAATACATTATCAACCCAGAAGCCAGAGATGTCAACAACGTGTATGACCTAATAGCAGTCACAAACCACTATGGTGGTCTGGGTGGTGGACATTGTGAGTTTTTCCTTTGTGATGCTTCTGTCTTGTAGTTTAAAAACTATGTAGCTCTGTTTATTCTTTGGTGTTTCTCTTGTTTAAAATGTCTAGTTCTTTTTAGGCTGTGGTACTGCCAGACCTGTTGACCAGAAGCCTTTGGTTTTCAAAGAAAGTGTTTGGTTTTGATGGATCTATTTAATGTGCTCATGCAGTTCTTATTGGGTTTTATTTATTTTATTTTTTTTTGGTGAAAATCATGAATGAATCTCAAGGTAACTCCTTCAGAGCAAGAAATTTGCTGAGACTTAACACTGTAGTATAGTGTTGGATTTTTTCCAACAGACACGGCCTTTGCACAGAACAAAGATGACAAGGAGTGGTACTACTTTGATGATTCCAGTGTTTCTAGCTCTTCAGAAGAATCAGTGGTGGTGAGTACTGCAGGTCACACCTAATCATCCTGGGTGGATGGATTGGATTTATTTTTCATTATTGCCAGAACCACCATGGTTAGTTAACCTGTTAAATAATGTTCTCTGTGCTATATCTCACCCCATACCCTGGCTTGCATGAAAGAGCCCATCAACAAGCACTTTATACAAAACTTAACAGAATGATTAAACGGAAGCTTAGTGCTTATAAGTGCTTCGGACCAACATTTGGGGGTAAAGGCAGTAGCAGTATTGGAGAGAGGGGTAAAATGGCTGTTAAGGGAATACACTTTGTTAGCTATGTATCAGGGCTTCGTCATTGTAGCATATTTCTTCTGCAGACTAAGGCAGCTTATGTGCTGGTGTATCAAAGAAGAGGACCAGATGGGGTGCCCCGCCATGTGCCCAACAAATCTCGCCCACCACCCTCTGCTACCACCACCAGCATCACTGCAGCCTCCACCACAGATGGAGATACTACTGTCAATGGTTATAACTCGGACGATGAGATGGATACAAACTGACGACCGTACAAACTAAGTGATATTATGTGTGAATGCAGTCGAGACAGTGGACTTCAGACATTGCTGCACATCAGAAAGAACAGCTTGGTGAAAGATGAGAAAGTTAAACCTGATCGCCCAAAGTTCCTTCCATGAGCACTTGCTGCAGAAAAGACTAGCAGAAGGAAATGGCCTGATTTGCGTAACTTGAGGGGAATTCTCTGTGCATGAGTTTGTATGTTCTTACAATCAGTGAGCTGTATGTGATGGTTGAAAGTAACCGAATGAAAGGGACTATTTCTTTAAATATGTGATTTCCATGGAGCTCTGGAGGTAATGCTGAAGACTAGACTGGAAGTTTTGGCATTCTTGTCAAAATGAAAGTCTTACACACAAAACCTCACATGGCTGGGCCGTAGACAAGAGACTATATTAGAAAAGAACAGCATATGCCATACACCATTAGGAACATGGTCACCAAGACACCTAAATTGCTCTTGGATGCTACTATATACTTTCTGTATGCTCCGGTGTGATTTGTAATTTTTTGTTTCGACAACGGCCACAGAGGAGGGTCAGATTGGTTCATGTTGGCACATGAACATATTCATGTAGAATAAAGTCTTTTTTGACTTTGCTTTTGTGAAATAAATTTATGGATGTCTGATTCTGAATCCATGCTTTGCCCATCTCTTTCTTCATGTGGTCTGCTCTATTAACAGTTACAAAACTGATGGACTCATCTGTCAAGCAAAACAAGGTGTAGACATTCTTTTTCCACAGTAAATATGTGCCTATAGTCTTTGCTCTTGGTTGCTGCCTGCATCTGCATGGCTTAGTTTGATGGATGAGAGTATTGGCATATTTTGCATACCTCCTGCTGATCGTTCCTATGTTGTCGGACATCCTCATGCCCCAAACACCGTGAACAGCAAATGTAAGTAGGATACAAACATTCAAACCCTGCACTTCCTATGTTTGGTCCAGCACATATTGCCTCTCTTGAGTGTTGGCTTCCATTGAAGATCCATCCTGCGTGAGATAGAATGCAGTCATCCTGACACTCTTATCTCTGGCATTATCAAGGTCCGGGTTCTGCTGTCAGTAGAGCTGGTGCAAGTGAGGTTTTTTTTTGTTTGTTTTCAGAGCACTTTATTGACATCAAGGAGGCCATAGGGTAAAATGATGGGAGCTAGCAAAAGCGGTGCTTGTGTGCTTGTATGTTGAAAGTTATTCTCAGTGTGGTGTTGTGAAACCTGGATTTCAATGAAATCAAAAGATTCCGATCTTGTGTGTAGTTCTAAATTTGTCATGCTTATGCATGCTATTAACACCATAACTGTGAATGTACACACATAACATCTACTACTGCTTCTTGGTAAAATCTTACCCCAGATCTCTTCTGTAAAGTTGTGTATTTGTAGAAAAATGCATCCCTAGATATACAATACAATGCCTGTTCTTTGGCTGTTGACGTCTTCTTTCCATGTCTTCAGGATTAAGTTATTTTACTGTCCGCTGTACATGGACTACTGCAAGTGCACTCTTGATAATTATTTTCCTGGATTTCTTTATTATTATTTTTTTATTTGATGCTAATCAGCTGAAACTGGCATTTATGCACTCAAAACATAGACATGCAGGCACTCACACAGAGGTTGTGAAGACATCGATTTTGAAAAGTACACCAACATTCTTGAGCAGTTTGTGTTTGCATTGTCCATGAATGATTATAGACTGAGATAGTTAAGGAGCAATAAACTGCGCACCAATGCTTGCTGCAGTGGGATTATATATACAGCTTATTTTGAGTGTTTTATGAGACTTATTGCATGCTTCAGATTTTAAATCCCTGGTTCTTTATGATGCCAGCCTAGACAACTTGAGCAGTATGCTTGAAAAGAAGTGCCCCAAGTGATGTCTCAGGCAAAAGAAGTGGTTAAACAGCCTTGTGTATTTTTGATGAAGAATCATCTACTTACCATAAAACCACCAATGCTTATTTGTGCCACACATGCAGTCTCTTAACAATACTTTGCACCCATCTTGAAAATACATACTTATTCTGTGTCAGAGATGGCTGTTGCTGTGATAAATCTGTAGCTATCTGCCTGTTAATCTAGTTTCCTGGAAGATTTCAACAGCATTTTGTTCCCAATAATTGTCTACAATTGTATCGTATGCCTCCATAACATCTAATCGAGCATGTTTTTTTCCCAATCAGATCATTGCAATAAGCAACCACAACTGCTTGTCTTCTCTGCATCTCACAATCTACAAAGCCTACATTATACAAAGCCTACATTCTCTGTTATGCATCACACAAGCAACTCCTGCTTCCTCTGCAGCTATTCATGCTGAGCTTAAGGTGCAGCAGGCATGGGGTCTGACAGTAAAATGGTGTTCATGAAAACACTGGAGCATCTTGAAGAACTTTTCAAAACAATTCAGGGAACATGTATTCTTCGGTTCCAGAATCTTTTGTGTGGTGATGTCACGAACAAAATTAGTAAAACACTGTTCTGTTGTGCTGTGTCAGTTCCCAAGTCAATCTGCATGTTGGGTGTCTACATCTCTATGATCCAGGTTTCCTTGACTGGTTCACACCAAACAGTCATTAGTGAAAATGGAAAGTCTTTCATAGCAATGTGATAAGATCTTAAAACTGAATTGTTCCATTTTTAAAAAAACCTATTAGGGTGCAGCTTTCATTCCATGACCCTTCCCATTGTTATTATTCAAAAAATAGCTTGGCTTTAATTTTTGAAGCCATTTTATGAAACAGGTTAAAATGTAGCACTGCTAGTCTTGTAAAACTTGCTTTCTGTTGACATTGATCTACGCTTTGACAGATCAGTCGTTTGCACTTACATAAACAGCATGTCAGAATGAGGCCTTCATAAAATATGAAGATCATGAATGGTCTTTGCAGTGGGATGATTTATTAAATGTTTGTCTGTTTGCTATTTCGTGGAGAATGTGGATGGAACACCAATCTAGAGGACACGCACAGAGAACTAGCCGCGTGCATGCTGGTGTTTGAATATGCTTGTGAGCATGTGACATGCACAAATTGTCTGGCGAATTGTGTTAAAAGAGTGGGTGTGTAATTTTGTTACATCTGGGGCTGTAGCTATGAACCAGAGGTAACGCTACCTTGGTGGTGGTAGTGCTCCAAAACACAGCTATGAACCTTGCTATATCTAAAGGTTCTCATCTTTCATGCAATCTGTATTCACAGTCCCTGAGGATGTAGTTGCAAAGTGGGATTGATGCGGACTTGGAAACAGCTACGTGCATCTGGTCCATAGTCACAGCCCCTGCAAGGCAGCGATATAACCTTAGTTCCAGAGATGTTTACACTTGCTTATTCTGTTGTCTGCTCTATAAAGTAATGATTCACTCCCAAGTGCAGTTGTGTGTATTTAATGCATGTGTGTGAATGCATTACCATAAAATATTTTGTAAAAATCTTAGTCTACACACGTGCTGGGACTGGATTGATACGGTGCATACCTTGCAAGGTTTTTTAACAAGCATGCCTTGCAAGGTTTTTTACAAATTAGCATGTAAAAATTGAGAGGAAGTTTGGAAGTAACACTTTTATTCCTAGCTGGGTGTGTGCATGTATACACATGCATGCCAAGTATGCACTTCAAACACTCGTGACAAATAACAAAATATTTATTTTAAATGCACAAAGGAACCATAAAGTGTTGGCAAGATGTACAGCGAATCATTTTTTTTTTACAGGTTTCTTATAACTATCTGAATGAATAGTAGCAATTACAATGTTCATTAAAGCAAAATCTTGTATCTTACGAAGAAAGAGGAATTAATATGCACCAGTTGGATACAATCATTCATTGTGTATTTGGTGTGCATGGCTTCATGCAGTGCATTAAAAATTATAGAATAATGAAAGAATATGCCCAAGATATTTTAATAAATTTTGCCTCGACTTTTCTTAAAATGTAATATTCCAAGTGTGAACAATACAAAAATTTGCCCATGATTCAGAAACCCTTGTGAATTAAATTTACAATGGAAAAGTCTCAATAAATCAGGTGACCAAATAGGTGCATTAGATTTAAAATGTCAATACTGCACCATAATAAATTTTAACTACATACTCGTAATGCAGTTTCGTAAAGAAATGTCATGGAAAAGCAATAATAATAATGGACCTTGGTATGTTGGCACAAAAGTAATTAATAACTTACATGAAAAAAATGAAGAAAAATTGACTGCTGGTTTCACACTTTTTACAACTAACCAGTAATAATTCACAGCTTCACCTTGCTGAACAGCTGTAAAAATAGTCAAGGATTTAAAAAAAAAACTGAAGGAGGTTAAAGGAATAGCTGGAAAAGTTTATCCAGACTACTCACCTCCTCTGTTCCACAGAAAATGACTGTTTTTCTTCATTTTGTTTTCAGTATGAAACTGACTACTCATTCAAGACTAATTAAAGGACACAGGACCTACAAACCAATTATTTGTGTATAATACTCATAAACTGCTTAAAAAGAGTGCAATTTACCAAACCAAAAAAAAACACCCCACTTTATAAAATCTCAACAATTAAGTCGTTTGACTCGATCTTAGAAAAATGAAACAAGTTCTGACAATAAGATCACTATATTCCAACCAACTACACATGCATGTCTGTTCATGACACAGATACAAAGTGCAAGATGCATGTACCCTATGTAAAAGTGCACGTACCCTATGAAAAAGATGAGGTAATTACCCAAACATAAGCTTTAGATAATAAAGTATATATGATGAAAAAAGATATTTCCAGAAAGTATAAACATTTTTCAAACAAACCCTTTCACACATTAAAGACGCTATGTTTTTGTGAGTGGAAATTGAATAACATACAAGTGATGTACACATCCATTATGCAGCCACACTGCACCTATTCCACATCTACAGCTTATATAAATCAGTGTGTACTTGTGATCATGTTTGTTACATCTCTGATCACATCCACATTAGTCCAGCAGGAATAATTTATTACACTTATTATAATTTGTAATTAAAATCTTATAGCAGTAATAAAATACTTGGCAGGAATATTAGGTTGGACTGCAGGATGGAACAGTGCGCACTGTTATTATTTTATTTCTACTTATTTTTCTAAGAAGTTACTGCTAGCTCCAGATGAAACAATGAAATTTGACCTACATCTTTTAGGATAATCAACAGCACAGTCTGAGCATGCATCCTGTGGAGGGAGGAGGTAGGTGGTAAAAGGAGGATGGGGTAGGAGGGGGGAAATTGGTGTTTTGCAAGCAAACTGAGACTATACCACTGCAATGCAGCCAGCCCTATAAACAGATGTCACATGAAGAGAAAGAACAGCATGACCAAGGCAAGATCTGAACCCAGGATAGCCAACCTTCATTGCATTGGTGACTGGAGCTAATTGTGCCACTAGAATGCCCGGATAGGGTGAGGGAATCAAGTGACAGACAAAGTAAAGCAGACACAGAGAGAAGAGACAAAGAAGTGCAGACAGAGAAGTGACAGACAAAGAATAGAGAGAAGTGACAAAGTAGAATAGAGAGAGAAGTGACAAAGTAGCAGAGACAGAGAGAGAGAAGTGGCACACACAGTAGCGCAGAGAGAGAGGAGCAATAGGGTGACTGACAACATAATTGTTATCTCCCACTGGAAGCGTGCTAAATATGAGATGTCTGCTCACTAATTTTCACTGTCACTAATTTTCACTGTCAGAGGTTGAGAGCTAACAATAAAATCAAAGAGGGGAGAATCAGTAGCAAAAAACAACCCTAGTGAGTAGCTTGGTATCTCCAGCTAATAGTTTTCATAACTATAAAGAGTGATGCCCACTGTTGCTATAGACATGTTGAGGTTGCTGGAAGGAATGGTGGAAGGAGAGAAATTCAATACAGTATTATACATTCTCTGTACAGACAAAACAGAATACATTTTATAAATAAAACACTTATCTCCTTAATTTTCTATGTACATCTGCATTTGTGATCTTACTTTTCAACAGTCCACTAGGTCACCTCAAACTTTGAGCATAGGCAAACGGTGAAAAATTAAGGGCCAAATGTGAAAGCAGACTTATCTTTAGGTCTGTGTTTTAAAATACATATAATAAAGAAATAGAATAACGAAAATAAACACATGAAAGGAGAAACAAGACCAAGACTGAATGCATGACATTCTGGAATACTAACTTAAGCAAACAGACCAGACCAACTGATATTGGATCTTTTAAGAATTTGCTTAAAAAAAAAAGTGCCAATAAAAAAACGTGTCAGATGCCTCATTGCAAGTCTCTTTAAGCACTGAACATATGGCTGGAATTGTAACTGAATCAATAAAAAAATCCTATATATTCAAAACCTGGAAAAAAATGAGTCATCTAACTCATTACCAAGAAATCACACATATAAAGCCATAGAAATATGTTCCTCAGAAAAACTTACCCATTTGAAAACTGAGACAGAAGACTGCTCAAAGCAACACAAGTGGGTCAAAATGCCAATCTTCTAAAATGTCTAATTATCTGACATGTTTCAAAGCTTGCTAATAATACAGCAAATTTTTATTTATATGTACTCCAAAAGCAATGAAGTACCACAACAGCTACTGGACCTCATTTCTTAATGCCTTTTTAAGAACTTGAGTTTTGAAAATTTAACCAGTAGTTGGAAGAGCTTTGTGAGTAGGTGAAAAATGAACATAAAATTTTATTCATGAAAATGCTTTTGAAATGAAATATGAAATTTATTTTCATCACGCCAACTCCATGCTCTTAAAGCACAGCTTCTATACAAATTTTTTACCCCCCACTGGCCCCCAGGGACCCACATCAAGTAAATATAAAATGCTTCATTCTACTAAGAACAAAGAGGAAAATAAAAGCACATCACTTCTGAGAAGAAAAGGATCATATCAATTTCAGCAGATTTGTTATGTCATCAAAGTGCAAAGTTCAGAAGACACTAGCTGGAATCATGAATGGACATAACAAGATTGTTCTACTCTAGGTTTTCTTACCCAAACCAAGAAAACTTACATGACTAAATTCTGATCATTCTAATTTCAAACAAAAGTTTTTGCAGTCAAAAGTCAAAAAAATTTCCCTATTCTTTGTAACCCTGGTACTGAGAAACTGCTTCATATGGTGGAGGATTGGGTGGTTGTGGCATAGGGTATGGCTGAGCTGGTGGTGCGTAGGGTGGAGCAGACGGTCCATATTGCTGCACAGGTGGTGGATAGGGCTGGGGGTAAACTCCTGGAGGGTATTGTGGAGGACCATAGGCAGCAGCACCATAAGTCTGGGGTGGATAAATGGGGCCTGCTGTCATGGTTGTCTGTCCACCTTGACAAAAGACAGATCACATCACATGCAAATAGAATCACTTTTAAAGTGACTAATTTCACTGAAAGACCTTTCAGCATGTTTCAATAACTGATATGTCATGTATTGTAAAGATGTTCACATGCAGATTTAAAAAAAAAACAAAAACACTGTCACAACTACTCAGTCTGATGTACAAGCTCTTTCACTTTGTAATAAAAACGCAAAGAACAGACTGTCAGGGTTTTCCCACCTGGCACAGCACACAGATAATAAACAATAAGTAAACAAAACTTAAATTCACTGTGAGTATTGGCACATATATACTCAAGATACTAATCCTAACAGTTGGCACAAAACTTAAATGCATATTAAAGGTTCATGATCATTGAGTCATGCTCCTGGGCAATTCAAGACTGTCAAATTTGATTATCTTCTCTCTCATGGATTCCTACACTTCTATGCCCATCTTCAGTCCCTCATAGACTAGGAGCACAGACAAGGTTACAGGTACACTCTTTTTTTATCAAGTGTGCCCCTGACCTAAGAATTTGCTTGTGATAGAAGGACACTACTTTCCCTGGGGTGGAGGCTCTATGTCTCTATTTTAACATGTAAGCCTGTCAATCAACAGTGCTGCCATCTCAACAGTTGCAGTAAGGTAAATCTCTCATGCTTCCAACAGCGCGGCATCAGTCTATCTGGTTAGCCCATTGCTCTGTCTTGGACATGCTCTTACTCCTCTCGCATCTTAGTGGTTTGCCCCTTTGTCTCAACAGAGGATCTGGCATAGACATTTGCTTATCTAGAAATCTGACCACAAAGCTGTGAGCAGCACTATTAAAAATACTTACCCTTGCCAAGCTGACATCAGGGTAAGCATAACTTGGACTGCATGGGAACCTTAAAAACTACCTGCACACTATTCTTTGCACCCGTGTATTTCCTAGGCTGAGCAACATTACTTGGACTGTGCACGTGGACTTAAAACAGCTACTAGTGTGCTATTCTATGTGTCGGAATTATTTCCCTAAGAAGAATCAACTATATATCTTACTTGGCAGTAAACACAAATATATATATATATCATACACATAATATGTCTCATTGTCTCTCTCTCTCTCTCACACACACGTTCACCATGTTTAAGTGTAACATACTCTGAACGACGGTTGTTGTCACTGTTGAATTAGCGTTGATCACCCTTCCTATTACTCCTCGACGGCGGCGTATACAGCAAACAACAGCGATGATCACTGATACTACCAGTATGCCAAGCACTATCATCCCAGCAATGAGTCCAACACTGCACACAAAGTGATCAGGGTTACAGGCACATCTCATCACACCTGAAAAACTGGTCAGGCCATGCCACCTTACCAAGATTACGATTTGAACCACACCCAACTCTGATTATAATTCCATTTTACACCTGAAAGAATGCCTCGTCTCAGCATACTGCTGCATACTTTTCTACATCTGTTCATAGCAGCTATTACAGCCATAGGTTTCAATGACTAAGGCTAGAGACTAACAAAAAAACTCTTGCAGCACCATGAAACTATGACAGAAGTGGAGATGGCAGTCGTCATCCAAGTCTTTCAACCCAAAGCTTCATATGTTTCCATCCACCAACTTAATAGCAGAAGTAATAATTTTATAAAGTACACGATTTGATGAATATGCGTTTACTCAGTGCTGACAACTACTTATGACAAGATGATGATCATAAAAAGAACAACAATAGTTGTTTTTCAACTATACTCAAAAGATCTAATAATAAATATCAGGAGACAAAAAGAAACAAAAATTAAAACACCAGTTTCAACAGACACAATTTCAGGCAAACTTATAATGAACCAATCACCCCTCACAGTAGCTTTCACTAACATAAACATTAAACCTAAAGAAAAAAAAGGACCAATGTCAGACATTGCAAAAGAGGGCTGTAGCTCACTAGCTGTATCAACTGGAAACTTCATAATCTCATTAAAATCTAAAAATACAGCAGAGTACTTTGTTAGTTTCAATGAATTTACAATAGCAGTACATTACACATGTTTGAAAACTCATCATGAAATAACTATATCAGAATGTAAAAGTTGTCATCATCATCATCACTCTTAATTAGCACCAAACAAGTTGGTTCCTAAGTTGGAAAAAAAGTTGAGATGCAGCAGTGGCGAGGGCTTGCCACTGGGGCCAATATTGAGTATTGTTAAGAAATTGACTCACTGGATGGCCTCTCCCCTCCTTCACATTCGTCATTATTTTTTTCAGTTTACCTTGGTGTTGCCCTCCCTCCATATACCAGAGGAGGACCACCTTTGGTAGTGTGTCACACCTAGTGAAGTGGCCGAACGCCGAACCATGCCATTTTACCAAGTTTGATGGTGGCATGCAGTGTTTCCTGGAGACCAACCAGGATGGTAACTGAACTGCATACAAAGTCATACATTTTGCACTCTTTGTAAAAGATCCAGAGCAGTCTCCTTACACATTTATTTTCAAATGTCTGGATCCTTCTCGGCAAGCAAAGTCCACATTTCACAACCGTACGCCAAGATGGATGATGATGAAGGACTTGTACAGCTTGTGTCTGGTGGAGAAGCTGATGTAACTGCAGTCCCATTTAAAAATGAGTCTGGCCTTTGCTGCTGTCATGGTTGGGATTATAGATTCAGAATCTGTTGCACATCCACTATCCTTTGAGATTGTTGTGCCCAGGTACTTGAAGATCTCTCCCTTGCCAAGCCCAGTGTTGCTCGCCACGACTTTGCTCTTGTCTTTGCTGATTTTAATCCTGTATGCACTTGCACTGTTTGTGAATTTGTAACTCTCTGTTGCTGCTTGCCTCCAGATTGATGTCATCTGAAAAGCGCAGGTTACACAGTGGCCTTCCACTGATAGACATGGAGGTGTGATGGTCTTGGAAAGTATCACGCATCATACTTTATAGATACATATTAAGCAGCAGTGAAAACAATGGGCAGCCTGGTAAATGCCCACCATCATTGGGAAGAGCTCTCCCATCTGACTGATGAGAAGAATTAAGCTCCTGAAGAAAATGCACAGCACATCAATGGTTTGCATGAGATCGAATTTCTGAAACACCTGCCACAAGCCCTTTATGCCAGACTCTATTGTAGGCTTTCCGAAAATCAATGATGTTATGGTAGAGATCCTTGCAGTGCAGTAGATGTTTTTTTAATATTACTTTTGAAGAGCTGTGCAACTGTGCTAATGCCTACTCTAAAGCTGCTCTTCTGCAAGTAGTTTTTCAGACATTTGGGTGAGGCGGTTTTGAATCACTTTCAGCTTAATCTTGCCTGGAAACTATTAAGCATATAGTCAAACTCATTCTTTTCTGACTTTCTGATCATGTGTTTTTTTGTAACAACAACTCACATTCAAAACACTAAGTCTTGCACAGAAGCAGCTTCAGTACTGTAACTTAGTGTATTTCCAGGAAATATAAAAGAAATGCAAATGAATTAGATATATTAAATACAGTTTCAATACAATGAAAGGCTTATACAAGCATAAAACGGCCAAGCTGACGCACCTTGGACTGCAGCAATCCCGGTTGAGATAGCCACAACACCCATAGGTGCAATAAGTTAGGGTGTCATAGTAGTTTCTGCAGAACTCACCTCCATATGCACCTGTACAGAAAAAAAGTTTCAATAATTCTCTTTTTAAATAGGTGTTCCTAAATCAAGAGAGGAAATATATAAATAATTTATAATTATATCAATCCATTTTCATCTTGCTTGACATGGTTGCAAAGTTTGTAGATTACTAGGTGAATAAGTAAAGGATTATATGAAATATAATATTATGATATGAAAAAGGAAGACAAAACTATTTGGACTGCAAAGAATATTTCCAACAAGACCACACATTCAGAATAGGATTCAATCAGCATCAAACAAATATTTCAAATGAATGCATAGAGTGCTGTTTGCAATGATGATACAAAATTGACCTCACCATGAAAATAGTAATATTCACTGTACAGTCCCGCTACTGGTGGGTCACTTTTTAAAGTTCGAAGATTCCTCATACTGGCAGTTCCCACAACCACAAATTGTTTTGTGTATCAGACAGACAAGTCACAACAAAAAGAAGCACTCCTATCATTTAAAGCTCTGCACAATAGTATGTGCTCTTATTGATCTCACTGCAGTTACAATCTGGCTGAATGAGCAGAAACATTCAGACCACCTGAATGGGTGATATTTTATCACACTTTTCTTACATTAACATTTTCTGTTGCTCCAGTTTTTGTATAGCTTATCAATAATTTGAAATAGAAAACACTTTTTAAACATTCCT
This sequence comes from Pomacea canaliculata, assembly GCF_003073045.1. Taxonomy (NCBI): domain Eukaryota; kingdom Metazoa; phylum Mollusca; class Gastropoda; order Architaenioglossa; family Ampullariidae; genus Pomacea; species Pomacea canaliculata. The sequence goes on from NC_037598.1 coordinate 23,326,122, forward strand.
GTTCTATATTAAAATAGAATTCTATAAACATTTCAAATATGCTTTTGCTGATGATCAAGCGAGTTTTTGTAACTCTGAATTACCTAGATGTGTGGTACCTAGTAAATACAAACTATTTACGTAATTAAAAATGGAATTAAAAAAATGTAAAAATTATTTAAGAGTGCTAAATCAACTTTAAATTAGCAAATTAAATGTTCATAGGACAAATATTTACATGGCTATATATATATTTACAAATTACAAACATTTTATCCAAACACTGTTCAAGAAAGCTCAATATCTGACATAAAACCACGCCTAAAAGCTCTGCTGCAGTAGATGCTGCTGCACTGACGTGGCAGCAATCTAGTAGCCATTGATTTAAGCCAATGACAATTTATTAAAAGGACTTCTTAGGATATCTTAATTATTTATCATCCTGAAACTTAAAAATAAAACAAAAAACATGCAAACACTGTCTTGTTTTGAGTCCCTGAACATTGCAGCCTAAATCAGCGATTGTGCTTGGTGTTTTTTCTGTTATGAGGACTTTACTCTTTGCTTCTGGAGCAGCATATAAATCATCAAGATTTCTATTCTTATACTGAGGAAAAGTATACTTTCTGCATAGGTAGGTTTTGTCATAGGATATCTTTTCTCCATATGTCATATCATTTTTTGGAATAAAGATTGATGGCTCTTAAGATATTTTCCAACCTCTTTTATGTCTCAAGGAAGCCAGAAAAAGGATATAGCGAGGTATACTGGTTGTTGATATGAAGCCTACTTAGCCTAGCAGTTCTAATGTTGACAAGTGAGCAGTTAGTTGTGATAGTACAACAGGTGTTCCATGGCCAAATTACTGATTTTGTCAATTTTATAGCATAAAAAATAGTGTACAGAATTTACATTTTCTGAAAAAAGGTTTATTGTATGAACTACTATCAGGGAGAAAATTACTCAGAAAGTGACCACAAAAGTTACTAATTTCTATTTACAACACCTTAAAATGGATAGCAGATTACTATCTTGCATTTGCAATCAAGTGATTTTTGTTCAAGTTGAGTCATGACAAACTACACTAGCACCACACCTTTACCTAACTGTGTCTCACTTGAATTTTAACTTAGCCTGTAACTTTGCTTTACATTTTCATCAGCCAATGACCTTCAACAGAACATCAACAAACATAGGCGGCTATATTCAACAATACTTGCGTGCATATGTAAACAAAAGATAGTGATAGAAAAAAAGAGAAAGAAGGGGTAAAATGAAGGATGGGAGGGCAGGGTGAGGGAAAAAAGAGAAGGGAACAACTAAGAATAAGAGATTAAGAGAAAGTGAGAGAAAAAGAACACCAAGTGATCAGAGAAGAAAGAGGGAAGGGTAATACAGTTGCCACCTCTCTCTGACAACATGTTTATGAGTGGTGGGGGTATAGTCCTTGAGGGTTGCCTGACAGCTTTCTGACAGACGGTCCTATATAAAGTCCTCTTACACGATTCTCAGGACATTGTGGGATGTTAAATGTATATGGGATGTTAGAATAAATGAACCAGCCTTGATAACAAACCATAATTTATGTCTATGGAAATGACCTTTTAATGATCGTGCTTACAGCTTTAACTGCCTTCCTGACTTCTACAAAAACCCTAATAACGGAATATGTCAATAACATAAAATCAGATTAAACAAAAAATTTTTAACACCGCTGAAAGAACCACATTGTAGCTCAAACTCTGTGGTTGCTTGCTGTGTTGCCCCACAACACATGACATACTTGTGACTTTTGAACATCACTGACATGATATACACATTTATCAACAAAAACATCCAACAGACTTACTTGAAATAAACGCAAAAATGATGGAAGGAACGGTCCAGGAAGAAACTTTATCCATCTTTGTGAGGCTCTTCGAAAGTTCTCTTTACCCAAGATCCGCAAAAACAATGATAACTCCTCGTGAGCTTTCGACTTCCGTGTTACTTATGTTGACGTAACGAGAACTCAAGCCGAGTGTCGATGTCGCTCGACTTGTCTGTCACTCGATGATTGCTCGTGTTTTATTGTCATGAATCCGTATTCAGAGCATCTGGTTCAAAGACCTCGTTTCTCACGAGCAGGGTTGTTTACATTATCTGCTCTGTCCTCACAATACGTCGTCACCAAAATATTGCTTCTGCGGTTTTGGCGAATCGGACCCGGGTGCAGAGAAGCGAGACATTCTATGAATGAAGGAAAGAGTGAAGATAAACAAAATCAGAAGGGGAAAAATTTAAACACAGGGATTTTTTGATAACGTGGTGATATATCAAGACTTAAAATTTTAAAGGGTCATAGGTTATTATGTCAGATCTCGTTCGTAGTATTTGCACCTGCTTTTCTGGGTGTGGAAGTGCAAAGCCAGGTGAGAACTGACTAGACTATATAGGTGTGTATTATGTTATCGGCGGTTCAATACCCGTGTGGTTCAGCTAATTTCCCTGATGTATCGGACACCGTACAGCGTCTGGGGAAGGAAAGAAAGCAAGAGGGAAAATAATGGATGCAAAAATAAAAAGCTGGCCCCGACATGGCCGACAAAAGTAACCTCACTTTCCAACGACCAAAGGTTAGGAACTTATATATATATACTTTTATACTTGTGACCCCGTTCTAAGGGTATTCCAGGTTCTCTCTCTTTTGCCCCCTTTCTCGTCATGTTGACATCTTGCTTATAGTTCAACATTCAGTTTGGAGCGTTAACAACCCGCAAACCCGTCGAGTTCAAAATTTGTCAGGTGCTCTTGGAATGCATCCTATTAGGGATCGAGGGTGAGATGGTGAGAAATGTATATATATGTCTATATAGACACACAAAAATGCGCGAATGCTGGACATTGCCTCACACCTTATACAGTGATACCTCGGTTCTCGAACAGAATTCGTTCCGGGAGGACGGTCGAGAACCGAATTGTTCGAGAACCGAAGCAATGAAACTCATAGGAAATAATGGAAACTGGATTAATTCGTTCCAAGCCCCAGAAAATGCCTATTTACTGGCCTAATTTGTATATAATATGTAGAAAAACATGAGTCTCAACAAGAAATAAGAATTAAAAGTGTATTTATTAAAACAAAACAAAAATGTACAGTACAGTACAGTAAATTGTGTTTCATTTACTGTACCTGTACCAAACTTTATGGCAGGAGGGAATGAATGTGGAGGGAGGAGGGAAGGGGGATGGTTATTGTCACTGATGACGCAAGCAAGGCGCGCTGGGCTGAATGAACGCCATTCGGCTCAACTCGGCTCATCTCGGACGTTCGGATGTTCGAGTTCCAAATATTTGTTCGAATTCCAAGACAAAATTTTCTCGAATTTCCTGGTCGAATACCGATTTGGTCGAAAGTCAAGGCGTTCGAGAACCGAGGTATCACTGTATGTACATGATATGGATTGAGTCGCATGAGTGTATGCTGATATCTTTTTTTCCAAATGCAGTACAAAGTGTTGTAAAGCCTTCGCCATGGGTTAAGTTTATGAGTTTTTTAATGTACAGATAGAATTGCCAACGATCGTGGAAAGCAACTGTATAAAATGACACGTCACACCACACAACCAAATGGTGAGGGTGAACGGGTGGATGTCATGGGGTGTGTTGGCTGGGGGCCGGTTTGGAGATGGAGAAGATCAGAGAAAATTATACCCACTTGTCAAACCGGCCTACCCTCGCTCAGTAGATGAAAAGAATAATATGTGTCAAATATACTCGTCTTAGTTTGAATGAAGTTGCCGTGGCTGATCAAGGTAGAAAACCTGTAACTGATGAAAGGATGACTGGTTCTTTTATTTTCATTATCTTGTTTTCGACTGCCTTTCTTTACATTTTTGACTGCTGTAGAAGCTCGCCAGAGACATGCCTACCGTAAAAATTGACAACCGTGTGCAAACATCCATCTTGGTCACATGACAGGCTGTGTCGTCTGCTCGTCGCTTGATGTTCATGTCGAAAACCTTTTTCTGTAGGTACTGGGCGGCGATCCCCTCCCGCCCCACACCTCTTCTCGTGTCGTCTGCTTCAAAACAGCGGTGCACTGTTCAGTCCCCGCTCAGTCGCCTGGGTATCATAAAGTATCTGCCTCCGGTTTTGCTCGGTTTTTATGACCTTTGCACGATCCGGGTGCCACATTCGAACTTTTGCGAAGTCTACATTTTTTTTTCGTTTTAATATAAAAGACACAGAAAGTTTGCAGTTAAAGGACTATCGACAGGTGGGCGAACGGATTCAGGTAAGATCAATTCATTTTTTAATTCTTTTGTCACCGTTTCTATGAAGTGTACTTACAGCATCTCAAACTCGGGAGTGTCGAGCGAAAAGTTTTCTGGTGGATAACAAGGTGCAGTGCTGTCATTATTATTCGCAGAAGTCGTTATTTATTTACTGAACTGTTTTATGTTCAGGTTCTAAAATGCTGTACACTGTACAGAATATCTGTGGATTGAGTTGGTGTATTTCTGTGTGTGTAAAGGAAAGATAGTGATAGAAAAAGGAGAAAGAAGGGGTAAAATGAGGGATGGTTATGCCTGCGTGGATATAATGATGTATTAAGTTTGTGCATAGACCTGTGCAGAGCACACCTGTGGACGTCCTTTGGGTGGTGAAACCTAGGCGTACGGCTGTTGAAGTTAAAAAAAAAAAAAATTCAGAAAATCTTTGAATGCTAACAATATTGTGCAAATGCCATTGGCGTGAATCCACTGGCTTTCAATCTGGCACAATGCGCTTGTGCTCTTGAAAGGTCCTAACAGGGAGCAGATACATAATATATATGTAGAAGATTCCTACTGTTTGAAACATTTTCTAAAGTTTCCCATGGACATACAACTTCGAAGCTTTTCACTGGAGTAATTAGACTTGCGCAGGTAGTGAAGAGGGTGGACTCGCGCAGATCGCTGGGACAGTGGTCCTTCCAGCAAACCTGCGCAAAAATTTAGTGTGCTCGACACTGCGCAGATTCTTACACCACCTCTGTAAGTTCATCCAGAGTGCGCATAAACAAGAAATTATTGCTATTTAGCTATATAGGAATTTTTTAGACCTTGGATCCGCGGTGTAAATGTTATCCCACTCCCACCCACACATGATTCTGGAGAGTACAAAGTCGGGTTACCGAGTCTTCTCGACGAGTCGTAACATTGTACACATGGACCAGGAGGACCATCTGGCTTGGGGACTGTGCTGGATGATAGAAGTGTGAAATATGTGCCCGCACGATAGTTCTGTCTTCGCGTTAGGGCGATTGGTTCCACTCAGTCTCACCAGAAACAGGGGCATTGTTAGCTACCACAGGCCTAACAAATCGGTCTCCCTGATGGGATTCACGCGAGGTCTCCAAGGGGCATGAAAAGTATAATCTCTCCCTCATTTTCTGCTTTTCACACGCACACACAAAACTCTCTCATACACACATGCGCACGTGTACACACGCATGCAAACACTTTACATATGCATATCATTAATGTTTCTAGCTTGTATGCAATGTTGTTGGTGAAGAGAGAACAGCTCGCACTATTCCAAGACTCCGGTGACCTTTAGTGGTGAGGAGTTTGATGTCACTGAGTCATAACGAGGGATTGAAGGGATTTTTCGCTCATCCCCTACTCATACCCCTACTGTTGTTCTTTATTGGTTTCTTCTCGCCCTCATTCTTTTTACGTGTGCGCTTTCGGAACTTCGAAAGACACAAAACTAAAGATATTAGAAGAAAGATACAGAAAGAAAGAGAAGACAAAAAGAAAAGAAATAAGATTTTTAAAATTCTGACGAGGAGAAAAAAGTCCCAACATTTGCAAAACGGTGTAACCTTTATTTACAGAAGCAATAGAGAAAACAGAAGACCAAAGACTCTGTAAAATACCTTTGTACAGTTTTTGATTGTGTTTGCACATTACTGACATCGGTACGATGTCGATATTGGACACCTTACCTGTAGAATTTACCGTTTATTGTTTGTACTACACCCACCTTGGCTTCTAAGCACCTGGAGTGCAGAGGTGCACCAGCATGTAGTTCTGAAAATATGAAACTGTCGTGAAGAGGCAGGAATTCAAAATATTACTTTGTGATATACTTCCTAAATCAACAACTAGACCTGACCGACTCCATTCAGGTCGGTGAGTGAGACGGTCATTCAGAAATCCTGGAGCATATTTGCTTACCCTTTAAAATGAGAGGAACACGACACTGGGGTACCGAGAGATTAGATACACAAGGGGCGTTGTGATTGTGTCTGCTGCAGATGAAAATGGAGAGGGAGCTTGGATGAAACAGGTGTCAGAATTTCAGACTAAACTACAACTTCACTGCGACCCTGTCCTGACCATGAGCTTGTACAATATATGTCTGTATTAACTTTATGTATGAGTGAGGGTATGTTGTAGAAGTGACCGTGTCTGTTATATGCGAATATGGGTGGATTGTTGTTAATGATTTTGTCTATGTCTGACTTATGTAAACCGCTATGAGCAAATCTTTGGAAAACCGCTGTATAAATTACTACTACTACTACTACTACTACTACTACTACTACTACTACTACTACTACTACTACTACTACAACAACATCAGTGACTGATAGAATTCTCCAGCGGAAGTGTCCTGCCAAATTTGTTCCATCCATTTTTCTCGATCGCTGACACACACACACGCGCGTACACATGCATACACAAAACCCACTGCGCCATTGTGCATCCCCACAAGCCTGGAGTAATCCAGGTGACCACGAGGTTGCCTCAGTGTAATAGTATTTTTGTTTGTTGCCCCGCCCCTTCTCACCTTCCAGATATACTTACATCATCATCTTCCTCCGCCTCTTCAACTTCTTTTACCGGTAAACTTTTTAAATATTGTAGATGGTATGTCCATTGGACTCCGGCGAGTTCAAAACTGAGTAGTTGTTAGTTTTTTTTTCTGACTGAAGCATTCCTGCCATTTCGAATTTGAACCAGCCAATCAACCAACCCTCCAACCCCCTCAGCACCACCTTAGAATGGGCGCCGACTGAAGAAGTTACCTGCAGGCATGGCCTGGAGGAAATCTCATTTCCGATGGTAAATCATTCCGGGTGGTCTGATCATTATTCCTAGCTCCTGGCGCCAGGTGGGCAGACTGCAGACGAGGCGCATGTCTCATCGGGTGGATCGGATACGGGTGCAAAGTTAGTCTGACCTGGCGATTTTGAGAGAAGAATATGAGAACTTACGGTAAACGTGTGTGTGTGTGGTGCCTTGTGTAGGAGGCTTGTAAATTAATTGTCACTTTGTCGGCACAGTCGTACGCCCACAGCCTTTATTTTCTCTCCCTACCCGTGTTTGTCTGTTACCCTACCTGTGTTTGTCTGTCTCCTAATCTGTGTTGTCAGCATAACATGGTTGGAAGTACGTAAAACTAAAGCTACCTTTTAATCACAGTTGCCTTATCGATCGATCGATTGATTATGAGTGAGAGTTGCGAGATTAAATGTGTGTGACTGGGTGAAAAGGTCAAACTGAGATCGAACTTTACTGTGAAACAATGTTCCAAGATGCTGTTTGAATATGAACACGTGCATCGACAGGTCTGCATTTTAAGGATACATTAGCACAGCACTCAAACGTTTTTAATTAAAAAGTCCTGAGATGGGTTTCTGAAGTCTCGCATTTTACTTCGCAACATTTTCTTTTTAAGACTTTTTAAAGCTAAGCATCGGAGTAGATAAGCAGGGGATAGATGATTGGCTTGGAGGAAAAGCGCCTTCCGAGGGTTAGCTCTGCGAGAGTACTTCCAAGACGAGATCTGAACCCAGAGCCTCTAAAGTGGTGAGACGATAGTGTTTTAACTTCTCTACACTATATGGCTCTCCGATGAGGGGAGGGTAGAAGAAAAAGAGAAGGAAGAAGAAAGAAGAGAGACATCAGGAGGAACAAAACTACAGGCGGCACTTTTAACTTTGGAGTTAAAAAAGGCTGAAAAACAGGCGCCTTTTAAAAAGTTCATGCATGGAGCAAGGCGACATTTTATTTGAAGACGATCGCGAGAAGCAAATAGTTGCTCCCCAAACACGTAGACGCCATGTTTGCCTCCTGAAATAGCCTACCTCTGTAGTGTACAGTAGGATTACCTACCCTTTTCGCTGTCCTGAAATTCCCAAATTTTCTCATTATGACACTCTGGGACTGTCGTATACCCAGGTAAAAGCGAGTCAGCACATTCCACAGATATCATGTCAAAACCCATATGTGGTTCAGTACATACTCGATGAGTCCACAACCAGGAGTGAAAACAAGACACTCACATCATCATCACCCTCCTCCTCCTCATCATCATCATCACATAAAGTCTGGGCTATGCAAATCCTACATTGTGCTCATGTTAATAATCAGTTTATGACCCGGTTCACCTGCTCGCCCCAACCCTGTACTTTCTCAGCTCAAGTTCTTCCTCTACATCCTTGCCCTTCGTTGCCCTGCCTTTACGTCCGCCCCCTTCCATCCATTGTACCTTCGTTTCTGCACCTGAAACTCGAGCGCGTGCAACTCGCTGAACTGTAGAACAAGGGCGTGCACCCGTGACTAACTGTTACGCGGGTACTAAGACTGTTCACAACTGAACACACACACCCACACACACTCTCACACAGACTCTCTTTCACACACACATACACATTCCATGCACACACGTTCCCCTCGCATCCCCAGCAGGGGCAGGTCACCTCAGCGGGCAGGTATTAAAATTCTAGCAACTCTGCTTGAAAGTAGAGGACTCGTGCAAACAGCACCTACTTTCCAACGAAAACTTTTTCTCTTTCGAGCTTTCGTTCTTTCTCTCGCTCACACACATGCGTATAAAAAGCAACACGAACACTAACGTAAGCATGTTTCTCTCTCTCTCACACACACACAGAGAAAGAGAAAGAAAGAAAAAGAAAATGTGCATCTGTATTTTCCCCTAACTCTTGAGGATTCAATCGAGTAAATTTAGACACTTCTTTGCTTCAGACGGCTGAGCTAGTACTTCCATACCACTACCACTGTCGAAATATAGATATCACTACCAGCTGTGTGACCACTGCTTTACCCGAACATCTTTTCGTGAAACCACAAAGTTGCATTAACTTAACTATACACATCCATGGTGATACTGAGTGATGACGGAACGTTTATAGGGCAGTTTTTCTCGTGAGAGGTTCAATAAAATATTCTGGCAGGAACTCCCCGAAAAAGGTTGATAAATAAACAGAAAGGAAAACTTCATTGGGGTGGACATGGGAAGAGATAAAAAAAAAACCAAAAAAAAAAAAACCACGCTGACAAGAGCAAACATTGTATGAAACCGATTATAATAAACATATAATCAGCTTGAAGAACGTACACATTGATTGGATTATTATATTTATCATTGTCCCCTTACTGATGGTACTAACATACTGTGAGATGCAGACAATAATTAGTATGCAAAGATTCACTGAGACCTGCAAGCTGATTGTGGATTCTTCCATGGTAAAAAGACGGCGAGGCGGGCCGGCTTCAAGTCCTCAAGTGTAAATGCATTTTCTTGCACCCACGGATTTCCTTGGCTCGCGGATTATCTTTCCCCTCAAGTTTTTAAAAAGTAGAAACGGCTCTGACATACATTTGTATGTCTTTTGAAGAAAAGAACATGGAAGGACAATTCCGTTACTTGTTTTTCGTATCTGCGAAATGTGTATGAAGTGAGAAAGTGGGATGGAAGTGAGAAGCTGACAGGCTGGCTGAAATGTGTTCGTTATCTATTTCCTGTATGTGTGTGTGCGTTTGTTTGTTTGTTTGTTTGTTTTTGTCTACTTCTTCGTGCTCGTATTTTTCTTCGTTTTCGTTTTACTCATTCAAAATATTTCTAAAGAGGTCAGATCATTCACTTTATTTAGCGAAAAAAAAAAATCATTTAATCATCTATATATTTTCTACTAAATTATGTTGAAGTCTCTAATAATTGTGGAAACTTTTGAAAAGTCTGCCTGTTACAGAGATTTATAATGCTACCCTGGGTCATAAAAATAACCTTTTAACTAGGTGTATCCTGTGTGTTCTCGGGTCAATTCTAGAAACAGGATTGGAACGAACAGGGGAGACAAAAAGCGTCGCCAAGACTGCTATATAAAGTTACGTCCCTTACACTAGCAGACGAACAGATCTCACGCGCCTTTTCTTGTAACGTGCGCGCAAAACCGATCACAAAAATATACACGAGCACCCATAGACTGGTTCAAGCTTTTTCGCCTTTGTGAAACGGCTTCTAAACTGAGTTGTATTTCACAAACGACACAGTGGAAGACAATTGCCACATCAGCAAAACATCTCTATAGTTTGTGTTTGAAACTTTTGGTCGTTTTTATTCTGGTAATGTTAAAAGCATGCAAACAAACAAACAGACGAAAAAACAGATGAAAGGTGAGAAATTTGAAAGTAAGTCCTGTTGTCTACTGTATGGCGAGACTGTACACGAGACTTCAATTTGTTTTTCGCCTCTGCTCTAGACGGGCGTGGGCGTACATCAATGTACAGAACCGCTCCTAAATAAAGCACTGCGACTGCGCGCGGAGGTCATGACCCGTGTCTGCCTGTATTCAACGTAACTTCTATATTCCCCCCCCCCCTCACACACACACAACTAACGAGATAGCTGAAAGCACAGACTTCTGTTGGTGATTCGGAGCAACTGTTAAACATGTTCTGATACACATTTGACACAACACGTAAAAGCAGCTATAGCTATAATTATACTTACCATAACGTTTTAAGTAAGAATCCAGATGATCATTGTAGCTTAATTTACATGTGTTAATATTTGGCTTTGGTTCTATATTCGTGGATCAGTAATTACGAGTAGGTGAGGTCTTTGCAAATCAAATACATTGTTTGTGTTTAGGAAAAAACAGAAAAAAACACATGAGAATTTCTTTAACTGATTAGTGGATTAAACAGAAAAGGAGACAAGTTTTCACAGGTGATGCTATCAAAGAAATACAAGAAATCATGAAAATACCATCGAGCAACTGATACAACAATCTAGCACAGATATTCTGATTTAAATGTTAGAACGGAGTGAATAATAAACAATATTTTTGTGATGTGGAAAATATGGAGAGTTTGTTTTGTACTTCAGGTAGTTAGGCTGACATATGTGCTAGTTAATTGTTGTCGGTGGTGTAGGAAGATGCTAGGCTTTTTTTTTTTGGGGGGAGGGAGGGAAAGTCTATGCTGACAGTGAACGACGTTCACATTCTTGCCTCCCCAGTATCTTTCTGGAAGGGGTGCTGCCCCCTTGCTCCCCACCCCACCTCACCTCAGGTGCCTACACTACTGATCGTAGTTTTTCCCCACCAGTAGATGCATTACCCTCACTTCAGTAAAGGAGTGAGTGAATAAATGAATGTATACCTGCGTTGGGAGGATTAATCATGCCAATGTATCAAGCAGCACAATAACAGTACAGGAAACTGAAATAAAAACTTCAAAAGAACTAAAAAAATGGCACAGATAATGTCAAGTTAATAATGTAAATGAGTAATCAGATTTGGGCCTCATCCGCTGAACTGACTGCAATATGCACACACACACACACAAACACACAGAGATAACGTGCATGCGAAGGAGAGGGGAACACCTCTACCTGCTTGTCCTGGAATGTACCCTCAGGATGTCAGCTTCTGTTTATTTTTGACAGTTACAAGCAAGTTGTGCATCCGACCGCAGATCTTCAGCCTTTAAGAGATTTGCTATGAGCATGATCGCACTTTTGCACCTGTTGAGATAAAATATGTTGGAGGCGTTCACAGGTGAGCCCAGTGGCAGGCCTCCCACCACCACCACCCCTGAATCTTACAGAGCGCCCTCTTGAGATCCGCCCACACAAGTGAGAGATGATGGACAAACAGCTTGGGGCCGCTGACGACCTCGCTGTGCAGTCAAGTCCTTGTCGTTATCAGGTGGAGGGCTGTGGTAATGCACATAATCGCCAAGTTTTATTGGACGACAGGCAGGGGAGGCAAACTTTGACGTCGACAGTAATGGCTTTTTGCCCTTTAATGGATCACTTTTTTTTTACTCTCAGTCTCTGTGATATATGTCTGTGTGAATAATGAAGGAGATGTGTGTGTCTGTGTATTCACTTGTAAAGCGTGGACTGCCGGGAGGGTTACCTTGAATGAAGTATAGTACATCCAACTACTCACTAAGCGCCTTCTTGTCAGTTTAAGGGTATGTTGTCCCTACCCAGTATAAACTCACTTTTTAAGCTGGTCATTAAATCTCGCTCTTGCCAACAACTTCACTTCCATTGCAGCACAAGCCATGAACCCTGACCTTTCATCTCTGCTCGCTCACTGACCTTTGCTTGATGTGCATCCTTTCTTTTTTTAAAAAGTTTTTTTTCTTAATTTTCCATTTAAAGTGTTAATATCTGAAGGGAGCAGTCATTTTACTTACCGAACCTCTAATCATAAAAAAGTTATTTCTATTCTTATTGTATATTAAGTGTCCAAAGTATAATGTCTAATATCTAGTGTTTTATTTCTTGTCTAATATCCAGTACCTCGATCATCTCTAGTGTCTGTAGTATCTAGTGTTTTATTTCTAGATTCTGGTGCCTAGAATATCATTTATAATATGTAGTACCTATAGAACTTCATTTCTAATGTCTAGTGCCTCGTTTCTAGCCTCTAGTATCTAATGTCTACTGTGTAGGGCTTCATTTCCACTAGTATCTCTAGTGCTTTATTTCTAGTACCTAGTGCCTCCCTTCTAATGTCATAGTATCTAGTGCATCATTTCTAGTGTCTCAGTTTTAATCTCTGGAAACAGTAGGAACAAGCGAGGGGTTGAGGGGTGAAGAGGTCAGGGGTCATGTTTTCGCGAGCTGCAATGTTTACGGATGGTAATGAAATGTTGGCTGTATAGGCAGTAGGAAGAGGGAGGCAAGAGGAAGCCGTAAACAAGTTTCAGAATCAAGCTTGCTAACGATAACACCGACTGAGATGGTCCGGGCTCGACAGACCGACATGAGATGATCTCGGTATCCGCGAGATACCAAGGCCAACAAAACTGTTTCCTGCAACATTCACCGCTTGTCTTCGCAAGTTTGCCAGATACCTCAGCCAGCAGCCATGCACAGGTGAGTTGTCTGTAGCATCCTTACAGAATGCAAGGGAGGTCACGTGGGGTGACGTCATTATTGGAGGTACCTGAAATAGTCTGGAGGCCGACACCGTGTCAGAGGAGAGGAATTTGTGTGGGATTCACCTGCACGATTGAAGTCAGAGGAAAGACTTGGACTGACGAGGAGATGAGTCACGCAGGAAAACCACTTGATTGAACTGCCTCATCGTTCGGGATTCCTCTCGAGCAGGTGTGTCAGAGCTGTTTTGTCATTTGTTTTGTTTGTTAAAGATACGTTCTCCAAGGTGATGGAACGTTGGTAATGATACAATCATGCAACATGAGGTCACCAAATGTGCACACCTGCCAATCACACGTACGTGTGGACGCCCACACTGCCAATCGAGCAGGCTCATGCAAACGGTCATAACAGAGAGAGATACTCAAATTTCTAGATGCCACAAATCATGAAAGGGAAGTAGCAGTTGAGGAAGAATTAAAAAAGAAAGCGTAGTCATGACCAACAGGACAAGTGCCAGAGACAAGAAAGAAAAAGTAAAAAGAATTTGATTGGAATGGCCAACAGGAAATGGACATGGGATTAAAGGGAGATACAGGAAAAGGTGAAGGTTTACCATAGAATGGGTAAAAGTGGACAGGAACGAACGTGTGGGAGTGAATAGGAATCAAATAATAAAGCTAAACGAAGTATGTCATAGCTACACCGAAACATAGCTATACAAACTACCTCATGGCTTCATCAACATCATAGCTACAAGATCTCATGGCGACATTAAGACAGAGTACATCAAGGCTACACCACTAGGGTCATGACAATACACAAGCTCCACCATGACTACAAATTCACGCAGTACCCTCTCCCCCAACTTTCACGACACTAACGTGTGCAGCACCAACGGAAAACAGTTCTTGCACTGCGCCGCTTGCCTCCTCACCTCGCAGCTGGCGAATGGCCATCAAATAAAAAGACGATCAAGAGGCTGGCTGCTTAGGACTCGTGCGTTTTCTCTCGATATAAACACCCTCAAGGACTCCAGCAATTGTGGGGCCTGAGCACACCCCACATCCACCCACCTCCACCCCTATACCAGCCATCCTTCTTTTCCTCCTCACTCCCCCTCCTCCTCCTCCACACACACACATTTCATTAGGGAAGATAATTAACATCGCGAACCTCGCCTCTTTTAAGAACGACGGAGTGTAGCAGACGTTTGCAAACTCGCAAGGGTCTGGACCGGAAGTCTAGACTAAATCAATCTTGACAGGCTATCAGGCTTGAACTGATTATCCAATCCTTGGTGTCTTCGTTTCTCTAATCGTAATTGTTCGCCCAAGTGAGATCGGCCTCGTGGAGAGCGGTTGTACCGTGGTATGAAGGCGCACCGACTCCTGGCTGCTTGCTTTGATGGCACGAAAAATCACAAAAGAAAGAAGGAATAACTTCCGGACACCGTTTATTTCTCTGGTTACAGGTAGAAACCTGTAATTTATTGTTGATGATGATGATGACGACGGTGGTGCATGCAGAAATGCTTGTGGTGATGGGGCGGTGGTAGAAGTAGTGCGGAGGTGGAATCACAATGGAAGGATTGGCAGAAGAAGGGAGAAAATGAAAGAAAAGTTCCAAATAGCAAAAAAAGTAGAGGAAAGAGGAAACGAGAAATGGAAAGAGAAGTTAAGTAGAGAGAAAAAAAGAGAAGATAAACAACAGCAAGAAACTGCGAACCTCACACTAACTCAGCCACAAGCTCTCACATGTGGATGGAGGGAGGTGATAGGAGGACAAGAGGGTGTTTTTTGCCAGCTGTTCCCCATTTGCCCACAGTGTCTTAACAGACAACAAAGCAGCAGAATTCATGTCAAGGCTCAGACTTTTTTTTTTCTTAGGTCAGAAGGTTTGCGCAAAACATTTGAGGTGTTTGTCTGGCATTTTCGGAGGCTGCAATGTTGTCCTCTCGGCTGTGCTCAGCTCTTCATACCCCGGCCTCGAACTTTACTTTGGAGGTCGGCAGATACCCTAGTGGTCACCTCCTTGCTCCGGTCCCGCACCTCCGCCAGTTAATCTCAGAAGAGTTGACCGTTGCCATGGGGAACGGTGTTCGTCTGATTACAATGAGTCACTGTGACCAAGTGAGTTTTTGTTTGCTAGAAAATAGTTCACAGTGTCACAGTGTCTTCTGTTCTTTGGTCAGTTACTGCCATCGACAAAAAGGATATTAGTGATAGCCAAAGTGTTCAGGATCGCCAAGCTTATGCTATCCTGATGGCATGATTATTATATTTTCTTTTTTGCTCGTCAAGAAACTTAGAGATATGTATGGTGCACGACATGCTTGCATGGACATCAGTTCGAGTACTTTGCCCTCTCGCCGTCGTGTTGACCACCTGGCACAAGAAAAAACACTTGTTCATCAGTCCAAGTCCAGCCAGGAGGAGACATCAAGGTACTGATTCACCCGCTTACTTGCCGCTTGTTAAACCTGCTGGAGCGATAGACGCACGCGCGCGCACGAAAATGTGACCTGACATAAAAGGTCAAATCGTCCTCGTCACTCGTCAGGTCATTGTCCGGAACACCAGAGTGATGTCAGCATTGGTGGTGATGTTAGCAAGAAGTAGCACCCTGTCTGGTCACCTGCGCTGTCCACCTGGAACCAGGTACACTGCAAGGGACCGGATGGGCAGTCGCAATAGATGGCAGCTAAAGTTGACATTAGAATCCTGCTAGCGTGATCTTTGAACCCTGTTCTGTGTAGTCAATGCCTGAGTGGTGAACACGAACCATGAAAATATTAGAGTTTAGCTGGCTGCTTAGTTCTCGCCATCAAACTCTAGCGGCTAGTGGCATAACATGACCTCCCCTGGTTACCTGTGTCTTCGTGAAGGACTCGCGAAGAACCAAATGCAGACGTTGGCTGCAGCTGCTGAGGGTTGCAGAAGCAGTTGCAGCAAAGCTTGCTGCTGTCGTAGATGTTGTAGTCTCCACTCACACGGTACAGAATTTTGTGTCTTGCCTTGTGTTCAAGTACAATTCTGAACCACAGCTGGAGTTACTTGGCAGAGAAGGGATGGATGAAGAAAGAGAATGAGAAAGAGAGAGAGAGAGAAAGGAGGAATGAGAAGAAAATTTTGCATGCAAAAATTATTAGTCTGTGGTTTGCAGCAGGCAAGAAGTGCGTAGTCTACAGCCAGCACAGGTAAGAGACATGGTCTTCCAGCTGTCAAGAAAAAGAATGGCCGTGCGGTGCACACCTGTCGGCATAGGTTTGCCCACTGATGTAAAATCTTTGATTCTATATTCTCTTACAAACACCATCATAAAGGCTTCTAAACACCTTCTATCCTTAACAGAGTAGGTATAAACGGATGTTTATTCTACAAAGATCGTCTTGACAGATATAAAAATGATTGAACCACACCAAAACACCTTTGCATCCTGGGTAGCCTTTAATGCAAAGGAAGCTGTTGGAAAGACGAAGGAGTCAGAGAGCTAATGGCTGGTTAGATGGCTGATGGGTTCCGACACGGGGTTCTAAAAGCTTCGTGGCTCTTTGGCACTTGTCAAATAGTCCCCGCTTGTAGGTTTAAGCATCAGGAGCATACCTATAAATAAGTTGATTGTTTGGCTGTATCGCCTGGCCGTTATGCCGCAGGTATCATGCAGGTATCTGGGGAGGATGGCGTTGCTTTGAGTTGCCACCGTCAGCTGAAATTGCTGGCACACGCTGTAGATCGTGCTGTCACTGGCACACTTCCACCTGTCTCTAGGAAAATAGACTGTCTGACAGTTAATAATGGTTTATTCATCCATCTCTCCATCCATTCTGCCTTCCTTTCTTTCTCTGTTCGTTCCATCTTTCCTCGCAACGTCGAAGATTCAAGTAGCACATATAACAATATTTCCTGTTTGTTTGAAATTAACCGGCATGAACAAAGCAGAACTCTGTGCACGGTGGCATACACATGTGTGCACAAGAGATCAGAGCATGCGCACAAGAAACACGACAGGCGGTTTGATAACGCTCAACTTCCGGAACCTATTTTTCTGTGACGTCATAACGGCTGTTGGCCACCGAGCGATTGTGCAAATCCGGCTGCAACGACGCCCATTCCTGACAGAGAGGAGTGATTGTGCATTGTTCATCCACTATTACTCACTGCATCCTTTGCGTGTGTGTGTCTTCACAGTTGTCCAAGTGGGAGATAACCTGAACTTTCTAGTGTGGGGAGGGGAGGGGAGGGGAGGGGGTTTGAGTAACAAATTCTCTCCCCTAATTTTGATGTGTGATCGTTTTGTCGCTATAAGACGGATGTTTCCAAACTATCTACTTTATTATTATTAGCGATTTGCGGTCTAGCACTCGTGGCACTCAGGATGACATGTATGAGGAGGGAGATAACGGATTATCGCACTTTAACAGATGTGCGAGCACAGAGACAACGGTTATCGACTGTCGACTTTTACATCGTGTTTTGCGCATGCGTATTTGGATTGCTAAATATCGCAAACATCCGCGAACTTTGCAAGCGTTCCTTTCTGTTGTGCTGTGGTTCCTTCTCCTTGATTAGTCCTCCTTCTGTTTGTTGTTTGTTTCATCAAGATGAGAAAAACACAAACGAACAAAATTTAAAAAAAAAACAACAAAAAAACAGGCAGAGGCTATAGAGACTCGGCATCTTTTACTGTCCTCTAATCGTTGTGATATGTGCTGGGGTGTCTGATACAGTTCGTTTTGCCCGAAGTCGGGTGGGAATTAAGCTGGATGTGCATCAAGGGGTGGGAATGACGCAGTGTGTAGGGAGATGGAGGGGCTGCAAGATTCCAGTCGTAGACAGTGTGTAGGTAGGTTGCGGAGAGAACAATGTCAGCAGGTTATGTCAGCCTGGAACTCTGCACGTGCCGGTTCCTGTGCAGGTAAGACATTTCGGCAAGACTCGGGTAACCGGGTGGAGAGCAAGGCAGCAGATATTTGGTCTGGTGTCAGAATGAGAACGATTGTTTTTAAACTTGGCTCGTGCGTGCGTGCGTGTGTGTGTGTGGAGGGTTTAAAGAGGAAGAGTAGAAATATTGCTAATCAGAACGGGATGGCAGCAAAATGGCGGAAGGCTTATGAAGCCAAGAACGGTTTTTAACTGCCCGGATGAACGGGAAGTGGTGGTAGGCAGGGAGTATTTGTGTGCGTGCGTGTGTGTGCAGGGGAAAGGTGTGGAAGGAGGAAGAAAAAGCCGGCGTGTGTGTCTACACGTACACACTTTACCTTGAGACACTACAGAGCACCTGGCCTGGCCACGACTTCGTGTACTTGCATTCGTCAGCGGGCGCCGAGAGAGGGCAGCACTGGCACTGCTCACTCCAACCTCGGTGTTAGCAACTTACCGACTGGATAACACTCGAATTCTAATTCTAAACCTACAAATTTAATGAAAACTGTCGGAAGGAACGCAATGACCATTCCCTTGTCATTCCCAAAAGTTGCTGTAGCGCCGTCACGTGGTCGCCCTCATAAGCCCAAGATGACGTCATCATAGACATGCGCAAGGAAAGTCACGTGCCAAACAAAAGCTCGGGAACTGCAAAGGGGTAGTTTTATTATCCGACTCACTTTAAACGAACACAATGCTTATAGTGTGTGTGCGCCTGAGGTTATCTTTGTACAGTGCATGGCAGCTCGTGGGCTTATTCCTTCTGCCATTCTGGGGGCCTGACTTGGCAACAGAACGAAGTGGAACCTGCTAACGGCGAGGTTGGGCTGGAGTGACGTCACACATTACTTTGTCAAATAAACATGGCGGCCTTGGGTGGCTGCAGCTTGCCATTGCTACTGACACATGCAAATGCCAGCAGCCAAGCAGACAGACAAGCAGTCAGGCAGACAGACAGGCAGACAGTCAGACAGACATGCAGATGCAAAGACACCCACAGATGCACGTACAAACAGACGTTCCAACAAACAAACATGTACAAATTTAACCTGGTTGTCGAAAGGTAAAGGGGAGAGAACAACCTTGAGGTGGTGCGTGAGGGGAATTCGCGAAATCAGGCGGCTAGTCGTGGAGCGCGATATTTACCTGCGAACCCGAGAAAGGTCAGTCCAGTTAGGTTGACTAGGTTGAAAAGCCCTGCAATGACACAGCGACGACCCCTCGTCACCCTCTCTCCATCCTTCTCCTCCGGATAGACCCGAGGGCGTGTGGACAGCAAAGGTTGCTTCTGTCCTGCACACAATACTCAGTTTCACTTTAACATGAGTAATGTTTTGAAAAGAACGGAAATTGTGTGAGAGAGATAAAAATTAAGGAGAAGAAAATAAACGCTTTGATCTAGTCCGGCATCCGCATCGTGTTTTTATTAACAAAATATAAAGTAGGAAGGAATGTTTTGCTTCCTTAGTACGCCATTGATTTGGTGCCACGAAAATGACATGAAAGGCGGCATATCTTGGGGTCAGGCAGTACATGACGTCATAACGGCAGGACACCTTCCTCCAGGTAGGCTGTTGTGTGAGACTGAGCCCAGCAGGGGGCGCTTTACCTGAAGTCGCAAAGGCGTTCGAGTCTGTTTAGAGCCTGAGCTATTCGACTACCGAATGCCTTGATGGCCGACCGTCGTCGTCATAGGAGGAGCGAGCCTCCCAAGGCTGTCTGCATGCCCCCAACACCAGCAGTAGTGTGCACCACCACTTCCTGCCGCATAGAGCACGCATGCAGGCACATACACATACACGCACGTACACACATACTACTTAAATGTGCCGCCGCACCAAAGATTCTGGAGCCTGCAGATGCCAGGTGTTGTTGTCTTACCTGGTACAGTATGACCCAGAGATGAAATGCGTTTAAAATTGCTTTCTTCAGTCTGTTAGCTCAGTGGTGAAGCACTTTACCGACTCTGTGGTTCACATCTCGTCTCGGGGCACACCTATTTCTCACGATGTGGCACTCAGAGCCCTACAGGGAGAGTGCAATGATGAGGGAGATAACCAGAGTACCTTATAGGGCTTTAGTTATCTGCCCTTCATTGCACTCTCCTGCGAGGCACCAGTGACACATCACCGCTATTAAAGACACAGTCCATCATGCCAAGCGAGTAACAGCTGAAAGGTCTCTGTTTTAGTTTCGTGTTTTGCTAGTTTTCATGTTCTTATTTATCCTTTCCTTATTTGCGTTTTTCTTTCTTTTTGTCCCTCTTTTTTGTACTCCCTTTCCTCTCACATATTCTACTTTGTCCTTCCGCTTACCTTTTCTTATCTACTCTTTATAAACACTCTACCTCAGTTTTTGATATAAACTTTTTGCTTTAAATATATTGTTAATAAGCAAGTTATTATTGTTAACAATTAAGTTATCAATTAATAATTGTTAACCCCGCTGTTCATAAATATTACACGTCCTTGTACCAGTTAACATCAGCCTAACTCCTGCCGATCTGAGACGAGCATTATGTGTTTATATTATCACCTCAGGCATTAACTTCCCATCAGCCTGTCATAAAAGAAAATGTGCCAAATGGAATGTCTGCTGGATTTTTCTTAACTTCTAAGATCAAGGAATGTTCCCCTTGTAATCAAGTTATTTTATGTGTATGTACAACATGTCAAAGACAAATTACAACGTGTGCTTTTTGTGGTCGCCACAATACTTAACGCGTGGAATGTTAAAAAAAAAAAAGGCTTGCATTATTTACTTTGTGGAATATGGACGATAAAGAGCAGAATTTTCCCGTAGCGATTTGTTGAAGAAGTTTCATGTCAGGGGTGGATCAACAAGGTTCTCCCGCCGTGCTGACAGGCTCCACTGTTATGACACCAAAAAAATGTGCTGCTGGAACCAAAGCATCTACAGAGTTGAGAAAGGGAACACTCGCTGGTACGTGGCACAATACACCAATGCGGCAAAGTGAAAAAACTCACCCACAAACTAGAAGGGTACCAGTGGAACATTGTGGGTCTGACAGAGGTCCGATGGTCAGGATTTGGAGAGACTCATCAGACTGGTGTGGCGGATGTGCATGGTGTTGTTCATCATGGCCGTACCACTGTGTGCTGTATAACAATGTAGTCGGGACAGTACTGGGACTCGTTTTAGATGAGAAATTTATGTTTGTGTGTATTTATGTCTGAATAACATATTAAAGACAGTCTGTAAACTTCAATCTGCAGAGAAGTTGGGAATATTTTTGTGCCTCAGCCTTGACGATGACAAGGACCGTCCATAAACCGGAAGAGCCGACAAACCCTTCGCGCACCTAATTACGAAAAGGTCAATGTTAAACATGTATATATATGCTGTGAGCCGATATGGAGATGGTAAACACAGTATTGTTTCAACAAATCGCTGCACGAATCTTCGACTCTTCTTCTCGAAAGTGTCGCATACGGTGACAAGGTGCGATTCTACGCAGACCTCTAGAAGGTCACTGTGTTCCAAAGGTCTCCACAAGGTTAGGAATGTGAGAGAAAGTGCGGAGAAAGTATTTTTCACACTCTGACAACCTCAGTTTTGTGTACTCTAACAATTATGGCCATGGGACACTTGTTTCCATCGTAAAGCTAATGAAAACGAGGCTTCCCTGGTCGGATGTTGCATTGTTGTCCACCAATTGCTTTTTCCAACAACGCCACTGCTTTGCTTGGTATTCTCAGGATTCATCTGGCTGCATGCTGAGTTCTTGTTGTTATGAAACTTTTTATTTGATCGACTGATTATAATCGTCCAAATAACTACACCACCTACTGCCGTTCATGATTCTAACGTCGTTGATGTTCAGAAACTGGTTTCACACCTGCGTACGATGAGGTCTCGCGCCTCCAGGATCGACAGGAATTTCGGTGTTACCATCGACGCATCATCGTCTCATGAATCTCACATCAATGTAGTCTGCAAGTCCAGCTTCCTTGAGCTTTGAAAGTCAGTCATATCGACACTTCCTGTCAGTTTTCGTCACTGAAAAGCTCCTGTCTGCTTTTGTCTAGTCCCCGGATGGATTACTGCAACTCTCTAATAATAATAATAATAATAATAATAATAATAATAATAATAATAATACCCAAAGATCGGTAGATATACCAGAAAGTCTTCGGGAAACAATGTTGATGCTATTTGTGATAATCCATGTCCTTATGTCGAAATCTGCCCGAAGGAAGCGGTTGTTGAGGGCGCCAAGGTGATGTCGTCATGTCGCCTGGCGGCATCTGGATGCAAGCAGGGCTCGACAATAGTTGTGTGAAGGACAGATGACGAAATGCCTGCCCCAGGTCATGGCCTCATCCTCTGCCGTGCTCCCCGAGGGCTTCTGGTCACGCGATGCCCTTTCCCTACGGGCACAGACCTCTCTATGTAGGTCAGCGCTAGGGGGCAGTGCAGCCGATCATCACGTGATGTATGTTTTTTGCGGAAAAGTTCATTTTCACACGGATCTTGCGCAGTTACCTATGTTCTAGTTTTTTGCGTTCAAAGTTTTTGGAAACGGAACCACACTGATCAACCACCACCAAGAGACGACTTGACCGCTGACCATTAACGTAGCAACTCAACATCTTATACTCTTCTAAAAACTTTCCTTTTAGTTCCTAAAAATAACTGCATCGCAATTTTGAGATTTGTGTGAGGTGCATCCTACTACGTAGAAGTGATCTCTGTATCAGGGTGTGACTGACCGGTCGAGTTGTCTTGTCGGAGTCGACATTGGTCGAGTCGTCCGGTGACAAACAACTCTCGCTGCTCTACTGGATACAGTTACAGCAACTGTCTCCATGTCTACAGCACTGGCAGCTAAATACTAGGACACCAACATGCTGAAGGTTATTCTGTAGACACATGTGGCTGCCGACTTGGAAGCAAACAAATCTGCGAATAACGAAGTACTTCTTGCTCATCTCAACTCTGGCAAACGAAAAACACGTAAAAGCCTCGATACTAACTCGATTAGTCATGTTGTTATGGCAACAAGATGGTAGAGTGACCTTGATTGTTTTTCACGGCTATATGTATGGCACGGGAACGGGGATGAGGGTTGTTGGGGGGTGGTTATATAAAGCAGTGTGTAAAAACATAAATGGGTAGTAGAAAAAAAGAGAAAAAAACCCCGAAAAAACCCTGATCGAAGAAATGATTAATGGTCGTAAAAAATTAAAAAAAGAAAGAGGGCACTGAGACCTAACTCTCAGATATGCAGCAAGCGGGTCAAAGTTCGTCGGTGATCGTTTGGGAGGTTATGACTTGCATGGCAGCTGAGACCCTTCTAGACTTGTCAGGGGTCAGGACAGTTATCTTGTGCCTGCTGACAGTAGCACCAGCTGCAGGTGACATACCGCATTCCATTCTCATTCCAAGATGTCCTTCAGAAAAGAACATCAACATGCGTACTGCTCCGCTGACTCCTTCATCTTCGTCCATCCACTTGTTGCCATGGTGTCATCCATGCGCATTGTTCATGTCTGCCATGGTGTCATCCATCTGTAGACAATCGTGAAACGCTTTACAATAATAATAAAAAATTATAATTAGTGAGTAGCCATAAAAAGCAACATTAAAAATATAAAGGACCAAGCGACCTGGCTAAGCCTGGCGTTCAGATCAGTGGAGGCTAGTGCAGAGAGTGATGGCGATGATGAAGACGATGTTGACAGCGATGAAGATGTCACATATAACTTTGTTAGAACTTGTTTACTTGCCTGTCGGAAAAGTGGCACAGCTGATGTTGTCTTGGATGCTATCTCTTGTGGCAGTTGCTTCATAACATTACTGAATTGCTTTTTAGCCCTCGAGAGGTCAACGACACGTCGGTCAGTAAAGGTGTGTTTATGCCGAATGTGCTGATTATGATTCTCTGGCACCTGTCTCAATGTTAAAAAGTTTAAACAAATTCTTTTACTGAAACACATGTTCCTTAGAATGAAGTGGCTTTATTTTTATCATCTCACATTCCAATGAAGCACAATGATGAAGAATTGAACACTTTGATGTTGTCAAATAGTATTCGGTATTCTGACCATGAAATACTCTGTGCGCGCGAAAACAAGAATTTCACTTATCAGATACTTTTATTTTCATCATGATGTATGACCACGTGGACGGAGGGGTAGGGAACCCGAGGTGATGCATTTGTTTGTTTTCTTGCATTTTTGTTTCCTTGTGAAAGCTATAAGTAAGGAGGCAGATCCATCAAAGAAAAAAAAAAAATTGGTTGGATAGCCAAAAAACGGGCAGCAACCGTTTCATTTCTATCTCTTCAAGTGCTTCTAGGCCATATTTCCTGGTTTAAGAGGGTCTTGAGGAGAAAAAAACTTATTTGAAAGAGCAACTTTAAAAATCTGGAGTGGTTGTGCGCAGTGGCAATTTTAAAACGAGCCTTACGCGAGGTTAGTTTACGGTGATGTAACTAGAGTAGTCACTGGAAGATACAGTCCTGGCGGCAGAAGACTACACGAGGCCATTTGACGATAAAACCACTAGAGCGGGTAGTCTGTTCCCGGAAGAGAATCTTATCTAGTCTGTAGCAAGAACCGACAGTTAGTGATACGGAGGGCACATCGCCAGGCATTGCCAAGGAACGGATGTGTCTTGGGGTGTGGGAGGTGCTGATTTCTTGTACAGGAGTCCTGCACTGCGAAGCGGGCCAACGCTCGGTCATTTTTTTGCTAATTTATACATGAAACTACAGGTATCTCCTACAGTAACACGCTTTTCATAGCAGTTTCAAGTTGTTCATGGTTAACATGCGTGTAATGTGTGTGTACGCGCGCGCTTGTGTGCGTTGTGAGAGGCAGAGTACTAAATGTTTTCAGAATCCTCTCCCATCAACTTCTGTTTTTGTATTCTTTATTGGTAATTTGACCCAAATGCTAGGAGTCGCTGCTGTACAATAGGTAAATATTATACCCACCTGTACCTCCATCTACCCCACCGCCACCACCACGGCCTGTCCATCCTCCTTCATCATGATAGGTAACAATATTTTTTTTTAATTCAAAAGCAGAATAAGATACAAAGAGAAGAAAACTATGTGCATCTTGTACCGGGATAAAACCTGAGAGTTGAATGTAGAAAGGAAACATGGCGTGATTGGCAATAAAGTACACCTCGACCCTCTCTGTGCAAACCAAGCGGCATCTCTGATGCACATCGTGGGCGGCACTTGCCGGGGCTCATGACCTTTGCCTTGCGAGGTCACGTTTACGGAGGGCGGAATCTCTGTGGAGGCGAAAACCTACACCGAGCGACTTGGCGAGCCTAATCGCTGACCGGAGTGTTGAGGAATGCAAACGTATATAATACAGCCTCAATCCCCCCTCCCACAGTAATAGTTCATGCACTTATATATATATAGGGAGCTACTTGAACAGAGCACGCAGTTTAGAATCTTGCATCAAATCCAAATTTCCTGCTCTCTGCAAGTACATCTAACTCTTCTTTGGTGGGTGTATCTGTCAGACTTCGTCGGGGGGAGCCCAAGTAGTCTACACTGTATTGGTGTCCACACTATAAACCTGTTCCTTGTCAGCAAGGTCCCGGATGTGGTCTGGCTTCATCAGGGATTATCAATCATACAAATAGTCCATCGGTCAAAATAGAATTTTTTTCAAATATGTAAAGAATTAATGTAAAAAGGAAGTGGAACGCACGCTGTCAATCAATTTGGCTATCATAACTTTGGACAAAAGCATGCTCTACTGTGCCGGAAAACCAAGCAACCCAAACCAACCAACCAACCAACCAACCAACCAACCAACCAACCAACCAACAACAACAAACAAACAAACAAACAAAAAAAAAAAAAAAAACCAACAAAGAAAACCTAAGAAAATTAAAATAATAATTCATCAAAACGGAGGTTATAAATTAAAGTCCAATCATAATATAATGTAATTTTAAGCAAATCTTATTGCAGTCGACGGCGGGCTCCATGTCTGGCTGTACGTCACAATGCTCGCGGGTCAAGCATCCCCTTGCTGGGGTCATGTAAAAGGCACAGTTAAACAAACATTTGCCGGGGAAAGGCTAGGCTCAGCCTCACAAGGTTAACGTTAGGACGTTCACGAGCTCTCACGAGGGTTGGGCAACACCAAAGAGGTGTGAATACCCAGTCATACATAAAGATACGTTTCCCCACACACTTATGTACATTTATGGCAATCTTATATACATGTGCATGCTGGTGCAAAGATGGGTTTAAATTTCTAAGCCAATCTAAGGCAAACCTCGAGACAAGATGTTTGTATGTGTGTAGGTAGTGGGAGGGAGGAGAGAGAGATGGAGTGAGCAGAAGTGGTAGTGGGGAAGAAAGAAGAAAGCGCTCGTGCCTATGCCTGTGCCTGTGCCTGTGTTCGCTTGTGTGTAAAAGTAGGAGATGAGAGGTTGACTACCTCATGTAAATCAACTTAATGTCATAGTTTGTGTAGCAACAGCTCTTAGTGACACATTTCAAATATAATGGAGGGGAAAGGTTGCAAAAAATATAAACTTAAACAGGAAATATTATGTCAAGCAACCACCCACACCTCCACCACCATCATCATTATTTTTCTGGGCAGCCCTTGAGTTTATGATGCTGAGATTAGGATGACAGAATATTTTCCCCTAGCATCAGTTCCTCATTTGTTAACGGTTAAACAGTTTGATGGGAACTCTACACATCAACACAAAACGCGGAAGGCTTACACCAGCCACCCACCATCACTCTCTCCTCCTCATGCCAAAAAGAAAAAAAGACAGCTGTTCTGGAAAGTACTACACACCCCAATACGTGCAGCTGTGACTGCATCTGTTGGAGAATGCTGATACAGCGGCTGCTGAGGGCGCATGCGCGGTACAGGTGTTTCTCTGCAGGTAAAATGGCGCTGGCGGTGTCGGTCTTCAGGAGGCAGGTCCAAGGTTGTTAACATAGACACACTTACTACTGCCACAGACCTCGACAGTAACATGACCGTGAGATGACACTCAGTCTCGTGCCCCTAGAGGTTATCTTGTAGCATGCAGACGTCTGGAGGAGAGAAGGGTGGGGAAGAGAGAGAGATTGCTGAAGGGAGAGATATGGTAAAGGGTGGGGGTGGGTGAGGAAGAAAAACAGTGAGCAGGACGGCCCAGAATTCTGCTTGTCTGTGGCTTATTAGTGGGCAGCCGAGGGTGTGTAAGACTAGCGAGAGCCACAACACCTCACTGAAGGTGTTAGAGAGAAAGTAAGAGGTGTGTATGTTTGTGCGCGCGCGTGTGCGTGTAAACAGTAAACATGCTGCGAGGAAGGCGGTTCATGCAAGAGTTCTACTGTGATTCCTCATTTGCCAAAAAGGAGTTGATACATCCTCCGTGTGCACTTGAATGGAGGTGGAAATGAAGGAGCAGGTGTATTTTTTCTATTCTTATGCATACATGTGAAAGCATTGAGATCAGTAAGCACGCACGCACGCGCGCCACCGCGATGTCTACATAGACACATGAGGAGAGAACGAGCGACACACACTTTCTCGAGCCACCAGGGGGACAATGCACAGCAAATTATTAACAAACAAAACAAAAATAAACAATAATCACTAGACCCACATTGAGTGGCGATCTCGTTGTGCCTCGTCACACACAAACGCAGTCGCTCACCTGGTGTTGCCTGTTGAAAGCTTTCTCAGGTAATATGGCGTATGGAAATTACGGGTACCCCATGCATTTCCCTTACCCACAAAGTTTACTCTGTAGGTGCAGCCTTACATACATTCACGTCCTCAGGTCCTCCATGACTCACAGGTAAGGACTGACTGCAGTGGTACAAGAGGTTCACTTTACCTGGAGGCTGTCTGCCTCTGCATTTCTACACAAGGGTGATCACAGGTAAAGACACTTACAATTCCATCCTGACTGCTTTCATTCCATAATTTTATTAATTCTCTCACTTCATTTACTTTCTTTTATATCAGAGCACAGTTTGACAACCGTTCTGCTTTTTTATTGTAAGATAAAAGGGTTAGACTCTTTTAACTGCAATGGTCTCTCATTAAGCCCTCGGCTTTACTTGCACCACTAGCATGGAGTGTAAGAGTTAATGCATTTTGATTTAATTTAAGAGATCCACCCGCCTACCTGTACCCGAACTAACACACGTTCAGGTTCTGTACATGGGGTGGCGGGGAAAGAGTAAATAACATTCTCTTCTAACATCGTTCCTTTGCTATAAACAGAGCCTCCAAGCATCCCTTCAGGTCACGTGACCTCTGCTACGATTTTGTTGCAGTCGGCAGCCGTGCAGTTCTCTACAAGACCTCTGTATTTTCTTACAAACAAACAAGCAAACAAACAAAAACAAGTGTGTGGTTGTCTTTAGAGTTGCGCAGAAGGTTGTTGCGACTGCGAACACCAGCTGAAAGGCGTTTTAGCTCGTGCGAAACACCACAGCACCAAGTTCCGCAACCACTTGGAAGTGCTGGGAGTAGCCGCAGTGCTGTGGGCGAGAGCTGCAACACGGCCGTTGCCGATATCTGAAGTACATCAAAGTGATTAGCAACAGTTTGTCGCAGCATCGTCGAAGGAGAGAGTTTGTGTCTCCAGAAACCTCGGTGGTTGCACTGGCGTCTGCGTGCCCCAAGCTCGGGTGGTAGTGGTGGCGGTGGTGGTGTTCGAGGAGGCAGGTAGGTGGTAGTGATGATGAGGACAGCAAGGCGATGGGAGGGAGGAGGGAGGGAGATGTCTCAGTTTACATCCCGTTTCCAAATTAGGCAGGAACGGTGTCGACAAGTGTGCGGTGCACGCGCCGCGCTCTTGTTTTATCAGAAGCCGGCCGGCTCTCAGACAGCACACTCACAACAGAAGGCACACACACTCGCACACATACGCGCTCGCGCGAGAGCACGCGCGGTACAGTGGAGTCTTACTGCCATCCCTTAAGTCTTGGGCCTCGGAATCCATCTACTTCTGCCCTTTAGGGCCCAGGGACGCAGGCAAGCCAAGTCTAGCAGGCAACATTCTCTGCCTCTTGGCTCCTCTCATTTCTTTGCCCGTGCTCAGCCTCCAGTGGGTTCTTGGCCTTGGAAGGAGGAACGGCTCATCGAGCTTACTCTGCAACGAGGGCTTGGTATGTACCACAACAACTTTTCACAACTTTTTCCACGACTCCAAAGTTTCTGTTTGGTTGTGTTTCCCAGACTACTCGGTGCAGGAAAAGCGATCCCACGATTGTTGGATTGCTGCTATGCGAAGGTTTAAACAGAAGACCTTTGTTGTTCGTTGCTTTCCTAAGTTTTGTATCAGTCGGAAAAGGCGTCGTCTGCTTCTTCCGGTAGCAGACGACGCAATAAGCCCTCGATAGTGTGACGGTTTGTCAACCCCAAGCCCCTTATAGTTCGCTGTAAAATTGATCTTTGTTGGTGTCTATTGTGAGAAATAAAGTTTCTCGTATTATTTTCAGGAACAGAGTGCAGGAAAGCTGAAAAGGGTCAGCTAGGGACGAAGAGAGGACAGTCGGCAGGTGACACTCCTGCCTTAGCCACTCGCTACAAATATTCAAATCATCTGCGCGAGTGGGTCACCCAAGGGGGATAAATAAGCAAGATGCATGCTAATGATGACGAAAGAGAGGCCGGCTTCGAAGACGAAGAGGAGATGCAGACGACAGAACGTGAGCTCGCGGACGACGCGCAATGGAAGATAATTCAGAAGAACACCTTCACGCGCTGGGCCAACGAACATCTGAAGACCGTCAACAAAAATATCTCCGACTTGGAAGGTGATTTTTGCGACGGCTTGCGACTTATTGCGCTGGTCGAAGTGCTGTCGGGCAAAAAGTTCAAACATGTCAACAAGCGCCCGAACTTCCGCACGCAGAAGCTGGAAAATGTTACCTTGGTGCTCAAGTTTTTGGAGGAGGACGAGGGCATTCGGATTGTCAACATCGGTAAGTCGCTGCTTTTGCTTGCTCTTACCTGCCTGCCATTTTTCTCGTCATATTGCTGACTCAAGCGCGTACCGGCAGACATGTGGCCTAGTTAGGAGCAACTCAGTACACACAGCACTCGCACACCAGCCTCGCCACAGCTACTGGGCCTTTTTACCGGTTACCGGCCGCCGGGCCACTTTCAGCAGGTATCCACATCCACACCAGCATTTTATTTCTTACCGATACCCACTACCTCGGTGCCTAAACCCTTTTAACAGTTTATGTTCAATCCTAAATTCCAGTTGGATCGTGAAGAAATGGCCCAACTCGGCATTCTGTACCTGTGCACACTAACATTACTTGGCACCTGTGCTATGTCACTTTTATCTCAGTACCCTCATGATAGTTATGGAAAGATAATTTGTAATAATATTATACGTATTAATTTAATTTTGTTTGAGTGGAGGTTGAAAGCTGTCCATTTTAGTCGTTGCGAGGGTCACATTTATCAATAAATAATTCGCTAGGAGAAACGAGGCTGTTGAGTAGTCGAGTGGTTGGTACAGGACTATTTATTGATTGAAAACCAGTTTAGAAAGTACTGCACATCGCAGTTTTATGATTAATTGTTAAAATTCATATTATTGCGTGAGCAACCGGTTTACAGTTCTGTATATAATTTGAGTTGTGTGTGTGTGCTTGCTGGAGGCTTATTGACAGTAGTTATCTCCCTTGAGGTAGCAGACGACAGAGTGAGGGACTAGGTGTGCGGGTGAGGAGTGAGGTAGGTGGAGGAGGGGAACTCGCTAGACAGGAGGTGCGGTAGGAAAAGGGTGCAGGGACGTGTCCCTGGTGTAAAGTGGAAGAACCGGCCACATACCAAACCCTATATAGTCATTTACACAGCGCTCACCCCACCTCCACCCAGTGGCTACATGATAGACCTGTCAACAAATAAATAAAACGGTGAGGGTGGGTGTATGTGAATGTAAAGGCTTTTGAGTGGGATAGGATTGCTGGTTCATAGTGAACAACAGCACGGGAAATCAAAAACAACCCCAAACAAATCAGATGGCAAAATAGTAAACATATGTGTTTGTTCACTTCGCCTAAATATTACAAGGATCAAAAAAAAAAAAAAGATAAAATCCCCTTTTTTTCAAAACAGTTTGGCTTTTGAAAAATAGAACCTGACAATATTCTTTCTAAGGAAGATACTATAGTGTTTTGGGGTCTATGGAGTACATTGTGCACTGTAAACAAAGTATAGTTCCTTGTGTGTTCGTCATGAATAAACTACATTTGTTTTTCAGAGTTGAAATGTGTCCAGAAACAGGGATAACATTTAAATGTGCATAATTTACTCTGAATAACTCTGTTTTAAGGAAAAGGATTACTGAAGGTGTGTCAGCATAACTGCTGTAGATGTCAGAAACTACAGATGACAATAATGAACATATTTGTGAAATTGTCACATACAGGCATAGCAAGCTGTGAACAAAACAAAAATGCATTTCCTTCTATCAAAAGAAGAGTTGATTGCATGTTGAGGTTATTAAAAATACCATTTCCTGTATGTGGGAATACTGCAGTGTACGCACAAAGTTTTAAATTTTAATATTGGCATTTAGTTCTTGAAAGTAAAACTTCTTTACATTATTGCTCTATTTCTTTTATGAGAACCTACAATTTGAGCCTTGAAATTAAGCCAACACAGGCAACTACACATCACAGTGCAACCCACTCCAGGAATCTAAACTATTCCTGTTCATTTACCTGGTGAGATAATCCCCAGACCTCATTGCAATACATCACCCTTCCTGTCCCCTGAAGCCACATTCAGTCAGTGAGGTCATGTAGGACACAGAATTTTACATACTACACTTGATAATGATCAAAAAAGTCTGTCTACAACTATTTTATAAGTTATATATGAAGGTAGCAGAGAAGTAGATCAAAACTAACAACATCTTTAGTAAAATTGTAATATCTCTTCTAAAGTGTCTTAGTGCTTACATATGTTTACACATTTCATAGATAAAATCATTTTTGTCTATAAAAAGCCATATTAACTATTATTAAAAGTAAAGGAAACAGTAATCAAAGGGTAAAACAATTTGAGAACTGTTTTCTTAATTTTATGAAGCAAACAGAAAGTTGATAATAGCTTCATTGCTTAGTTTTGAAATGTAATGTTTCTATGTATTCTGTAGGACAGTTATTGACAAATTTATTTCTTCTCTTTTATATTTTTTTTTGGATTGCTTATCCATAAAGGGAATAAGCTAGAAAAAAGTCATATGAGGCAGGTGAACGAGTTTCAGAGTGTGCACACCATAATGTACAATTAATAACTCCTGTTTCATTTACCATCCATGTTTACTTCACACTGCAAACAGTAGTTATACTTTAGTAATTACATTTCAAGAGGTTTGACCTCTTAAGTGAGTCCATGGTGTGTTGAGCTCTTGACTGCATGTAAGTGAAACAATGTCTAAAAAATGTGTTCAGCGAAGAAGTATTTTGTGAGTAATTTTAAGTGTAATAACTCTACTTTTCTGGAGCTACAGTGAATGAAAATGTAGACCAAGTTATTCTCCATTTAACATGTCATGCAAAAAAACATTTTGCCTACAGCAGTATACATTAGTCTGACATTCCTTAATGCTACAGAGTTTGTGTCAGCAGTAAAATTTCATGCATGGAGTATTCAAGCCAACACTTTACAATGTCATGTTAGAATGTAAAATAGGACTTGGAAGACAAGAAGCTTACATAGTTTGTGCAATCACTGTTGTAGCAAAAATCCATTTGCTGTGTTGGCTTATGAGGACAAAGTATGAAATTAAATCAACAAGTATATCTTTGTTCTTATAAATGTAATTCAATTGAGCTCATATATTTATATAAAATATACAAATGTATGCACATGTCTTGAGAGCATACACAGTAGTGATTTTATATAATCATCTATATATTATTATTCTTTAATATCAGTATTGGTACTGTTGAATAAGATGTCTTATAAAATTATTTAGAAAGGTTCAGTCCCACCCCAGGTAGTCATGGACAGACAGGGAGGGGGAGAGACCTTGTGACAGATTATTACCGAATATTAACCAGTCTCACATTTTTGTACAGCTGTTAAGCAAGCTGTATTTTCTTGAAATTGAGAGTGTATTTGTGTGCTGGGGACTTTGCTGTTCAGTAAGTTGAAGGAACTGGGACAACGGAAATCAGTTCACTGAAGCGTTCACTGGCAGGATGTGTGCTGCAGTTGTTGTTGGGAGTTGTTTGCGGCAAGCGTGGGGCACAAGAACAGCTTCGTAGTCAATGTTAGCGGGACGCCCGCCATTATAATAAATTCATGAGTTACCTGTGAAGACTACCTGAGGCCCACAGATACCTGGCTGAAGCGTGCCCGGACCCCACGCGCTGTACTCGCCCCGCCCATTGATGAATGACGGCGCTCGTTCCTCTAGATAATTAATCGGTTTATCAGCTTTACCTGGCAACAGGTAAGTATCGCAGCAGACACGCTTGACTGCTGAGAGACTGGTCTGACTCAACCCCTGGACGTAAAATTTTGAAATAAATTCCAACCCTCCTCCCGATCTCTATCTTGTCTCGGATTCAGAGCTTAAGGTCAAGGGCAAGCGGAGCGTTCCTGCAGATCAGCAAAAACATGTTTCCTGTTTTCTGTTTACCTGACAAACATGCCAAGCGTGTACAGAACTTTCCAAAACTGACGAGGCGGGGAGGGTAAGGTCATTTTCCAGAAAGTAACGGTAGTACAGGAGAGTTGCCAACCACCTCTTACGTCACTAACGTCAGGGGAGCCATCCCCCTTATCTCTGGGTGGGGACGTGGGTGCAGGGAATACCGAGAGAATACACACTCAGGTGAAAAGAGATCAAAGGTTCTAATGACCGACCTTACCGTTCCTACAGATAATAAACCCAACAGTTATTTGCCGTGTTCAAATAGTGGCGATATTCTTTATTTATATTTAGGAATTTATTTTTAAAAAGACAAACACTAAACTATTTTTGAAAGTTGTGTATTTAATAGCAATGTCAGCAATGGCCTTCGTGCCACGACCCGCTCGACACGGCAGTTGCGTGCAAGCCTCGCGCTGTGATATAACTCAAGTGTCCTCTTCCTGGCTCCATCTTGCGCGCGCAGATGCGTACAGACATCCGACCTCGCTGACCCCTGCAGAGGTGCCAGGAGCTCACGGCAATAATCCCCCCTTGTGTGGGACACAAGGACAGGGTTTGACCGCGCAGGCCCCTGGCTGGGCCGGCGATGTGAAAGAATGTTATCTCCCATGATTCAGGCGTTGGTGCATGTCTGCAGGGGGCGTCAGAGGAAGGGGTCAAGGGGAAGGTTGGGGGTGGGGCAGGTCTGGTATGGGGGACGCAAGCTCAGCGAAAGGATGGCTTTGTCTTACTGTTGTCGGAGTTGTTCGTCGACACAGCAGGTCGGTCGCGAGACATCGCTGGATGTCGGTCGTCATCCAGGTGGCGCTGTGAACTGTTCAGAGAACCAGATGACTGTGTGAACTGGTCAGGCTGTTCCGATGAATGAGCACACTTTGCAGACCACCTAGAGTGTCAGCAGACTAATGAGTTGGTCGAAGACTCGAAAACACACACACAGCCTACTACAGTGTATGATGACAGGTGATAGTACATATAACGATAATAATGACATGATGACAATGGGGAGGTAAGGATAGTTCCCTGACCTTTTGGTCCTTTGAGTCTGAGGTGATTAGCCGCACTTTTCTCGGGACCATCCTGGTTTTTTCTCCCTTGCTGTCTTTTCATCCCCAATCCTTTTTGAAAGTGGGATGTAGCCATTGGACAGCTGGGTCAACAGTGGGAAGTAAGCCGCATCACATGGGTGTCGTCCCACCTGCGACCTTTCCCACATCGTTTAATCTGTTTATTGAAAAAAACTTTAATGTTTAGAACATAAGGTGTTAACGTTCACCCCTGTATTACAGCTAAACCCATATCAATACTCGGTATGAAAAGATAGGTCGCTGACCAGCTGGAGTTCACACTTCCGACCTTTGACCCCGGTGGGCTGTTTGCTCCCCCCTGATGTTGGTGGTGCGGTCTGGTGACGCTGCGTCTGAACACTTGTCGCCAATGCAATGATGTTCTTTGTCTGCACGTGGCACCTGTTTACCGGTGATGTAGTCGTAGTTGCTGGCTTGGTGTAAAATATCATTACATAAGAGTGAGGGTGAGATAGGAGGGTGGATCCAGATGAATGCTGCAGATGAGGTGAAGGGCTGAGGCCGTATACTTACCTTGCCTCACACCGTGAGGTCACCCGAGGTTCATTGACCCCGAACGCTGCACAGGAAGAAGTAAACTGAAGGAAGTGCGGACTGTGCTGTCTGGCGACAACATCCTATCTTCACACTGTACAAGAGAGTTCTGTTCACTTTAGTTGTGACACAATTGAGTGGTTATCGAGTTGTTGTGTCAGGTATCTGGCATTGTCGAGGGCTGAAAATTAGGCACTCGAATTTCATCGCGAAAGGCAGATCCTACATTTTAGAGACCGTTTATTGGCGCCGACATAATGTAGTCAGAGACCGGAAAGCTGGCTTTTATTGGTCAATTAAAAGCATGTTTTTTGTTTAAAAGAAAGAACTTGTAGTCGGGTTTCATTTCGTCGTGGGGTGGAGAAACACAATTAACAGGGTTGATATTATAAAATGAAAGAAAGCTAAAACCAGAGTTGTAGAGTTGACCTCGCGTGACCTGAAATAAACAGTTCTGAGGAAACAAATGGCGTGAAAAGGAGAACATGGCTTTTCCATAAGAGTGTAAAATAAGAGGGTGATTCGATCTCATTAGTAGTTCAATCATTAACTTCAGGCAGCCGTTAGCAGAACCGAAGTATTGTTGTGAACAAGGTGAGTAGACCACAAAAAGTAAGATGAGGTATCGCGCCAGCCTCGGTCGAGTTGTTGCCGCGCCTGAGTGAGTTCACACCGAGAGTATGGGCGTGTGTGTGAAATGATGAAAGCTAAGTGTTGTGGGCGAGACACAAAGCGCAGTTTTTTGTTGGTGTGTGTGTGTGGAGTCTCGGGAGTGTGTGACCTGTGTGGGTGGGGTGGGTAAAAGGTCATGATAGTGTTTTCCTTCAGTTTTGGTGGGCGCAGTGTGCAGGAAGAAGTAACCCTGCTACCCAAGAGTCGACAAGTTTATGTCTCGAAATAGGCCCGGCCCTCATCATCACACCACCACCAAATATTCACCTAACTCACCCACACACTCGCCCACCGATTCACCCACTCACTGGGACATAACCGAGACTCGTGCACGTCCATTGTCGTGGGCTTTACCGATGGCAGACGTCTCGTCACGCTGACTCATTCTGAACCTTAAGGCTGTTCCCGCGGCTGCGTGCTCGTGCATTCCACACTTCTCCCATTAGTGTGAACTGCACTCACTTGAACGGACGTTACGGTGGAATGTGCTTGAGAGGCGTGGTCGCCTATCCTACCCCCTCCACCTCCTCAATATGCAAGAAATAAAAACATCATGCAGACACTGTGTTCGCACACATGCACACGGATGTGCGTGCGGAGACACGCGCATCCGCATACACATACGCACGCACTCGCACGTGCGGGCTGTTTCCTGTGCTCGACAGCGTGGAGACGCCGCCTCTTCCGCCTGCAAATCTTTGCACACTGGTGTGCCAGCATGCACGTGCCTTTGTTCGGTCTAAATTGTTCGCAGCTCCACAGGCGCACCCAAACTTACAAAAACTTACAAACCAACTTACACCGTGTAAGTACTTTGTAAGTAATTTTAAGTGTAGCAACCTCTTGACACCTTTGAGGTCACGTGGAGGCTACACAAGTCTGCTGTTTGAGGGACGTAATCCAGACGTAATCCCGTAACTGCTGTAGCGTAAAGGGAATCGAACGTCACGTGTAGAACGGGCCCACGCGCCGGTGCACGCACACCTTCTGTTTGTTGACGCTGATCAATGGAGCGGTCGCAGCTTTGTGGACTGCAGGTGACATCCATACAGTTAACGGTAGAAGGACAGCCATCGAGCTTAACTGAGGGTTTTATTGTGTGGAAAATCACACGAGCATCTTGAGGCCGCGAACTCTGCAGATATCTTAATATTTATACCCACTAAACGGATTTACAGCTATGGTACACTCTTCAAACATTGGTAAAATAGATGATGTATGTTTTTAGCGGGTCAGAGCTGTATAAAGCTGTATATGGTATAGGTGCGAGATAAGTAACACTATCGTAATACGGAAAAATGGACTAGCAACCTACACAATTGCACTGTTACTGGCGGAATATCGTAAGAGTCTAATAGTAGCCAACACAATAGCTGACTTGTGTTGGCTTGGAGGGCCAGGAAGCAGCGCTGTTGTCATAGAGATGACCGAGTTGGGCATTTACCTTCATCTCGCACCTAGACAGACTGTACGTTTCCCGTCCGTACGTTTTGTACGTTTCCCGTCCGCCCCACCCTACCTCACAACCACCCACTCCCACCCGGTTGTTCTCTCCTTCTGTGGAAGCGATGGCCTTTCGGATTGTGTTTCCCTCTCCCGTCCTCTACCTTCTTCCCGTGTGTGCAGAAAGTTCACGTGGTGACGAAACTGCTCACTTCCGGCCTTCAGGAGGGGATAACTAGGGCCGACTATCATACGTGCGGCAAGTGTGACACTGAGCTTGGCCAGCAGATCAATGCCTGTGGAGGTCAATGAGCTACCCCGAATAATGTGGGAGGAAGGAATACCAGTGCGAGGCCAGCTATCTTTAGCATCACGAGCATGTGCACGCAGGAGGAAGGGTGGTGGTGGTGGCGGTTGTTGATCTCCTAACCCATTCTTCCTCCGTCATGGGTCGATAAGGTTTCCTGCTCCGAACTGTTTTATTCATGAAGGGGAGAGCTGCAAAATTGTAGGATTGGGAAATATCGTCCAAAGAAAAATATATGAAGCATGCAACAGGTGCAAATTTTTTCTAAAATAGTCTAAAGTACCTTTAAATCTTGACATCACACCCTGCTCACGTGTTACCCCCCCCCCCCCCAGTAACGGTTCCCCTTGGCAATCAGCCAGAGAGGTAGCACTTCCACAGGATTCTGCTGATGCGGCTTCATTGCGAAAAGGGGGTCATCCTATTGCAGTTGCTTTTTAAGGGGGTTGTTTAGGCTCAGCTGGGGAAGCGATGGATCAGCCCTTCGTCGGCCCTCGTCAGTGAAAACAAAGACTGACAAAATGTGATGGAATGTTATCGCGCGCTCATACACGGCGAGCTACTACGTACGGCGCTGTCCACGTGCGCAACTCGTTTGCGCAGCGTTTCCCCTTTCCACGCCCGCAATTAATCTTAATTTCCGCCTGAAAATGATAGCAGTCATCCTTTTTCTTTGTGCTGTTCTACCTGTCGTTCCAGCTTCGCAAATTGTCAGGAAGTTAGCAGAGGACGGAGATATTTTTAACCACGGGTAGGACCGGATCGTATTCCTGTTTCCCCGAGGAAAGCTCTGAAGAAAACAGGGACCTCTGTTTACTTTCCACTTTAAATACTCCTCAAAGAGTGGGGTGGTGAAACTATTACACGACCTTTTTTGGTGTCAAGGAGAGCTTTCAAGCTGACTGCATCATGGGTGAGGGCGACCCTGTGACCTGCTGTGATCAATACTCGTCTGTCTTATCGTATGTAAGCAAAAAGCCAGATAGGAGGAAGAGGAGAAGATGGAGGTGAAAGCATTTCAAGCATTTGGAGCTACACAAGAGACAGGGTGGGACAACCCACAAGCCTCCCATTGTAGCAGAACCCTCGCAATGGCGGCCACTTGGAAGACAAGCGGCGCTCGGCAATTGTAGAGACAGTTACTAAGTTAGGCGCGGTTGTGCAAACTGTATAGCTTGTCCTATCTACATGGCTGATCGATGATAAACATTTAAAATCAAGAGTTCCGTTTCCGTAATAATTCTACATAGTACCGTGTGAGCATGATACAGTAAAATCCGTGTCAGACCACCCTAGGACAGGAGCCAGCCGCCAGTAACCTCACGAGTGTGCATCTCTAGACAAGTTTTGCCCTCGACAAGGGCCCACAGTTTCAATCGCCTAGGGACACACCTTTTCTGGCCATCCTGTAGATACAGATGCAAGTTAGCAACAACACACCCTTTTCCTCTTAAAGATTATGCGCCAGCATGAATCCTCTCACTGTCTGGCGTTGGGTTCTGTTTGCACGTGCATACGCGCCCGCGGACAGTCTTCAGGGAGAATTCATGTTTGGAGATAACTAGAATATAAGGTTTCAGTAGTTTAATAATTAACGAATCATCTGCATTCCATTATTTACAATAATTGTTTCCTGCTTCTTGCAATGCTCATAAAAAAATGTCTGGTCTTTTCTTCTGTCCGTGTCGCGGGGGTCAAGGGACATCATCATGACCACTGTGACAGGTGTGCGCCCTCTGTTACTCTCCTGTGCAATTCTTTGTCTCAGGTTCCTCTCTGTGATTTTCCTGTCACTGCAGTGTCGATGCCAACAGTCTTTCCTTTCGGAGAGATTTTTTGGCAGTTGGTTGTACCGTTGCCAAGTAGACTCCAAGTAGTTGTTACTGGTAGTCAACGTGCAACATTATGTTTAAAAAAGTTGCTGCCGTTGCGTGCATCCTTCAGTTCATCTCAGATTACCACTTGGAGCTTGGCGACTGTGTCTGGCATATTGTGCATGTTGTGCACTGACGAT
The DNA here is from genome assembly GCF_003073045.1 of Pomacea canaliculata. Taxonomy (NCBI): domain Eukaryota; kingdom Metazoa; phylum Mollusca; class Gastropoda; order Architaenioglossa; family Ampullariidae; genus Pomacea; species Pomacea canaliculata. Next base: position 23,365,917 of record NC_037598.1, read on the forward strand.
ATATGGGGAAAGGCGCGCGTACAGAACAACACAGACGAGCACCCTCATCCGTCCGAGAGTGCGTGCGAACGTGAGTTTGTGTGCAAATATAGTTATCCACATTTTGTGGAAAACCCACGATGACAATCTCGTGAACTCTCACGTGACTGTGGAATTCCACAACTGAGAGAGGCGGCCTTGGGCTGGTCCTGGTCGTCCTTCAGAATATTTATGTGAGTTTATGTAGAGGATGTCTGTTTGTGTGTTTGTGTACATGTGTGTGTCCGTCTCTCTTCCTCTCACATGTGTGCGTGTGTTTGTTTGTTTGTTTGTTTTTAAAGAGTGCGTTCATGCATGGCTTAGATGGCCAACGAAGGTTTCCCAGCTCACTTGCATCAAGGCAGCGGCAAGATGGAGAGCATCAGATAAAGCGGGTACACACAAAGCAGCAGCTTGTTCTGCTTGATGCTCCACGAAAACGCGCCGAGAGCTCGTGGAATGTGAAACACGACAGGAACTTCACAGATAATCTACAAAATAAATTTTCTTCTCCCTTTAACCCCCTCCCCCTCATCTCTCTCTCTCTCCCTTTCTCTTTCTTTTCATCACACACAGTGAAATCCCGACTTCCGGTTTATAATTTCCCGCCTTAAAAATAATTTGACTAGAGGAAGAGTGTTGCCATGGTGACACTGTTGTTATGGGGTTTTGTCCAATGACTGCAGGCATTGCAGGAAATATTCCAGTAGTTGGTAGTCCACTGTCAAGGTATCATCGTGTCTTGGGTGGTTCCAACTCTACCTTCTTCTTTCTCCAGTACCTCGACTGGATTCCACGACTGGGATGATATTTGGGGTAGATATGTCATTACAGAGTCCTGGGTGGAAACTGCAGGATGAACAGGTGACATGGCCGTTCAATCGTCACAATGGCGCCGTTGAGATTCTCTCTCTTGCAGACGAAATGCTCAGTAGAAAAAATTTTGTTTACAGCATCAAAAAAATAAATTTTCTGTATCTGCGTATAACCAGCCTGCTCATTGACAAAACTATTTTTCGAAACAAATTCTGGAAAAAGCAGACCGTGATCCCGGCTTGCAATCGCAGCACTACTCTTTTTTCCCCACTTCTTCCAGCAAAGGGAGGAGGGGGTGAGGATGAAAGTGCCTAAGGTGCGTTATTTACCTGTAGACAGGTATCACTGTTACGGGCCGACCAACATGGCAGACAGACACTGTACTGCAATCATTATTAGGCTGAGTTTGGCAACGCTCTTCCTCTCCCACCTCCTGGTATTACTGTTTACCTGAGCTAGGAGGGTTCATCTGCGCATGCGCCTACTCGGCACGCTGGCATCCGAGAGTTCCGCTGCTGTTCCAGAAATCTGTGCTGTCAGCTTTCTTTTTTCATTTTGGGAGGAAAATAATATGGAGGATGGGCTGGCGGGACAGGGCTCGCTGTACCTGTAGCTGCTTCACACGTGGACGAAAGTTACCTTTCCTGGTTTGCACGCTTGGCTGAGGAAGATTAGCCCGGGGAAAGGTAGATAAAGTGCGGATGATGTACAGGCTTTAGGGGCGGAGGGATGCAGAGACTCCCTGCTATAGGTCTGCAGTATCTGCTCTTGTGAGCTTCTCCCACCTTGGGTCGAGTATCTTCTACCTGTCACGAGAAACATTTTTGAACTTGTTAACATCCACTAGGATGCCGCCTGTCCTGGGGGGGCTCGTCATCATGGAGGAGGAAGGCAGGAAACGAATAACCCCTACAATATCACTCCATCATCTTGCGACAAGTTATTGCCACCTGTTTCTGTACCACACGACAGATGTCGCCGTGTTCGTCAAAATTGTTTTTTCTTGAATGTGATTGTGAGAGAGACATTGTTGATGACTGTTGAGAACACGTGTCACAGGTTAGCGCGAGCGCAGCAGAGCGAGAACAAGACACGAGTGGCTGCAATGGTGGTTGAGATGAGGAGCAACACAGCTTTGTGTTTGTCATTCAACAGGGAAGCATTGAAAAAAAAACAAAACAAAAAACAACCTTGAAATCGAAACATGTTTGTTTCCATGTAGGAAACTGTAGTACACGCATGAGTAATTCACCACAGTGGAGTCTTGTTCAGAGGGTGGGTGGGCACCGAAGAACTAAATAATTTTTTTTTACATCGAAAAGAAATCTTTCACACTGTATTCCTCTTTCTTTCTCTCTATATATAGATATGTGTGTGTCGGTGAGAGAGGGAAAGGGGGAGGGAGGGAGGGTAAGAACGAGGCTTGTTTTCGAGGTCGACAGCACGGTGGAGGAGCACAGCAGGCGGTGGGTTGGAGGTACGTGACACCTTTCTTCACGAATGGTTTTTTCAAGACCATGACTTGCAGTGCTATTCTTCTCTCTCTTATGTGTGCGTCCAGCCGGCTATCTTTCCTGTTTATTTATTCTCTGTTATGGAAAAGGAGGATTGAAGTACAAAGAGGACACTCCCTTGCATTCGTACATCAGAAGGTAGACAAAGAAATAAGAAAACAAACGATAGTCTCACAGCCTACAGGCTATAGGGCATGGGTGGGAAATGTGCTGCCCGCGGACATCTTTGGACCGGCCCGTCTGCCAAAATATAAAATACACTTATTTTCATTAAAACAAATTCAGCCCAGGTTAATTAATTGAAAGTTACTCAATAAATTCAGTAAACGAACTCCATATCGACTCATTTGTTGTTCATACCATTATCACGAGGTATGTTGTGTAGTCACCTGGCCTGGTTTTTTTTAAAATTTTTACTGGGCGGCCACATAGCTTAGAATTTTAAGACCGGCCCGCAAAAAGTAAACTTTGCAAATTCCTGTTGCAGGGTCAGTGATACTGGTTCACTGTTTCAAGGGCTCGACATAAAAGCCAAACTGGTCTCCCTTCGCTGGCATTATCTCCCCCGATAAATACTCATTCCTTGAGAAAGATGGAGTTAAACTCATGGTTTCACTCCAACGCAAAAGCTGAAGTGTGTTCCTCGGCGCCTGGCAGTTCAGCTTTTTAATCCTCTCGTTTTTCCCTCGACATCCCTGGCTTCAGCTGTGGGTAGTCGCAAGCTGTGTCGCAGTTTGGAAAGTGCCACACTGAGATTCACGACTCTACTGGCGCTCAGTTGAGGAAGGTTGATGATGATGATGATGATTATTGACAGTATCCGCGTCTTCTTTATAGCCGGCTGTCGGCAGTGCATAGTCCACATGTGCACGTGCACATCTTAATCTCTCCAGGGAGGGCGGAGCGGTCACGGGGAGCTTGTTGCCGCCATGTGAGCTTGTGCTACAGGTGCGCGACCCAACCTTTCTGATGAAAACCAAACCACCAGAAGTCAACGGTCGCTTTCGCTTTCCTTTCCGTTATCCCCTCCACCCACCCAGCAACATTCCCTTCAAAGGGAATGTTGCCGCGGGAAGAGTGCATGACGGTATTACTGGGCTTGCCTGCATCGGTTGGGCTTGCCGGGAAACATGCGAGTTTTGGGTTTAGTAGAGAAAAACAACAGGGAAATTTTCTGCGAACTCTTTTTCCCCCATTCATTAAAAGAGAGGTGCAAGGTTGGGTTTTGTTAGCTTTTTGCTAAAGCAACATATATATACACACTTTACGGAAAGTTCTGTGTTTGTGGAAGAACGTGATCAAGCAGATCAAGCGTGACCTGAGAATGAACTGTGTGTAAATTGTAAAATATTCCTACACAAGGCCCTCGCCAGATTAAGTTCTTGGCCAATGTTTACGGTATGACGGAGTTAGGCTCCCCGTAAATACCTTAAATATTCGTCAGTCAGTTATCCTGGAAACAGGAGATGTTCAGATGTTATTTTCGGACACAGAATGTGGAATATAGACCCGCCCACCCAGAAAGACGAACACTAAAGGCGCGTGCACGCATGCGCGCTCACCTCTGCACCAAGACTTTATTTAGCATCCCGCTGCTGGTCCCGTGCTGGTGGGGGGAGTGAGGAGGGGGATGTGCTGTTGTCAAAGCACAAATGTTCCCCGTACCTACTTGAAAGTGAAAGTAAAGTGTTTCGTATCCTGCACAGAAATGTTTTCTCAGAATTGAGGATTGGATAACGAAGATTTCGATAAGACAGGGAGCGCAGTAACAAACAGGAGTAAACAAAACACTTTTGTGAGATATGTATCTGTTTGCGAGATATGTATCTGTGTAGTATGTAGCTACCTGCAGCACTCACTGACACTGCAAGACTTTTATATATCGGATTTGTATACAATCATACACAGAGATTGCCTTGGGTATCTGTCAGATCATGATATCTCTTTCTTCCCCTTCACTTCGCTTTCTCTGTCTGTCCGTTTTCTGAGGTCGTATGTCTTGTGTGGTTTAATATCAGCCACTTATGTAGGTCAGTTGGAGCTCAATCGTCTTATCCGAGGGCCGTGCTCAGTCCGTTTCGTTACACTTGCCGAGTCTTTATGATTTAACGAGGCATGATTCCGTGTCTACGTCAGTCGAAGGTGATCTCGGCTACCTCTCGGAAGGATAGCTTCAACGTTTCTCTCGGCGGACTTCCTAACGGACAATTCCTCGTCAAGGAAATTTAGAACTAAAGCTGTAAATGCAGCAAAGCTTAGTGAAAGTAGATGAATCATTAACGATGAGCACTGCACGTGAAGTAACATGCCGGTCTAATGCAGACTCTAGCGCTGCTGCACCTGACATTACATGTAGAGTATTTTTGTGACATCTTAACAGTTTGCATTACTGTGTAACGCAGACCTGGGCAAACGCCGGCCCGCGGGCCGGATCCGGCCCGCCTCCTGTCTCTGACCGGCCCGCCCGCTGGCCGCCCACCAGTAAATATACTATATATACAGTATTGGGTAAAACTGAGTTAACTATATTAGTCCGGCCCTCTAAAACCATCCCAGTTTCTCATCCGGCCCCTTGGGAAAATTAATTGCCCACCCCTGGTGTAACGTATATCATCCAGAGACGTTACATTCTACTGTGACGTCACAAAGAGCTGATGTTCTTCGTTGACGTCAGCAGGACAGTTTATTCCGTTAGAATACCGTCTTGCACGTTTCTTGCACGTTTTTTTTTTTTTAAATAAATGTCATTCACTCTATCAACAGTAGTTTGGAGAAGGGCATAGTACAGCTTTTCGAACAAAGTTTATTGAGAGTTTATGGTAGAGGGGTTATCTTGAACACACCTGCTGGGGCTTTGAAGACCAGAGAAATAAGTTGTTAATACTGTGGTGAACAGTCAACAGAATGAGTGGGCAGCACATGGGTGGCCACCTGACCAGTCCTATAACGCCTAACATACGCAGGTAAAAAGGGTGGGTGAGGTGCGGTGAATCATTATATAACACTTGTAATTGTAAATGTTAATGAAGTGTCACGTGTTCGACTTGTGAAACTGGAGAGAGAGTGAAGAGAGAGAGAGCTTTGTTGGAATGCAATGGTAGGCAAGACGCGTGCTTGTGTGAGTACAACGTTACCTTATATGGATGGGTGGCAATGGCGGTATTTCCGCACCAACTGTATATATAGGCTGGGGACAGCGCGAGCACACTCCTGTCGGCTGCTCATGTATGTACTCAGGGCTCGGTAAACATGGAGGGAGGGACGTAGAGAAGGGATGGGAGGTGAAACGGCTTGGTGGTGGTAGGCTGGCTTTAGAAGTTGTTGGGCCCTCTGCACCACCAAGCCACCATCTAGGAAAAATACTAAAGGGAGACCACTGTCAGCCTTTACGACGGTTTGTGTGTGTGAGGTGGGTAGGGGAAGGGGGAGTGAGGTCATGACTTATTCTAGTTTAATTACAGCCGGTACTTTTGTGTCGGGGTTTGCTCGCGCGTTTTTGCGTGTGTTGCTGTTGATGTGGACCGTAGCTATGAACCACAGGTATGTCCGACCTCCGACCGGACCTTCACATGCAGTCAAAAACAGCCACAGTTTGCACCTGGGAGAACTTCCTTTTGCCTTGGGTCAACAGCTGCCTCGGAGGTAGTTCTACTCCCAGCTCACAGCTCCAGTCTCAAAGACAGATCATTCGCACTGCGTTGTTTTTTTCTTATAGAAAAAAAAACCAAACTTCTCGCTTCCAGTCTGGTACACGGACGGGGAGTGGGGAGGGCGTCGTGAATTTAGGGAATACACAATGCAAAAACAAACAACACCTGCAGCTTTGTTCCCGTGACCTATCCCTACTATTGAAGTAGAACCAAAGTTTCCCGAGTCTGTGTTCAGCTGCATTTGTTTGCCGCCAAGTGAGAAGACCTCCATTAACGTCCACCGGAAGTAAGTCGGGGGAGTAGCGCAGCATCGTTAGTTGTTACAATAATGGCATTGTCAGTCCCTCGCACTGAACGAATGTTGATCAATTTCGCGACCACCAGTCATCGTCCTGTGGAATGCAATTGTTTTAAAGCAGCTGAATTCGAAGTTGGTCTTTCCAGTAGGTTCTGTCGATCGCAATACACGCGAAATGCGTAGTAGCTGGAGGATCAGTGCGCGTGCACCTTGTTATATTATCCAACCACCGGCACATTCACCCTCCCCTTCTCAAGAAACATCTCTCAGACCCCTCCCTTTCCGATCATTGCTAGATTAGCAGACGGCTGTTAAAAAAGTCTTCTCGGTTTCCATTCATCTGCTATTCCCTTTCTTGTAGCGACGCCCGTCCGTTCTCCAGCACGCCCATTCATTGGCTTCTCCCTCGACACAGCCTCGTGCCTGCGGGTTAAAATAAGTTCGAGCGGCGGTGTTATCAAATTCCTGTACCCGTTCGTTATCGTGAGTTTGCCGTAGACACCTTGCTAGCTTATGTGTATAACATCAGGGTGGTTCACTCACCCGCACTCATCCTAACAACTTGTTATTGTCCTGTTATCGCTTGTTATTGTCATCGTTTCGGGGATGTCCTGAACCTGAGATCAGTCCAACAGGATGTGTAGACAGTCGTCGGCGGGGTGAGGCTGGATGTGGGGCTGCAACCGTGGCAAGGTCCTTGCAATGAGCGACCTGACCTGAGTTAGGCGTGGTTGGAGGCCTTCCAGGGCAACATGTCTGCTGCACGCCGATGTGCCAACTCTGCTCCTGGCACCTCCTCGTGCACTGACGGTGGGCAACCTTACCACGTGACGTGAAGTAACAACAGAATAAGTACCTCGCGCGCATGCGCACAGATGCAGTTACATCACTATAAGTGGTAAACAGCTAGGAGGCAGATCCTGGAAGTGGCACTTGAAATTTAATGGGTGTTCAACGATTACATAAGGTGAGAAGATCACGCGCTGATTAACTTCAACCAGCCTAAGCACGTGCGCGCACGCGGACATCGACACGGGTGCAGACTCCTTCCCTCTCGCGCATTCCATTTTACATGCATTTACATAGATAAACACCTGTTTAGTTGTCAGTGAAAATACACAAGCAAAGTGCATTCTTAGAAGATGAGCTCAACCCACCTACCCCGTCCTCCCCCCATACACGGGATGCTCATGTACACACACACAGAGAAGTAGAGAGAGTGAAGGAGGAACATTTCTCAAGCCACTGATGTTTTCCAGTCTTGTGGCTAAGATCAACGAGTAATGTTTAGTCTTATCGCTCGGTGGCTCCCAGACCAAACCGTTCCCATCCCCGTGACTGCTTCGGTAACTCGTCGCACGTTGGACCTTGAACATTGCACAATCACACCCCCACACACACACCACCGCCCCCACCCACCGCCTTTGTCCAGCCCACACCTTGTTGACCTCCCGGGTTGTCGGCAAAGGTCGTTTTGACCTCGCTAGTTATGCAGTGCAGGTGTCTAGCTATGCTACCAAGCATCCTCTGTTTACCTGGGTCCAGGTGAGTCTCGTCCCGCGGTCTCTTTACCTCGTGCATCGCGCTGGCTTGTCAGGTTAGGTTTAGGTTCTCCCCCTCCCCACCACACACCTTGTTTAAGTTTTGTTTCGAACTGAATTATGTCGGTTACTATGTAGCTTAGTTTGCTGGCCCTGAGTGGTTAGGGTGGTGGAGGGAGAATGGAGACATACGAGCCAGACGTACGTGAGAGTGGAGATACGGATGACGAATGGATGAAATTGGTGCACACCCTGATAGATATCTCTCAACATCAATGAGTGTGGAATGAACAGCCACTAACTACCTGGCTATGGTCCCGCCCAAGATAAGTCGAAGGATGTGTGACTGTGGGTTTGTGTGGAGGCGTGGTCACGTGACCGAGTACCTCAACGGAGCGATTCAATGCTCAACCCACTGTTATGCTTGCACTTGGAGGGTTACTCATGTGTACACAGTCGTTCACACGTGTAAAGCGCATCCCCTCCATAGGGTTATGCTGACTCAAACGACTATAACAATTCAGTTCCATCTGTCAATTACCTTTTATGAACAAACCTGATTGTACAGTGGAGGGAAAGGATAGTGAGAAATAGAGAAATAAAGCTGTGTGTGAGAGAGAGAGAGATGGAGGGAAGAGATGAGACTGAGAGTGTGAGAGTGTCTGCGAGTGTGGCGACAACTAATGTAAAGAGTTACAAGGTGGACGACATTTACCGCAGTAGATGTATATATCCGCCTCTTGTACTTACTGTAAAAAAAAAAGCAGAGGAGAAATGTGTGTGTTGGGGGGGGGGGGATGGCAAGTGGGGGAAGAGAGATAAAAACGCGGATGTTTTATCACAGTCACCTTTAACCTCCTGACGAGGAGGGAGTTATGCAGGAAAGGCTGACATGTCTAGGGTAGTACCAGGGTCGAAGTCGGCGCCTGGCTGATACTCCTGGGGTAGTACTAAGCTGCAGGTCGGCACCCGGCTGATACTCCTGGGGTAGTACTAAGCTGCAGGTCGTCGCCCGGCTCGACCTGGTGGCAAGAGTCGCCAGGCGTGTTTACCTGAGGGACTGCTGTCAGTGGCGGGCTTACCACCTGTTGCTCCCTGGCGCATCTTGACAGCGTGAAAAGCTGACTTGGCCGATCTGCCTATGTACCCAGAGCTGGGGTGGGACATTCCCCACAATGGCACCCAGTCACTACACAAACAGGAGGAATGGTGTTAAGAGCCCTCATGGTGTCTTTTTACCGCCGTTGTACAAACTGTATATTCCTCACCACGAACTATGGGGAGGTCACCCTGTCGTCTGCTTAGTACGCGTGTATTGTGTGTGTCGATCGCTTCTGCAATTTTTATATTTACAAATAAGCAAAAAGCAGAAAGCGAGGATTCCGTTGCTTAGAGAACAAAGAATACAAGTTCCATAACGATTTAATAGTGACCTGGATAATCTAAAAATAGTAAACCACGCTGTGAGGACTTTATTTAGAAGGTTCTGAAAACAATGTATCGTCCTCAAAATAACTTATTGACTGTAGGACGGGCTGACAGTATAGCAGGTCTGAAAGTTTGTCTGGGAAATACAGTAACGGGCATTGTACCTGGTGTAAACAACTCTCCAACTACCACAGAGAGGGAGGGCAAACTGCATCAGGGAGCGAACTTTGACCTCGTGGGCTTATTGGCATCGGCAGTGGGTAAGGCAGCGAAATGTCACCTCGTCACATTTTCTCTTTCAAACTGGAGGCAGTAATATGTCGGATGTCTGTAATATCAGCCATTGCTGGAATCGGTAATGGCACTTAAGGTCGAGAGGTGGCCTTATATAGACTTCTGCTCCAGCAGTGATTTCCTGAAATAACCTGTTTGTATTTTTGTACAAGTAAATGCCACATGTGTGTATATACATACTGTGGTTGCTATACGATCTTCAGCGATTTCAACCAGCCACATTCACAACCCTTCATGATTAACACATGGACATAAATACTTGCTTCCACAGAGTGGTTGACAAAGCATGAGACAGAGAGGTGCGAGTGTTGTTCCCGGGTTTTTGTCCCAACTGACATGTCTTAAACTGCATTAAAAAAGCTGGCCTAGGGGAGCCACAGGTTTCATGTAAAATGTCAGAACTAAGTTTCTAAAGCACACCTCTGCTCTCGTCCTTATGCCAATGCAATCAACTTTGACATTTTATATAACTCCCACATCCACTCGAGACATTTTCGACTGGCCATAGGTCTTACAAGGTTCCCCGTTCTGAATGTATCAGTTTTTTTTTCTCTTATTGAGCTCGTCGATTTTTGTGATGAATTATTCTTTCAGTCTGGTCGTTGATATTTTTTTTTACATTAATCTTTCTAATGTGTTTCCTGTCCTGCTGATGCAGACCTTATATCTGATGTGAAGATGCTATCATGTATTTGATAACGAGAACTCCAATACCACATCGACAACTCTTCAGAATTCACATCATTTTGTCTTCAGCAGGTTATTTTAATGTTAGTCTTAATTAAACTATTTCATAACACTCGCTATCATTGACTAAAGCTAATGTAACATGTGAGAAGCTAGCAGCTGCACACAGCAGTTTAACAAACCTTCCTGCGTTCAAGATGTAGCAGCTGTCTGCAGCCAACAATAATAAGTACATATAAGCTTTTCCTCTTCACCTCTGCCATGTTCTTTAATCCTCTTATGGGAGAAAGTAGTCCTGATGACTTCCAGCAAGAAGTAGTCCCACTGACTAAACCTCTGATGCTCAAGGCAAAACCACTTAAAAGATGAACCACGTGATCACAGACAGGACATGCGATGGGGGTGGGGAGAAAAGAGTACATGGCTTGAACCTGATGATGATACCTATGTCAGGCTATGTGTAAAACCTTCTGTTTCCCGCGTGTAGCAGGCGCGAGGGTCGAGGGAACATCCCACGTGTGACCTTTGCAAATATCGCGAGTGGCGAGTGACCTCCGGTGCCGAGAGGAGCTGCTGTTAACAGGCCGATGATTTATTGGCTATTAGGTTGCGGCTGGTGTCGGCGAAGTTAAGATAGTCTCATATCCAATATCCAAAGTTGCTGGGCAGGTCGTGTTGTTGATACGCTGAGCCGCGAGGTGTTGAAACCTGATATTATATTGCTCGGCAGATGATTCGTGAAAAGCTGCTGAACCACAGGTGTTGATGTCCTGCGTGAATAGGAAAACAAAGTGAGGTGACAATAATGGTTTTGAACTTGTGAAAGCGATTCTACTCCGAAAACCAAGGCGGATGTTGCATACATTTTAATATCATTTTAATAGTTTATCGACTAAAACTGCATACAAATTGTACAAGATGAGCGGGGCTTGCGGGCATAGTCATTGCTGCTCCATAGCTACAAGATCACTATAAAAAAAAAATTTGAAAAATAAAGGAAACAAAAATTCAGTGATACCCCATGTAGTTACCACCTTCAGCCTGCACCGCGCGAAGTAGTTAACATGCTGGGGATTACATTTGAAGTTGAGATTAGATATCGAGGGTTCATTTGACAAACAAGAATTTAGTGCCAGACCCGTCACAGCTCGTCAATCTTCTGTTTAACAAGTGGTTGTGGGATAAGTGAAAGGTAATTGAGAGAGAGGGAGATGAATTGAACAGCGGTTCCTATAAGCACCAACACCTCCACCCGTCTGTTCCCCCAATGATAGATTTGCATGTAATACCCGTTTGCTCGAGATTTTATCGGCTAGCAGAACGAACAAGTCCTGTGTTCACACAAGTGCATTGTACCTGTGTGTACAGAGCATCGACAGGGTGTGTACCTGTCAAGTTTGCAGTGAGCGCTACGGTCCGCCAAGCAGGTCGCCACGGTGTGGTGGTCACGCCTGAAATAATCGAACTTTGATGACTAGCAAATATTGCTGAAGTCGATCGGAAGTGGATTGGAAGTTGTTAGGCTGTTATGTTCTTCAGACAAGCATGTTAACTAGATTTTTGTATACATGGTGGGCACTGTATTGTATAGCAGCATCCTGCGCAACCAAAATATTATAATTTGACATAATTCATCCACAAATCTTACACACTGTACTGCATGAGTTTAATGGCAGATGCTGCAGGGCCTTGCATGCACCTGTTGTTTGGTTTCTGATCGCATCTGTGATCGATCTTCTCAAAACAAACACACACATAAGCACCCACCCACGCACTGACAAAAACGCGATCAGGCAATTATTGACATAGTTGCAACAGAGAACAGGAGGTGACAAGCTCAATTCTTGCCACGTACAACAGTCTATGCATACTCTGGTTGTCCACATCCTTGTAAATGACTCATCTTAGCACACAGGCAAACACTCCGTTTGATTACACATCTTGAACCTGCCTTTTTTTGTCACCAGGGAGTGTCACTCTGAATTAATTTAAATCAACAGTATACGCTTTCCTTCTGTAAACTTTTGTTTAGAAAAGGGTATGGTGACATTTCCTATTAAGGACATTTATTCTGTTTATTTTATGTGTAAAGGTTGTTCAAATGTGAACAAATATTTGAGAAAGGTTTTATACAACAGTCATGTAAAAACATTGCCAAACTTGGTCAAAGTTTCCCTGGTTAAGAGAAGCCTTAAGAAAACTGATAACATAGGGCATTGGTAAAATAAAAATGTTTAACAAGCATGGAAAGGACAGTAAATTGAAATGAGAGAAGTAAGATGTTACTATGCTAAGGGCAGATAGGGAGTTACATGACTAGCTTTGTAAACATGCTTTCTAAGAACAGGAACACCATCTAACACAAAAATGGTTGACTTGAAAGGATTTGGGGGTCGCCTTGATTATGCAGTTAGAAAACACATTTATAATGTTTTCTTGTTTACAAGACCTGGATCATTTTGATTGAAACTGATGTTAACTCCTTCATAACACTTCCTTAATAAAGCCTGCTGTAAAATTTGTGCAGAAAATTGATTTTGAAACTTTACAATACTCAAGTTAATGGGAAGCAAACATGTGTGTGTAAATGCATGCATTTTGTTTTTGTTCTTCCTAGAAGGCAAGAGTTTAAATTGTCCCATTAACCGACATCTACCATCCAATATGTTCATTTTTGTAACAAACATGTCAACAGCTCTTCATGACATACTTGTGCTGTTGACACAGGTGTTTGTAATATTGCAGTTTCATGATAGATAAATAGCAGAATTAAAAAAAAAAATTCATTGATGTTTCCAAATGTGCCGTGTCTGTAAAATAGATGTTCTCAAATGTGTATAAAACCAAAAGATAGGTACTTAAGAAAGACAGACCTAAATACTTCATACATGAAATACCTTAAAGTAGTTTATTAGTGCTGCAACTGCAAATGCAAAATAAAGAGAACAATCCATTAATGCATGATAATTAATCTTTTACATTTTGTATTTTTACAGACAGCTCCGACATCGTAGATAAGAAGCTCAAATTGATCCTTGGTTTGATATGGACCCTCATTCTTCACTATTCCATCTCCATGCCTATGTGGGAAGGGGAGGAACCCACCCCTTCAGAGGGCGGTCCCACCCCCAAGCAGCGTCTGCTCAACTGGATCAACAGCAAAGTACCTGACCTGCCCATCAAGAACTTCACCACTGACTGGAATGATGGCCGCGCTATTGGTGCCCTGGTTGATGCCTGCGGACCAGGCAAGTAGATATTATAAGCAGAGTTTCTTCTTAAAAACCAAATTATTGGTAGTTAAAAATGGTTAAAAAAAACTCATATGATGAAATATCTTTGGTAACAAGTTCATTAAATGTCAGAGGTCACTACCACTGTTGTCCTTAGTTACAAATCTTTTTTTTCTTTGTTGACAGTGAGTGCTGTTGCCTCACTTCCTGTAAAAGTGACTTGTGCTTAGATCGGCTGCAAAAAGTGATGACATTTGCAAAAATCATTTCAACCTATTTGTTATCTAAGTGCTGGATGGTCACTTTAACTGTCTTGTTTGTTAAGAAAAGAAAGTGAAGACATTATTTTTCTGTCTTTAAAGGTCTCTGCCCTGACTGGGAAGATTGGGATCCCAAGAAGGCCAAGAACAATGCTAAAGAGGCCATGGATGCTGCTGAGAAATGGCTGGATGTTCCTCAGGTGGGTATTGGCAGTAATTTGCCACCTATGGATAAGACAGCATTCCTCTCACTTCCTGATAACAGAGCTATGGCAAATGGAAAATGCACAAGGAAGGCTTGTTTGATGGGCAGCAGTGCTCCCTGTGTTTATCTGGCAGCTGGATAATCAGATGTGACTTGATCAGGGCTTCTGCCACTGACAGAGGCATGGTATCTGGATGATTAAGTGATAGCCAGAACCAGTGATGAGGATGAAGACGATGGCTGTACCAGAGAATGTTTAGCTATCTAAATTATGGGGAAATTAATGCAGAATAACAAAAGGGAATAAAAAAGATGAAATGCATCTAAGCAGTAGAGAGTTAACCCATATCTTGAAAGTATTGGATGTTAAGCATCCATCCTGGCTATAACAATTGTAAATACAGTTATCAACAAGCAGTCAAAATTTTCCAAAACTTTCAAGTTTCTCATTGTAGTGAGGTACAAAAAGAGTTGATGAACAATGGAGACCAAAACAAGCGACCATAAAAACAATATCAAATTCACTGTGTTGTATTTAAAACATTTTCCAAGCTTAGCTGTGCCAGAGTCAACTGAGTACAGAGAAGCTAAGAACATTTGTTTCTGCAGTTTTGCAATGTTTCATTTTATAACAGAATAGATTTTCCTTTTTTCTAACAATCCCCCTCTCAAATTTGTTAAAAGCAGCCTTGACACTATGTCATAGCATCCTAAAGGGATGCCTTCTTTACTTGCAGTAGGGTGGTGGCTCTTATCTGTGTGGGATGCTCTTCTGATAATCAGCTGTAAACATCTGCTCTCCTTTGGCATTTCTGACCTTCCAGGCATCATGATGCACTCTTATGCATCCCAAACCATCCCCATCCTCTTTGTAGTCTTGTGTAAGGGCATTAGTGTCACTGGGAAAAGGAAAGGAAAATGTTCATGATAGTGGACTACTTTGAAGTTAATATTCTTGCTTGCCTTGTGTTTTACATGTGGACTTAATGTTTACACGCTTTCTAAGCTTTTCTGTGGGGATTAAGGCTAGATAGTCTACTTGCTTGTTTTCATTGGTGAAGTTGCAGCTATTACTAAATCCCTGGCAGTTTTTTCCAGTAAATATAGTGAGCAGAAGGCTCACTCGAAAGGAGACATTTTCTAGTGTGTTTGGGAAGTTTGAAGCTTTTCTTTCTCTCTCCATGGCTGAAGCCCTTTGCGGCAGACAGCATTGATCTTAACTTAAAAAGTTCCCTTGAAAACTGGAAATAGCTTGGCATAATATGTATGTCATTCACTGCTTGCAGGACATTCTCTCTACTCACATGTGTAAGAGCAACATTCTTGAGTGTGGGGCAAAGGGGTCTTAAAATAATATGCAGCATTTTCCATGAGAAAAGGTATCTTGTCAGGTCCACAGGAAAGGAGTGAGCAGAATGTTCCATTTTGGCTAAGCTTAGTAGATTAAGTATAGGAGGTGGCATAGGGATGGAGGGACAGTTGTGAGCTTGTGCAGAACCAGCAAGACAACTTAGCATTTATAGCTCTTTGTCATGATTACTGAGGAGGAATATCCCAGTGGACAGGATGGCATAAGTTTGGAAGGTTGTCTCCTGCTGACTTAAAAAAATAGTTCTTCATTACAAAGGGAAGGAAGTCATGTAGCATGACAGGATGTGTCTGTAGATGTAAGAGAGAGATATGTGCAAATTCTGTGCTATGCCCACAAATGAACTGGTTGAAATGATCATTTTTCATATTCCCACAAAGTCTGTTTGAAAACAAAAGCATCCCCTCCAAAAGAGGCACACAGAATATGTTTCCGCTAACTTTCAGAAATGTATAAAATTTTTAAAAAGTTATTTTAATATTTTATATATGTGTGTGTGTGAGTATGTATGGGTCTGTTAATGCTTCTAGGGATTACATTTTGTTGCTTGTGCACTGTGTATTATCCATATGCATTTCCTACCCAGGCCCCACCATTTGGAATTCTCTTCTTCTTTCTCTTTGAGCTGTGTCTACTTTTGAAGCCGTCAGCTATGGGTTCAAATCCCATCTCTTTAAGAAATATCTTGTTTAATCAAAACTACTCCTTAGCAACATAAAATATTGAAAACAGATAGGTCCCATAGAAAATATATGGACCTACATCCTTCATCAGGAGACCCATGTATTTTTGGCACTCTGTGCTACTAGGGGTGTTCCACCCACTTCTCAAATCTTCATCTATGCACTATTTTTGTCATCTGTTTGTCAACACTTATGTTTATTATATGGTTGACTGTTGGTTTGTTTGTTGTCTTCTGTGTGCAGTGCATTGAACTATCCACATGGGAAAATGCACTTTCCAATTCTTCTTCTTCTTCTTTTTTTGCATGCATGTTATGTGCTGTTAACGAGTTTAAGTTTTGATGCTTGGAAAATGTTCTCAGTCCTTTGATTTGTTTCTGTCATTTTGTTGGTAGTGGATGGCTTTTATCTCCCCTTGGAAGTGCGTAGACATTTTCATGAGCTATAATTACATGAATTTGTTTATTGATATATGTTGTGGTCTTTCTGTCGCAGCTTATCAAGCCAGAGGAGATGACCAGCCCCAATGTGGATGATCTCTCCATGATGACATACCTCTCGCAGTTCCCTAATGCCAGGCTCAAGCCTGGTGCACCTGTTCGTCCCCGTGTCAATCCTGCTCGTGTGCGTGCCTATGGTCCTGGACTTGAGCCCACTGGCAACCAAGTTGGAGCACCAGCTCGCTTCACAGTCGAGACATTCTCAGCTGGAAAGGGTGCCCTGGAGGTCGCTGTCCTAAACCCCAAAGGTGTCAAAGAACCTGTAAGTATAGCCTTTGGATGGTTCTAGAAAAATTAAAAAAATTATTAAGAATATACTCAAAAAAGAAAGTGAATGTGTATTTTTGAACAAAACATTTGCCTAAACATTTTTACATGTTTTATAATCCTTTTAAATCAATTTTTTCCTGATGTAACTGATACTTTTATACTGCTATTTATTCATTTTATGATTATGTTGTTCTTACGTATGTTTCTTTCTGTGTTTCAGTGTGAAATGATCTTCAACAGTGATAGGAACATGACCTACTCCTGTGTTTATGTACCAAGCATGGAGGGAGAATATCGGGTGTGTTGAAGAGACACTTGTTTGAAAAAGAAATCTTTCAGAGCCATTAATTTTTTTTTTTGCTGACATGTTTGTAACAGTAAACATTTATCTGACTTTATGAGAGTGACAATGATAATGAACAACTTTATTGCTGCCTGTGGGAAATTATACTCGAGAAGTGTGCTCAGATACAAAAAATAAAACAATAAACAAAACAAGTGTTAGTTACAAGATAACAATTATGACAAGATAAGGATAAAGTTGTGCATCATAGAAAACTTAAAAAGATATGCAGGAGGAGAGCACTTTACTAGTATTTATTTAAGGTTATCAACAATCAGAAGTTGTGATGCTTGTCTTTAACAAATGCTTGTTGCTGATATAACTCTTTTCAGGTGATCATCAAGTTTGCTGTGAAGGAGATTCCCAAAAGCCCATTCAAAGTCGTTGTGGAGGGTGCTGCAGGTGATGCTACCAAAGTTACTGCCAAAGGTCCTGGTATTGAGAAGACTGGTGTTGTGGCCACTAAGAAGACCTATTTTGAGGTGTACACCAAAGGTAAAAAGCAAACAAGTGTTATGTCACGGTGTTGTTTTCTCATGCTGTGTGCAGGATCTGTATTTCTGGTGTAATAGCAATTGCTGGTTCACCACAGTCCTGTAATATGTATAAACCATGCAACACAAGGAGGAAAGAGTTTATCCTGCACTTGCCCATCCCAAGAACAACAAAGCAGCCCTGCTGGATTGATTGCACTTGGTGCACACTTTGCACAAGAGTTGTTCTGTAGAAATGTATTCATGCTCTTGGACTGCCACAAGGATGCAACAAAAGGGAGACAACCTCTCATCCTACTTGTAGTTCTTGCAAACACGCATTCATGTCACACAGTTGAATGCAGACTGAAATGTGCATTTGTAAATAAATGATTACAGGCACAGACAAACCATGGGGAAAACCTTTTAGTAAATATTTTATTTGATCTTGAATGGTGTTAAGAAATTTTTATTTTTTTATTACGAAAAATATTGTCAGGTTAAAAATTAAATAATGTTTCACTTTGGAAAATCTTGTTTTTTTAAAAAAAAAAAATGTTACCACTGCTTCTATTTTGTTTTGCTTCCTCAGGTGCTGGGAAGGGCAATGTTGATGTGGTAATTTTGGATCCACATGGCCGCAAAGACACTGTCCGACCTAGCATTCAGCCAGTTGCTGGCAAGGAAGGAACATTCTTGGTTGAGTATATTGCCATCGAGCAAGGCCTTCACTCTGTCAACATCTTCTTTGCTGGTTCACAAATTCCCAACAGTCCTTTCGGGGTCCAGGTTGCACCTCGTAAGTTTTTTTAAATTCCTTTTTAGTTATCTGTTTGAATTCGGCTGGTTTTCTTTAAAAGGTTTTTGACTTTGGTTTTATGTTGCATTTGTTCGTAGTAGTATTACTACTAGTATCCGTAGACGTTTCTCAATCCCACCACCGTTATTTATTTTTTTGGATAGTTTATTATCTTGTAAGGCATTTTATGAGGCATTATGACCAGAAATATGATGTCCTTAGTTTGTGAATTCAAGATATTAGGCTCATAAATCTGTCTTTTTCAGTTTCGGCACTTTTCTGATAAATGCTATTGTCATTCATTAATAAAAACAATCCATATTTTTTTGTAGCTATTACTAAATTTTTATTTGCAAATTGTGAAAGGAAATCAAAGTACTAAGATATAGGACAAGTTTCCATTTGCAAGCTGCCTTCCAATCATAGAACCAGAAACAGAATATTAAAGTCAAAGGCAACATCTTATGCAGGAATCACTGTCATAACCATTGCCAGTGGGATTAAGAATGAAGATCTTTATACTTTCCATGTAAAGCCATCAGCACACTATAGCCATATCTTGTATAAATGGTTCAAAATTCCTGAACACATATTTAAGCAGGTTTTGTTTTTCTTTTTTTTTTTTGAGAGAGAGCTTTTATTATTTTTTTTCGATTCACACACTTAGTTTCAAAGGCACATGTAGATATGTGTAACTCTGTGTGCATGTAGTTCATAAAGGTGGGGCAATGTAATTAAGGTAACAAGTCTATTTCATGTGCTTCATTGTCACCAAACTTTCGTCATGGGTAGAACTGACAACAACAGTGTAACAGTAGAAATAACAGAATAGTGCTTGTAGTAATAAACTGGATGAGCTTGAATTTAGAGAGTTTAGGAAGAACATATAACTGCTGTCATTGTAGGTTGTGGCATACGTCTGGAGCTGCAAGCTATATTTTTCTTTATCTTTTCTAGAGAATGGTTAACAAGCATTATTGTACACTAGGTACTCAGTTGTCATAATCTTAGAAAATTAATTTCATAGTGCCAGTTGTGTGGTGTTGGGCATAGTTTGTGGTGTGGGAGATGCTGTAGTTGTATTTCTGCAAATGATAGTAGATAAATTTGCTTGGGGCCTGGATGTTAGATTTGCATTTTTACATTTTCTTTCATTTATTTTATTTGTGCAGCAAAGAGTGAGTAGTTTGCATTTTGATGGTACTTGTTTTGTGTCTTGAGTCTGTCTTTATTTTATGCTTGCCTTCCCCTTTCTTTATCTTTTATTACTTAATGTAAAGAAATGGCTAGAGAAGTTATGTGTTGGAAGAGAGGGAGAGGAAGAAAGAATTAGGCCAGGGGAAAATAAAAAAACAAGATGTTTTCAATTTTTCAACATCCATATACAAAATTCATTATTTTTATATATATCTATAGTTGACGATAAAAGCTATAACATTTTTTTTTTAAAAACCCAGAAAAATGTACACCTCTGCGCCTTAATTTTTGTCTTGGTAATGATATATCTTGATACTGTACATGGCTGTAAATCTGAACAATTTCTTTGCATGCTTCACTGAAATTTTTATGGGTCAGGTGCCCATGGCCAACTGACTGACTGACATTTAAGTGTTGCCCATGTTGTTTATCACACTTGAGCTGCTTTTTGTAGATTTGTTGTTGTTGGTTTTTTTTTTTTACATTTTTCTAAAGCATGATGAGGAAAGTACTTCTTCTGTTGTTGTCAAGAGTTGTTATTACTGTCAGTGGCTATTTTTAACAATAAGTCTGTTATCCCACTTAAAGGAATGCAATCATGACAAACTAATTTTTATTATCTTTGAATTTATCAGTGTTGTAATATTTAACATACATCTGATTAAGGGAAATGGTGGAAACATGGCAGAAAGGATAGTTCTCTTGAAAGTTATCAGGAAAATCAAATAATATGTGACTGACAGCCTCAAAGATATAGACTATAAGGAACTATGAATAATTAAATAGGAACAACAAGCAGAAAAGGTTGATGAATAGAAATAGATTACAGGGAAAGAGAGCAGACAATTATGACCAATAATTTCAAAGTAACAAGGGGACACTATTAATGGATTAAATCAGTAGCTTCTTTTTCCAAGACCTAAAATGATATCACTCTGCATAAGTCCTTTATTGCTACACTTTCAGATATTTCTTTGCTCTGAACATCTGCAGTACTATCAGCAACCATGACATCAGCAGTCATATGATACCATGCAGTAGTTGTAGTGATAGTATATGTTGCTTATGCTATAAAGTATTAATGGCAGCTTCTCAGCTTAAATCTGTGCAGGGCTTCTGCTTACGCAAAAAATTGTGTACAGTACGCATTAAAAGTTCGGAGGACCTCTTCAATTTTCGTCAATGGGGTCCCCTTCAAATTTGGGCGAAGAACAGGAACCCCTTAAAAATCTGAAGAAGGGGTCCCTGGGACCCCAAAGAATTTAGCCTTAGCAGAAGCCCTGCTGTGTATCATATACTGCTGAAGCTATCACAATACAGTCCATATACCTGATTTCACAAATGAAACATAAAAATATCCATGCATATCAATTACAAATTTATCACAATTCCATAAATTATGATTATCAGCAATATTTCATAATGTTCATTTCTTTTTCATTCATCTGTCTTAAGCATGTGGAAGAGCGCATGGAAATTTATTTTTCATTGACTCATACAAAAGTGTCGACATACATAATCAGTGTAGTATACCATTGACTTTACCACTCATCGAAACTTTGTAACATTTGAAAACACAACCTTTATCATGTGTACAGGCTTGATTGTGTGTCACATGTCGTAGATGTACATGTTCAATGGCAAAGCTGAAGATTCGTGAGTTGTGAACTTACAAACTCACATACACCTTCAAAAATTTATCTTCCCTTTTCCACCTATTAATTTTGTGTAAATTTTGAAAATACTTTTTTCTTCTATTGTTATTGATTTATGTTTTTGCATGAAATAAATAGCTGCTAGTGACCTCTCAGATGTCTTCACATGTATCCCTGGCCAGTTGTCCCTGACCCTAATAGCATTCAGTTCATTGTCTTCACATTCTTTGGTTGTTACTTCTTCCATGGCTTGCATCATTGTCTCTAGCACTTTTGGAATTCACATGAAAATCTGTCTGGAACCACCTTTTAACATTTGCATACAGCCTCTGCATGTCAGCTAAAGAGTCACCTTCACTTCTGTAATCCGTCGAAAAAGTGGTGGATTTAAAAATTCACTCAAATGATTAATATTCATTGAAAGCTGATATAAGTAGTACAAAAGTATACAAATGCCAAACTATATAATTATTTAGTGTGCAATTTTAAAGAAATAAAGACATAAAATTAAGTAAGTTTTAGCATATTTTTTTGGTATTGCAATACAAAGTTTTTAGCATCATTCTGAAGACTGTTAACTTCCATGTTTTTCCCATCATTATATTCAGCATTTCCATTAGAATCTGACATTTCGTTTCACCAATAACTATAATAAAGAAGGTTTCACCGATATTAAAAAATTAGTAAACATAACAAGACCTTCATGCCTTACAATATACTAGACAAGAGCATTATGTTATGTATCATGTTAATGCAATATACATGAAAAGTTATGTGTATTCTTTATGACAACCTACTTTCATCTTCTAAACAGCATCTAATGCCAAAGCTTGCTATGCAACTGGACGTGGCATACAGCCTCGTGGCATTCGTGTCAAGGACAACGCAGACTTTTATGTTCACACTAAAGGAGCTGGTGAGGGCGAAGTATCCGTCAACATCATCGGCCCAGGTAAGCTTTCTGGTGGCAGTGCTTTTAGTTCCGTGCAGGGTTCTTTTGACTAGTGTGAAGAACAAGATCCAAGAGGTGTTAATACAATCAACACAACTTACAGATTGGTGAGAGTGATTTCTTTATACATGAGGCTATATCTTTGTTATCAGGACCCTGGACTTTATATTTTCAAATAAAGCAGATTTTTCATTTCATCATACGACTCATAAGATTTACATTAGCACATTATTATGTGTTTAAAGAGTAACATATGAAGTTCTTATACTTAATAAACCTTGTGCCCACTGATGTCTTAATTACCTCATTCCCTTTATCTTCACTTGACAAGTTTATCATATTCTGGATTTCTCATGCCTCTCAGTTTACTGATAAAGATCCTGTAAAAACTTTTCCTTGATAGGAGGCTCAGAGGAGAAGTGCAAGATACGGAAGTTGCCAGATCAGCCTGATGTGTGGGAGTGTATCTATGTGCCTTCAAAGCCTGGCAACTATATCATCAATGTCACCTTTGGTGAGCAGCACATTTCCAAGAGCCCCTTCAAGGTTGAGGTTGGCCCAGTTTGGTCCAGCAAGATCGTGGCCTTTGGCCCTGGTCTTGAGGGCGGCGTTGTGAACCAGCCAGCTATCTTCACTGTGGAGACCAATGGGGAAGTGGGTGCCCTCGGTGAGTAGTGTTGCTGTATGTGGCCTGGATACACAATGTCTAAAGAAAATGATCAATTTTGTGCATGTTTGTGGGTGTGTGCAATCATCTGCATGCCTATATGCATTCATGTTGTATGTATATGTATATGTGTGTCTATATGTGTGTGAGGTGCAGTAGAAGCAGAATATGTATCCAGATGTGTGTTTAATTTTTTCTTTTAGAGACAGACGCTAACAACACTAAGTTTGTTAGTGCATTGAAATTTCAGTCAAACGACATCATAAATGAAAAATACACAGCAGATTGTGGTATAAACATGCCTGTCTTTGTTGTACTGTAGGCTTCTCCATTGAGGGCCCCTCTCAGGCCAAGATTGACTGCAAGGACAATGGTGATGGTTCTGCTGATGTGACCTACTGGCCAACTGTGCCTGGTGAATATGCTGTGCATATCCTGTGCAATGACCAGGACATTCCAAAATCTCCCTACATGGCAAACGTCGTACCTGCTTCGGACTTCAATGCATCACGGGTATGTACTCAGGGAATCTGATATTTGGCTGTGAGAGTAATTGTTGGCAATGTTACAAGAAACAGCAGGATTCTAGCTAACTGAAAGTTTCAACAGCTCATGGCTCTTCTTACTAATACTTTCCATTTTTGTCAATTAACATTTCTTAAAAATTCTTCTTCTTTCTGTAACATTTTTTTTATTTTGTTAAAATCATTTTCTTTCTATTATCCATTATTCTTCAAAGTATTGCTTTCTTTTGACAACATAATGTGCATGATTAGAAATGTTTCAAATGACTTCTGGAAAAAAGATGATGTTTATAATAATATCCTATTTTTAATACAGTCAAATCTCCCTACTATGCCACCTACCGGGACCGAGCAAAAGTGGCATAGTAGGGAGAGTGGCATAGTAGAGAGGGTTCGTAAAAACGGCTTTATTTGCTCAAGTTACCCGTCAGTCCAAAGCAGGGGTGGGCAATTAATTTTCCCAAGGGGCCGCATGAGAAATTGGGATGGTTTTAGAGGGCCGGACTAATATAGTTAACTCAGTTTTACCTAATACTGTATGTATAGTATATATACTGGCGGGCAGGCCGGTCAGAGACAGGAGGCCTTTGCCCAGGTCTGGTCCAAAGCTCTCAAGAATCGTCGGCTTCGCTAGCTGTCTCCTCTCATTCTCCCCCTCACCTCTTCTTCCTCCACCCCTCCCAACCACATCCGCGCACCTGCATCCTGTCGCTAGTCGACCCCCTCACACCTTCCCTCTGTCACGTGGCTGTCACCCGGCCAGCGACCACCCCCCCCCACATTGCCAGCCTCCACCCTCCCTGTGTGCATGCTATGTTCCATCCCCACTAACAGCGATGTCCCACACTACCATACAGTATAATAGTCGAGCACTGCGCGGAATTTCACAACTTGTGTCTTTTAACAGTCACAAAAAGTGGCATAGTAGCGAGAGTCTGTGGTGGCATAGTAAATTTTTTTTTACATTGAATTTATAGTCGGGACCGAGCAAAAGTGGTATAATACCGAGAGTGGCATAGTAGCGGGGTGGCATAGTAGGGAGATTTGACTGTATATGCCTTTCTACCTTCTAATGATGTATTTAGTATGAAATAATTTCAACTCCTTTGTAAAAAATATTAAGAAATAAGGAAAAAACATGGAAACACAACCATTATGCATAAAAGACCCACCTTCTTTATTTAAGACTATAAAAGGGATGCAAACTTCCATAGAGACAACAACACTCAAAAGATTGTCTTATGCACCTATTTGTTTTTAAACAGGTGATTGCTAAAGGGCCAGGTCTTGAGAAAACAGGTGTAGTGGCAAACAAATGGGCAGAATTTACTGTTGACACACGCGCAGCTGGCAAGGCCACCCTGAACATTACTTGCTTCGATGTGGAATACAAAGCAGTGGAAGTTCAAGTGAAAGACAACCGTGATGGGACCTACTCCTGCAAATACATGCCCACTCGCAATGTTAAGCATACAGTGTCCATCACTTATGGCTCTGTGGCAATACCCAACAGTCCTTTCAGGGTGAGTTTACCTTCTGCTGGTAGGAAAATTCTGTTACTAGCCATTTGACTTTGTTTAGAGATTTAGAATGAATTCACACTTCAGTGGCTTCCATAGTACATCTGCATGTAAAAAAAGTCTGCAAGTTATTTGCGTTAATTAAAATCCAGTATTTCTTTTCCTTGGCATTCCTAATCTAATTATCTAAAAATTCTCTGGAGTATTTCTCTAATTTCTTCGCAGTTTACAAGATCATAGTTGAACAGGAAGAGTAACTTGGTTGCCTTATTCTCTTTGGGGTAAATGAAAAATGTGATTGTTGATTTCACCAGGTGTATGTTTCTGAACCAACAAACCCAGCAAAGGTGAAAGTGTATGGTCCAGGAATAGGTAAGGATGTCAAGACATTCGCCAAGACCTACTTTGTGGTTGACTGCAAACAGGCAGGACCTGGTGAGTTTCGTCTGATTTTTCATTTTATCTTGTGAATTAAAATTCACATCTATCAATTTTCTAATTACTTGTTCTTTTAATCTACTCATCCTATCTGCTAATAGCCTATCTACAGTCTGCTGCTGGCTGCATCTAGCCATCATTCTACTGGTTAGTCTTGGATACAATGTTTATTTTCCACCGTTTATGTCGACATGCAGTGTTTCTCTGTTTACTTTGGTCCAATGTTTTGTTGACCATTTGTGACAACAGGTGATGTTGCCGTGGGACTGACTGATGAGCGTGGTATGGATGTGCCAGTAAACACCATCGATAATCAGGATGGAACTTTCACTGTAGAGTATGAGGCAAAGTCACCAGGAATATACACTGTTATTGTCCTCTTCGCTGATAAGGAGATTCCTCAGAGTCCCATCAAAGTCAAGATTGAGGCAAGCATTGATGTCAGTGGCATCAAAGTGGAGGGCCTTGAGCCAAGTAAGTTTTATCTTTATTGTTGTTTATCTTATCTTGCTCAAAGAGCTGGAAGAAGGCTTCAACCCTTAGATGATATGTGAGTTGAGATTAAATCAAATTGAAAGATACTTGGATTGGTTGGGAAATGGTACAGGAAGCTGTCTTAACTCTTAAAAAGAAATCTTCATTTTCTTGTACAGGAGCTGAGCAATGCAGGGTATATGTACAGTGATCTTTATGTTTGGAACATAAAGAATATACATGCTTATGGAGAAAATGGAATGTGAGGGATCATGTTTTGGCTGTAATGGGGTAATGGCTTAACTTTAAAAAGCTTTCAGACTCTCAATGGTCACTGACTCAGACGTAGAATATTTGTTTTAAGGGTGACTCCATTTAGAAAATATCTCTGAAGCTTGGTGGCTGTATTCTAAATGGCAGATGGTTGATGTAGAGTTCATAGTCTGTCAGTGCTTATTGCTGAACAGCTAATTATTAGGTCTGTACCCTTATTTCTGCTTTCAAAGAAATTCGTGTCGGCACGCAACGGCAGGCCACTATCAAAGTACCTCCCAAGCTGCCAAAAGCGGCAACACAAATGACCATCACTACACCTAGTGGTCAGGTAGTGGATGTGCCTGTGAAGGATCTGCCAGACAAAAAAGTGGCACCCTTCGTTCTGCAGGAACCAGGCCCTCACAAAATTGATATCACCTATGGAGGTCTTCCTGTCAAAGACTCTCCTTTTAAAGTTGATGCTATCCCTGATGTTGGTGTGCCCAAGGTGAAAGCATATGGCCCAGGACTGACAAGTGGGGAGGCTACTGTGCCTGCACAGTTCACTGTTGATTCCCGTGAGGAGACAGTGCCTGGCAAACTTGGTGTGACCATCCAGGGCCCCAAGGAGCCAAAAGTAGACATAGCTGACAAAGGAGATGGCACTTGTGGTGTCACTTACTTGCCCCAAGTTCCTGGTGACTACAAGATCAATGTTACCCATGCTGACAGACCCATTCCTGGATCGCCATTTACTGCCAAGATAAAGCCTGAATCACCACCTAAGGTTAAGGCCTCTGGCCCAGGTCTCACAACTGGGGAGGCCAATTCCCCAGCCAAGTTCACCATTGATGCCCGTGAGGAGACCAGGCCTGGTGACCTAGGTGTGACAGTCCAAGGCCCCAAGGAACCAAAGATAGATATTGTAAACAATGGAGATGGCACCTGTGGTGTTTCATATCTGCCAGTTGTCCCTGGAGACTACAAGGTGAATGTTACACATGCCAATCGACCAATCCCTGGCTCGCCATTCACCGCCAAGATCAAACCAGAGAGTGCTGTTCCTAAAGTTAAGGCATATGGGCCTGGGCTGACTGGTGGAGAGGCCAACAAACCTGCCGAATTCACCATCGACACACGTGAGGAGACACGACCTGGAAATTTGGGAGTCACTGTGGAAGGACCCACAGAATCGAAGATTGATGTCAAGGACAATGGAGACGGAACATGTGGCGTTACTTACACACCCACCGTTCCTGGTGACTACAAAGTCAACATTACACATGCCAACAAACCCATCCCTGGCTCACCGTTCACCGCTAAGATCAAGCCAGCAACACTTGATGTCAGTGGGGTCAAAGCTTATGGACCTGGGCTTTCTCCTGAGGGTAATCATGCTGTGCATGATGTGACGCCATGTTCTACCCCCTCTTGATGCTTGAAACGTGGAGTGATGTCCCTTTTAACTCTCCTAGCCATATCTGAAATCTCCCACATCCCAACAACCTCCTACTGCTTTTTTTTTAACAATGAAAGTGCTGGCATGCCTAGGCCCCTTGTTAGCCCGACAGACTGCAGGAAAACTGCAATGTAACGCATTTCCTGCTGCTTGATTTTTTTTTTTTAACTGTCCTCAGCAGAGCATAATGCAAAACAACACTAATCATTAAGATGTTCTTAAATATTGTTATTAACTTGTGTACTCAAAGCATGATTGGTATAGCTACTTCAGTTATAGTAAGTTTCTTGTTGTGGTCACAGCTAGTGAACTATGTTTTGCAACATTTTATAGGTGAAGTTATTCCTGCTTCTTAAGCTGATTTATTTTCTGAGGTAATTTTGTGTAGGTGCACTTGTGTATCTCATTTTATAACTACAAACTTGCAACAGAAAAAATGCAGCAGATTTGTTGTTGTTACATTTTACACTTTTCTGTATTGCGCATACTACAGAAAAGGCTGTTCAATATGTCAATAATGAAGCTAACAACTAACAGTGTTTTCTGGATGCTTTGCTGCCCATGGTATTGGAAAATTTGTAAAACAACTGTGTATTAATATGTTCATTATTTTTTGCTCATTCACCTTATATACCGTGTTGAAATATTTGACAAGGAACATTGGATTGATTATTGATAGAAAATGTACTTTGTATGGTTTGTGTATTTGTGTGGTATGATGTGTGTGTGTGTGTGTGATGCAATGTGTTGTGTGTATGTGTGCGTGAAGTGTTATGCATACATCAGTGTCCATCAATTTAAAGCTAAAAATAGTAATGGACAAAAATGATAATTTTTAGAGTTGCAGAACACTGGCTAATTTGGGCGGCTACTTTTTGTTTATATCCTACATGTTTGGTAGATGCTTTTCTAGACTTGCTAGTCATCAGTTGATCATCATTGTCTTATCTAATTTTATATTTAATCAGAAACACAATTATCTTTTAAAAATGATTGCTACTTTACCTTCTGTTTCTTCTTCTTTATCCCAGGAGTGTTTACAGAGGCATTAACAGAGTTCACAGTAGATGCCAAGTCTGTCACGACAACTGGTCAGGGTCAGGTCAAGGCCATTCTTACAACCCCTTCAGGCCGAAGAATGGAGACAATCGTGAAGAATAAAAAGGATGGAACATACCCTGTACTCTACACCCCTATGGAACAAGGTGGATAGATGTCTTTGCAGTCTTGTTTGTAATGACTGAAAAATATCTTAGCATTCTACATTGCCTCTTTGAATCTTGATAAAAATAATGTAAATGTGATGTTAAAAAGCAGACACATTTCAAAACATGGCCTTTTGTTGGTGTTTCAAGGATGACATAATATTTTGATCACATTTTCCATTTGTTTTCAAAAGTAATAGTTATATGAATATTACCCAATAAATGGACATACTCCCCCAGTGTATTGCCAGAGTTAACTGTTGGGTGTATGATGACATCATCTCTAGATTGCTAGACTGCATTCATCATTCAGTATGATGTCTACAGGGCCTCAGACTTTGGATGTCACATATGAAGACATCCCAATCCCTGGCAGCCCATTCAAAGTCAATGCTGTTCCTGGCAATGATCCCAGCAGAGTCCGAGCTTATGGACCAGGTGAGTAATTATTGCTTGAGCCAATTTTCCAATACTTCACTTCTGTCACTTCATTAATAATATTATACAACATGAATCAGAATAAGAGTAAGGACTCACGATGAGACATTACATGAAACTCATAAAATGCGGCTTCAGTGGTGTTAGCAGAATGAAAAGGTTGTCCAGTTGCGTCAATTACAGGAAGGTAATATGCAAATTTGCATACCCACAAATGTGCACACACTCTCACACACACACACATACACACACTGTGTTTGTTTGTTTTTTTTCTCAAGATTTTACCAAAAATCAACAAAATGCTTGATATTTAATGTCATGAAGGTCTTGAGGGAGGCTACACCAACCAGCGGGCAGTGTTTACTGTGGACATGAAGGGAGCTGGCAAGGGAGGCTTGGGCCTGGGTATTGAGGGACCTGTGGAGGCCAAGATAAACGCTCGCGACAATCGGGACGGCACCTGTGAAGTAGAATACTTCCCAACCAAACCTGGCAACTACAACATCACTGTCAACTTTGCTGATAAACCCATCCCAGGTCTTACATTTTAGAGATCTTGTGTTTGACTGGTTTTCAGACTGTTCACAGAGACTGTCTATGGGATGTGTCTGAAAAATAGGTTTAGAGATAATTCCCTCCAAGAAAAAGTAATTCACCTGGTTATTCTTACTTGTGAAACTTCATTGAGTACCAATGAAATTGGAAGTATAAAATGTTTCATGTTGTTGAACATAAGGAACTTTCTTTTTGTAAACAGACAGCCCATTCAAAGTGAGGATCCAGAATCCTGTGGATGCTAGCAAGGTGCAGTGCTATGGCCCTGGTTTGGATGCCAAAGGTGTGGTGGCAGGTGTTCCTGTCTCTTTCACTGTTGATGCTACAGAGGCAGGAGAAGCTCCTCTGCAGGTGACCTACACTGACCAGACAGGTAATTTAAAAACACATTTGAAAACATTATGCATGAAGTCTGCATGTATGAGTATGAAATGGATCATTGGAAGAGAGGCAAGGTGTCAAATATTCTAAATGAATCAAATACTAAAATAACAGGCGCAGAGTGAAACAACTCTTGTAACTTGTGCTGTAGCAGAATTGTGGATTTTTACAAGCAAGATAAGAGTAGTTTGAATTCAAATACCTGCCTGCATCTGTTCACAGGTGCCACCCGTCCAGCTGAGGTGGTTCCTGTACAGGAAGGTATTTTCCAGGCCACCTATTTGGCTGTAGCAGAGGGCAAGTGCAAGATTGATGTCAAGTATGGTGGCTCAGAGGTTCCTGGCAGGTGAGAATCATGTGAATTCAGAACTTCTTTTGGTCATTATGTTGGTTTAGGCAGGAGAGATAAGGCACCTTTTAATTCACTGTTTATGGGGAGAAACAATTCACATGGGTGAGAAATTCTCAAAGTTTGAAGCTTTGCTCACTGAATGCTTCTTGATACTGTTGTTGTAATGTTAGAGCATTTTTTTTCAAAGAATGCATCTGTTTTCTGCAACAATGTATAAAACACTTGTTTCTTCTAGTATCTTAACTTCAGTGATGTCATAGAGGCTGTCCCAGCTAGATAAGTACTGACACTAGTGAAAATCCTATTAATGATTAAAATAAACCATATAGAGTGCGTTTCCCTGTTTGGCAGCAACCTCAGTGGCCTTCAACAAAAGAGCAACACGAGAAGCAAAGATAGTTGTACAGTTGTTAACTACAAAGAAATACCCCAAAAGAAAAATATCACCAGGAAATTATACAAGTCTTGTCCTTATTACCTAAAACCTTTGTGCCACACCAATACTTGTTGTTCTAATTACAGCCCATTCCAGACACGCGTATTGCCAGGTGTTGATGCAAGCAAAGTAAAGGTGACTGGACCAGGTGTGTCTGGTGCCATCCCTGCTAGTCTGCCGGCCCAGTTCACCATTGACACCCGTGAGGCTGGTATTGCAGACCTAGAGTGCGTTGTTCAGGTAAGGTTCACTTAAGGGGTGTTGACATGCAGCTTGTGTATCTGTAATTATGTGTAATTTGTTTTGAAAATTTAGTGTATTGTTTCATAAATTATGTTCCACCGTTTTTAGAACTGGCCTGTAAACAAACATTTTCTGTACCATTGTCGTTGACTGCTCAATATTTTTTTGATATTATTATTTTAGGTTTGCAAATATTTACTAATTAAATTGCGTCGAGAAGTGTAGATTAAAAAGAAAATTCTTAAAACTATTGGCTGTAGTTGGAATCCTTAGTGAACACCGCGGCAAAAGGGAGAGAACTCTGAAAAAAAAATTTCATGCCTTGAAAATGGAGGTTATTTCCCTTAGACCACAGCCCATGCCAGCAAACCTGAAACCAGAAATTGTCCAACTTAAGGTCGAGGACAACTATCTGTCTCACTGAAAGTGAATGTGACTAAAACAGCAAACACAGCAACAGATTCAGAGTATCAACAAAAAATTAAGAATTCGAAATCGTAAAATTCACTTTGGGTAGGTTACTTCAGAGCTCTGCAAACTTTGAACTTTTATTTCAGCGACCTGACGGAACTTTCATCAGACCCTACATTCAAGACAACGCCGATGGCACATTCAATGTCATCTACACTCCAGAGGATCTGGGCGTGTATGACGTCATTGTCAAGTATGCCGGTAAAAATGTCCCAGGTGCTCCCTTCCCGGTAAAAGCCACACCTACTGGCGATGCCAACAAATGCAGAATAACAGGTGCGTTGTATAATGCTGATTTGGGTAAATTATTGTGTTACGCGTTTGCCTGCAAGTATTCGTTAACAAGCTGAGATTCGCATAGTTTTCAAAAGTGATGATTGAGTAGGAATTTAGCCTGTAGTAAGGGCCTCTTTTTCTATGCCCTTGGGTAAGTGAGAAATGGTCGTATTTCCAAGCAGAATCTGTCGGTGGTTGGTATAACAGCACCTCCTCCCACCTTGTTCTTTTGTCATTTAAGAAATTATCTTCCTTTCTCACCGTCAGTACAGCTCATTAACAAGTTCATCTCAAAGAGTTATACTCCCTGGTTTGGAGAGTGATTAGCTCAAACAATGTCAGCCTTCGATACCTTGTCAGGATCCTGGTGTATTAGACTGGCCATGACATGCACACACCTTCCTCAGATATTTTTCGTCTGAAGTGTGAGACTAGCTTCGTAACTGACTTTTCTTTTACGAAGACCTCTAGTTATGATTTTAGTACTTTCAGCTAACCTTAAAACAATCAGCGATGACGGAGATAGTCGCTGCACAGTTTTACTTAGATTATGGAGCTTCGTTACCGACATACTGAAATACTACATGCCCATCACGAGTTATTTCTTAATTTTCTGGTTACTTTTCTATTTTCAACACTTTTGGCTGACAGTGGGAGAAGGTTATGAGTAGTATAAACTGGTGTGTGCTGGTGCTGGAAGTCTGTGTATTCTCTGACTGTGACAGAGGCGCCTGAGAAGAAGGTGCCCATCAACAAGGAGACAGTCATCACTGTAGACGCCTCACAGGCCGGCACTGGCCAGGTGACCTGCCGTATCCGCTCGCCCAGCGGCAGCGACATCGACATCGACATCATCGATAGAGGTGACGGCACTTTCACCATCTCTTTCACACCCCAGTTCCCCGGCGACTACACCATCAACATCAAGTTCGGCGGAAATCTCGTTCCCGATGGAGAATACACCATCGAGGTGAGCCCTCTTCGTCATGCTTGAGTGAACTCAATGCTAGAAGATTATTATTTACTTATTTATTTGAACATTGCTTGCTTCTTGCATGAGACTTGTTTCGCTTGGTCTTCGTTTTCCACTTTCCTTTAATTCATGTTGATGACTGAAGCTTCTACTACTTAGAGGCTAACACTTTTAGAGACTAAAGGAACAGCTACTCTTCCCTTTTAACTATACTTTCACCGTAAAATAACTTCACGGCTAATTTTAGCGGGAGGAGAATATGGCAGTGGGTCTGAGGCCGAGGGTTGACGGAGGGCTTTAATAATCGTCAGACGCAGAATTTATTCTCGAAGAAAATGTGGTAGCGCAGCTGACATGAATATTTTTCACACCAACTATTATTAGCATACTCATCTCCATAATCTGCTTAGCATTATAGATTTTTTAAATTAAAAAAAAACTATTAAACTACTTCTTCAGGCCTCCCACATCTGCTGGTCAGTCTGTCTGACGTCAGGTGTTGAATAAAGTAGGTTACAGACAACTTGATGTTAGGTGTTAGATAAAGGAGGTTACACAATTGTGTCTGATAACTTTGAAGTGTTTCATGATGTAAGTTACCTCAGTGTCTGAGACCTTGACGTTTGGTGTGATGTAGGTTGTAGAAATATGCCTGAGAACTTGGCATTCGGTGTTGAATGCTGAAGGTTACAGAAAATAGTCTGAGAACTTTTTGGTGTTCAGTGCTTAGAGAAAGAAGAAATGACTAAAAGGTAGGCAGCCAATACTTTAGCTTGGCCCGCTAAAAAGTGATGGATTTTCCCTGTCTACCTCCAGCCATGCAACTACTGCCATGGACGGCAGCCACAGGTGGCGTTTTGGCTGTTTTGTGGAGTCGGGTTCTGTCGACAAGTCCAGAATAAACATGAAGCTTATTCCTTTTTTTTTTAAGTCGGCAACCGTTGGCTGTTTTTTTTTCTGAGTAAGTTCGATGGAAACAATACCGACACGAAGGTGATTCAGGTTATGAAGAACGAGGACACACACACGCTCGCATGCACGCGCTTAGGTGGGCTAGCTCGATGCCTGAAGCGCAGCAGACGGCTAAGTGGCTAACAGTGTCTAAACATTTAGCTGCCTGCTAAGCGTTAATCACTCAGCTGACGGCAAGCAGTTCCACTGACTCAGGGTAGTGGCAGTCTGCTGACAGTCTCAAATAGCTCGACTGTCAGTGGACTGTTGAGCAGGAACTTGGCGCGAATCGCCGAACAGTCACGGTGCAGTCATGTTTTCGCATGTTTGATCAGTCTTTGGAACAACTGTTCCAGCGGGATTTTTTTTGTTTTGTTTTTTTGGCGTGTGAATGGAGGTAAACAGAACGGGAGATAACTGCAGCTTGTGCCATAAAGATTTTGTTAGAAGAGTTGTTTTTTTTTGTTTTGCAAGCGTTAAGTGAACCTCCTGTCTCACATCCCGAGACTACGTTATGGACTACGTGATGCTGTGCATTGCCATTACCTTTCCTAGACATACCGCATGCTGTGGACTCGCCTACGTGATGCCGTATGGCGCGCGCGCCACGTGAAGACGAGACGCCAGCCTCGCGCAGGTCTAGTGGCTGCTAGCGTTGCGCCTGACGCCTGACAATAACGAGGTTGTCGTCCTTTTGCTCTTCTGCTGCCGGGGGATTCCTAACATCGTTGATGTCTCAAGGTCTTTGCTCACATAGTTCCCTTTGTTAAGTCTACATTGTCAAGGCGAGGGCTGGATCGCCGTAAAGAGCGAACATTATTCATTTGGTTATCAGATACAGCAGTTCTGTGAAGACCAAGTAATGTGAGGACGTTTAACGGGCGGCCCTTGTCAATAGCGCTCTTCATTCGTGAAGAGTTAGAGGTGCCTCGAGCGAATTTTGAGAAAGGTCACGTGCGTTATCTTCAGTTCCAGTCGCCATGTTGTCGGTTCTGCTGTGGCGGCGCTTGCAGTCCGCTGATCGAGTGTCGAGAGAGCACGCTGAAGAATAAAGTGCACCTTCCTCAGTGTTAAAGCATCAAGACCCGACTACATGAGATAAGCCATTTACACGTCCATAACCCACAATAAATCACTAGCAAGTTCATCGCACCAAAGGTGTGGTAAGCGACGGGTTGTCGGCCCCTGTGAGGATCGACTCTGCGCGCCACACTTGTTAACAGTCTTGGCTACAGGAGTCATCATCGTGCTTCTTTTTTCAGCATTAGTAATCATTGGGGAAAAAAACATCGGCATTTTTCTCGAGCTTTTTCAGAAGTTTGTTTTGGAACTACGTTGCATTGTGGACTGGCAGGTGGAGGTGAACCAGGAGGTGCTCTGTTGCCATGCTCTCCGTAACGAGAGCGGGTAGCTGAGTGATTTGAGCACCATTGTCGGAGATGTTCACTCATTCTGACAGGGCGCAACGAACTTTTCCCAGTTGACCCTTGCTGCTTTCTAGCACCTGACCTCTTTAGACGGGTTGTGAAGGAAAGACAGCGAGGGTGAGAAATGGGCACTACCCTCTCAAACCTGGCTTCAGGAAAAGTGAGGGTTCCAATTATCTCTCTCCCCAACGACTAGAAGTCGCTGAGCTACCTCCTACCCCGCCTCCCTTTCAGACTTTTTATCCTTTAAAACGCGAGCTTTCTGAGTACGAAAACATCCTTTGTGCCTTCCTTCATCATTTCTGGGCGGTCTGGAGGCGCAACGGTTAGCGCCTGTCAGTGAGAGTTGGCTGTCCCTGGTTCAGATCTCATCTCGGGCATGCCGTTCTTTCTCTGCGTATTGTGTCTTTTTACAAGGCTGGCTATTTTCCCGTGATACAGCCTTAGTTGCTAGCTGGTATTCCACCAGTTCCACCGCCTGCTTTTTCTTCCATCTATCCTGGGATCAACCTTTGGGCGTCCTTCGATTTCTCACTGTCCACATTAGCTTCGAACTTGGCCAGTTTTCACAGCCCTTCACATCCAGCTCGATCATTCCTTATCGCGACATACAAACTTCTTTATGTCAGGATGCGAATTTCCTCCATTTTTTCCCTATGTCAGCAGACTGGTGAATCGCGATCCTCTTTGGCAGCAGTTAGAACCTTCTGCATTGGAAGACAAAACACGATAACTCTGGCGCACGAGTTGTGCTGGATTGCGGTTCTTTGCCAGACGGAAGGCAGCTTTTCCAGCAAATTGCCAAAGTCTTTGGACGATGAGTTGCGCGCCTTGACTGACGCCGCGCTGCTCGCTGGCAGTTTTTTTGTCTTCGCATCTGATTTTTGAGCTTTGAACATAGACACCGTCCGTAGTATCAGAAGTTGTTTTAGGGGGAAAACATTGCTCGCAAAGATGAGAGTGGGAGTACCTTCTCTGTTTGAAGGTGGATAACTCTGGAAGTAAGCGAAGACAGGGGGTTATCATCAGCTTTTCTGGAACTCTCGACTCTTGAGGGTTGAAGAAGGAGACTGTATGAAGAATTTCACTCAGTGGTAGCGAATATTTTTTAAAGGCTTTCTTTGGCCCATAAGTATAATGCGCTGATGATCCTGAAGCTGAAGGGAAGGGGTGTTGAGAGAAAGTGAAGTTTGTGGGCGGTGTGTAGACCCTGCATATGAATGGCATCATTCATCAGTTGCGATTGAAGTCCTCCCATCTTTAATCTTTAGTAGGACAATAACAGACGCCTAGGAATGTTCAAGTTATTTTAAGGGAGGCGCAAGAGATTTTTTGTCGATGGCAATGGAATGTAATAAAAGGAGAGCTCAGTGAGTAGAAACATTAGAATATTCATTTCAAATATCCAAAACGCAGCATTACAGTCGAGCAAAGAACCGGAAGTAAATATAGTCTGAGAATGTTTGGTGATTCGGTCTTTGCAAGAACAATCGGTGGAACTTGCACTTCGGTAGTTAATAGTAACTCAGGTTCAGTGTAAATCGTTAGTTCCTACTCTTATTAGAGACAAGGAAGATTGCACGCGCACACACACACACACGCACACACAGCGCGTGCCTGTGCCCAGTAATGGGGATAGAAAGTGTAGTAAGTGCTTTAACACACAGATACCGGGCTGATGGCAGACCTGGCTTCACAAGCATCTCCACAAGATTGCGACACCATCCAGCGGCAGTTTTCTAAACTCGCCCCTAATGTCTAGTGAGAATGAAGTTTAGGCCTGGTTTTCACATCGCCTGACGATGTACAGTAGCGGTTAGTGAGCAGATGACGAGTTGTGTATAATGATATTTACTTTCCTCTTGCCCTCCGCCATACTTTGCCGGCGAAACAGCGCTGCATCTTGTTCCTGACCCGACACCGAGGGCCGCACCACACCAACCACACCACAGCCGGCGTGGTGCTCACCGCTCGCCAACACTCGCTAACACTCGCTCTCCACCTTCACGACCAGTGCGCCAGGATTCACTGGCTCCATTTCACCCTTCCTTCTAACTTTCACCACACCCTACCTGCACGAGGAACTTTGGGGGGAAAATTGAAAGACAGAAGTTTGTTGAAAGATAGGGCCATCTCCCAGATGGAATCGGTGGGGTTGAGATCGCTTTTCAGATTAGAAACCCGCAAGGAGATGTTTGCTGGCAAACCTTGGGCATCATGGGGGAGGGTAGCACTGGAGTAGTGAGGTAGGATTAAAAAACAGAAAAAAAGATGGAGTGAGGGATATTTTTTTACATGTCTTTTCACTGTTCTGCGCCATTCCTCATTCTTTAGTGAGCAGACAGTTGGCGTGATCTGCTGCACGTGCTATTGTCCTGACTGCGCGTGTGAATTATTTAGGTGCTTTAAATATCTACAATGTGTGTTCATTAACCCTTTATCGTGAAGATGGTGTAGTCACGTGCGTCTCGCGCTCCAATCAGTCACGTAGCCGCTTAATTCCAACAAGCCAGTTGTCCTGAAAGGAATATTTTAAACTGTTAAGTAGATGAGTCGCTTTCCATCGTTTCAATCATCTGGTGGGATTTTTTTTTTATTCCCAAATTGAGTTATCTTCCCCGCGTAAATGGTCAAATTTACTGCTTCATTTGTAGGTCTGGACGCGCGCACGTCTTTCCCTCAAAAGGAATAACAAGAACACTACAACTTTGAACTAAATGTTTTCTACCAGTTTCGTTTTTTGGCCGTTCAAAGTCGAGGCCCCGCCTCCTGTCTTAGCCTCCTTCCCCCGAATATTTCTATCAGCCACCCCTCTTTCAGGACACCTCCACCCCGGTTGGACGATCAGTGCTGTTTCATTGGTCCAGAATCGCGTCAAAGCTGTATCTTGGAGCTGTTGGCGCCGCCCATTTCAGAAGCTTGAAAGGACATGACAGGGATAACTGGGAGTTTGGAAGGAGGGGGGTGAGATGGGGGATTTACTGGAAAACTAGTCTGCTCAGAGCGGGGGAGAAAAATACCTTTTTTCTTGGTCCCCTTTTTTTCTCTTGGCGATAATGGGAAAAGACATGCAAGCGCCGTTGTGATACCTTGCTTGCCGTTGGAGACAGCTTGTAGTAGTGGTCCGTGTGTGTGTGTAGGGGGAGCCCAGGAG
Source organism: Pomacea canaliculata (assembly GCF_003073045.1). NCBI lineage: Eukaryota > Metazoa > Mollusca > Gastropoda > Architaenioglossa > Ampullariidae > Pomacea > Pomacea canaliculata. The sequence goes on from NC_037598.1 coordinate 23,404,301, forward strand.
CCCTCGCCACAAGCGTGCCTTGCAGTGTTTTTCAAATTTCCACACGCAAAAGAGTTCCGCCGTGTTCGGTCTGCTGCGATTCGCTCCTCCCTCTGCGTTAGCGAGTTGTGGAGTCTTCTGCCCCTGACTTTGTTGGATGTAACGAGTGTGGCCAACAGTGCCTTTGGAGTGTTTGTTACAAAACATTTAGCAGCATTCCTTCTTGAAGCTTTGGATTTTTGTTTCTGAGCGAAAAAAACCCTCAAATCTTTGAGACGGATTACGTGAGTTTGATTTGTATCAGAAGGTAAGTTGCGGACATCTTTTGGAAGTGATTAGTTGAGTGATGGAAGCCACTGGGCATGACCACTAAAGCTCTTCCACTAACAGTCGTCCAAGCTTGTTGTCCTTGTTCGTCCTTACTCCATTGAACTATTGTCTAGACAGTCTCTCAGGTGACCTCAGAGCATCAGTCTATGGAGCGGTCCTCTTAGGCCATCTGAGACCATCGTGAAGACTTGCCAGATATCTTATGACCAGTAATATTGACACCTTCAATCTGAGGTCAGTAGACTTTTTCTCCTGAGGTCACTCAGGAAAAAATGCGGGCTTTTGATTTCAGAAAGTCACATAGACGTGGAAAAAAATGACCGTAGAGTACTTTTGTAAGATTTCACACCGAGTTCAAATGTATTATATTCTGGTGAGCTCGTTTGAGTACTTTTGAAGACATAGATAAAGTCTTTGCCCTCCCAACACGATGACACGATTAGAGAAACAGGCTCTGCGAGCAAGTCCAGTGACAGTCCAGGTTGTAATTTAATTTGTATCTCGGTAACAACATAAACTACATGGACATTAGGACATAAAGAGAAGTAAGTCGGTCTTGTCCTTAAGAACCAGTCAGATGGACTGGGATGTGTCCTCACGCCTTCGGCGCCACACAGAAAGAAGGAGGTGTGCTGTGAGTTGTAGAGTTTCTCTCGTAAGTTATCGCGGTTTTCACATTTATTACACACATCGTTTTATTAAACCCCTCAAAACCAGCTAGTTACCTACCCGTGGGTAGACTGCCCATGACCGTAGATAGGAGCATGGGTTGGAGTCTTTATTCTGGGGATTGTGGGAATGGAAGGAAAGAGAATGGTAATCAACACCATCTTTTTTTCGCTCCGATGTATTAATCATCATCAATACGATAACGATACTTCTTTCATTCTTTCGTGGTTTCACATATTTATATGTGCGAGCCTTTTGTCTTTCTGTAGGTCAGTCATTAGCCTCGTCAGGTGTGTGTGTGGTGTTCTAAGAGGGTCCAGGAGGAGATTTCCGTAGATGAATGACATTCAAAGCCAACATTTCACATTTATGATCGTTGTGCACTTATTCAGCCATTCGTCCAGGATTGGTGGACTATTAGAATGTCACGTGCTACATCGTCAGCATCCTGACTCCCCAGAAGATCATCATCTGTCTTCCCGAATGACTTAGTGGTATGCCGAGGACATCGCCAGCTTCTGATGGTTCCTAGATACCAACTTCCCTGATTCGCACAGTCATCGCTGATAACACGTGACAGCGGGAAATGGCGCCGGTTTCTTCGGGTGCAGCTCATTGGACTTCACAAGCAGTGTACAGGCTCAGACCCTCAAGTTTCTGAAATATCGCTTTGGCGGGTTTGAGAAGTAAGGGCAGATGGCCTTGCGCGTAGTTTCCGACTGAGTCAGTCCCGCGGGTTTGTAAACGGGATCCCTATCCGGGTCATAGGTGTCCGGCGAGTCTGAAGATCTTCTTAAGAAATATCTGAAGAAGTTCTTACATATCCGGAAATTTCCGAAGATATCCGAAGATGGTCGTCGGTGTCTAGAGACATGGGAGGATCTTTTATGTCCAGACACGCGCATTACCCACCAACATTATTGTCATATGCTTATGGGTTACGGGGGAAGACGGGCGAGAAGACCTCAGACGACAAGGTTCATGGGTCAGCTGTGGAGTTGTGGTGGGGTTTGGTGGTGAGAAGCGAGTACAGAGATTCTTCGACAGCCGTTGAACTCAAGGCCACAAGGAATGCCGCCGACCATACTTTTACGAATAGTCCTGGTAATTCAATTAGAACTTGCACTTCCTGTGCATGTTGGTTGCTTCCCCTGATTGGACCGGATAACCAAAACGGTTTTATATCTCGATATTCTCGCCGTCTGACGGGTGCTTTCCCGCGGGAGTCTCGCAGTTACTTCGAGATTCTTGATGCCTGACGCATCATCGAGATTCTTGCCTTCTGACAGTGCTTCTGGCGCCGAGTGTTGCCAGCATGTTCATGTTCTCACAGCGAGGGCAACACCCCCTCCGGAGAATTGTTCATTTCTTCCTCAGCCATCGTCTCGCGCAGCCGCACTGAGCTTTTGTCCCATCAACCATGGCCAGAACAGGGAGACAAGAATTCTTACTAAATTTTGTCACGCTAAGAACGGAAGCAACAACCATCAGCATAAAGGGAAGTCATCGGTGACTGGCGGAGGAATTCGTGCTTCTCGCTTACGACAGGAATTACTGGCTTTTTTGAACGACTTCATCACGAGGGGAAGGGGAGGGAGAGGGAGTCGAGGCGTTGTTGGCTCAGACTCGGTTCCATGAGTTCAACTCCGCGGTCGACAAACTCCCCCTCCCATTCCCCTTCCCCTTTTGATGTTGCAAGGCGCGTTGTCTGCCCATAGAAGTTTTCCCACAAATGCTTCAACCTCCACGGGGTCAGGGACTTGGGCAGAAGATGGAAGCCGGCGGCGTAGGGTGAGCGGAATGACATAGAGATATCAGGCCCACCGAGATGCTGCCAGCGCGAGAGGCTGATGAGTATTTACAGCGGAGCCTTATCTCTTGCCGCCTCGCTCTCAGACTCGGAAATGCGGTTACACCTCTTGAAAGCTGCGCGACTTCGGCGGTACGGATGACGTGGACCTGCAGAAGTGGCGCGTGCACGTCTCAGCCCTCGTTCCTGACCCGCTCCTTTCATCAACCCGCACGCGCGTTCGACATCACAAAGGGAGGTTTGGGGGGGGGGGCTGCTTTCATCACCGAGCTTGTCTTTTTTTTGTTTGTTTGCCGATAAGTCGGTATTCCGGCAACACGGTGTTATCTGTGGAACTCTCCATAAACAAGCGCTTCGACGTGCACCGGGTCATGGACTTCTGGCAGAAGCTAGAAGCGATGGTTGTACTTTAAGTGTTTAGCTCGCTGCAAGAATGTTGCGACTTCCAGAACTTTCTGTACATTTGCCTTTCTCCCCGCCATCTCTCTTCCCATCGCACGCGCCTCGTCGCACCTCCTTCCCTCGACCCCAGCCTCGTTTTTCCTCCTCCTCCTCCCGCGGGCTTCTGAGTGACAGCAACACACGACAAATCATTCCCTCAGTCTGAAATTTCTGATAAATGGGTCTGTGACTCTACTGTCGCCTTCATGCACGCGCACACACTCTCTGAGCGATTGAGTTAGTGTGAGCGAGAGATTTTAAAAACACTTGGAGGCTTTTAGCTTTTCCTTTTTGTTAAACACGATGTGGATTCTTCCAGACAGCCTTCCTACCTTCTTTATTCCCTAATCTGATTGTCTTTCCCTCTCATGTCAAGTATTGTGTGAACTCTCTCCAACCTTGCCCTGTGACATTGTAGCCTAGACGATAGGTGTCCGCGTTTAAACTGGTGTTATACAAATATGCGATTTTGTAAAACACTTTTGATGTCAAATTCTAGCAAGAATGACAACAACAACTCACAGCACATCTCTGTTCAGTGTTACGAGGCAGCAAGCAGTTTGTCAGAGCAGTTAGGGGGAGTAATGAGATGTTTTGACGACCCTGCGTCAAGACTGGCTAAGTTTGTGAATAAGTATAAATTATTTCCCTTGGCATCTTTCCCCATCTCATTATGTTTGAGTATAGTGTCAGTGGGATGAAGCTTTTTCAATATGAATTAGCAGGAAAGAGATGTTTTCTTGACAGTTATTTCGCTAACCTCGTAACAAGAATGACGATGGAAAAGGAAAATCCATCAGAATCCCGTTATCAGACGAGATTTCTCTCCCTTTATGCCAGCTTGTCCGTCTGTCCGTCTGACTGATGCTAAGACTGGGTCAAGGACTTTTATGTGCTCACAAACATGCGCACACATGCGCGCATTATTCAGACTTATTGGATGAAATTGTATTAGACATGAGTAGCACACGCACACATTCCAACCATTAGCTGCTGTAGCACTGTGAGATAGATAGAACACTCACTGGTAGGAATATTTTTTTAGGGGTGAGCTGTCTTCACTTCTAAACAATAAATGCAAGGAAAGATTGAAAGAAGTGAAATCTCTTCAGCTTTCCTCTCAACTCTCGAGGTTCGAGGAGCTAACAAACGTGCAAACGTGAACATCGCAGCCGTACACAGTCGCACGCAGGAGGGTTAAAAAGGTCAAGGCCTTGTGAGGGTGTGTGGCTGGGAGGGGAGGTTGCACGCACGCGCAATCTCTCATCTTTTTTTTTTTCTTCCATTCCTCGAGTCCCAGCCTGTGAGTCATCGTACCGCCTGATGGCTTGCACAGGTGCTTCCTCTGGCACATGATCGCCTCCCTTTCCTCCCATTATGCCCCTTTCATTCATCATCGATGCCATCCAATCTTTGAAGAATGAGGGACCCTCAGCATCGTCAGGAAAATTTGTTTTTGATAAAAGCCTGCACAAAGTACCCCGGGTCCTCGTTTGTACCGAGACTTCTAACGGTTCTTTGAGGGTTGATACAATCTCGTTATCCAATACACGACAATCTTGCGGAAGGCGTTTGAAGATATATTGAAGTAGATAAATGTATTGACATGTAAGTATATTGCGACCCTTTTTCAGGAATACAATTAAGAAAAAAAAAAAAAACAAAAAAAAAAACAAAAATACTTATTTTTGCTGACGTTTGCAGTTTTTGGTATTAGCCTGATCATCGGTGCTTTAAACATCACTAACTTGAATTTTTCTCTCTGCACTTTAAAGAAACCCTGCATGACCTAGGAGGAGCTTCAGTAGTCGATGCATGTTTGTTTGTCTCAAGCCCACTGATACAATGTTAGAGCAGTCAACAGCACTAAACGGGTGTAGAACTGCCTCCACACTGGGTGTTCATCCCCTTCAGTTAACAGTTAACTCGGGAACAGAAAGCTTGTACTGATGTCTTGCTGAGGGCTGTAGTGTCTGCTCGACTGATGTTGTATGAATAATGTTTGTCTGTGGTGTAGACAGTAGATAGTGCAGACAGAACATAGTTGTGTTGGTGCTGTGTGAGAGAGTGATCGTCTGCCGCTGTAGTTTGCTATTATTTCACAGTGTTGTGGATTTTGAGTGTAACAGTTCAGTGCTTCAAACATTTATTCGCTCGAGCTTATGCTTTGAGAAAGACATTGGCTATTGTTAAAGACATTGGCTATTGTTAAAGACATTGGCTATTGTTAAAGACATTGGCTATTGTTAAAGCATCATTTTTGATGTTTAGTTACTGATTGAGTTATTTTCTGATGATCAACTGAAATGTGAGCTTTGGGGAGGTTTCAAAATTCATTTATTATAAGCTGCTATATAACAGAGGTGGTTGTAATCGTAGTCAGACAAGATTGCTAAGGAAGGTGCTTTGATAGGATGAACTTTTAAAGGGAGAATAAAGTGTTGTTAGAGCAATATGAACTCCAATACTCTAAGCTTCTTTATGTATACCTTGCATAACTCCCATGCTATTTGGTAAAGCGTGCAGTTCGTTCGTAAGTGCGTACCAGTGTGTGTATGTGGAAGAAAGAGTTAGAGGTTAGAGGGATGGAAAGATTTTGAAGCAAAGGCTCTCAGCCCATTTCTTTTTTTTGTTTTTGTTTTTTTGTTTTTTTTGAAAATGAGTTGTCCTCCTGAAGAGCGATTCACCGCAGGATGCTATTGGCTGGTTTCTGTGCACAGTTGAGGATAGTAGTTGACTGCTGTGCAAGAAGATAGAAAGGAAGTAAACCCATTTTAGCCTCATTACCTGCAAATTACAAATATTCCCAGTGAGAGTGGAATTGTCGGTGGTAGCCACAAACCTGAAATAACTGGTCACGTGTGTGTGCGTGCGCGCGTGCGTGTGTGTATTTCTCTTACTCTGACCACTGCACATTTGCCAAAGTTCCATCCATCCACTTGTTCTGGTCCTCCTCCCACCTCCCCCCTTGCACTCTGCGTTGATTGACATGGTGCATGCGCATGACCTTGACCTGTGTGACCTTTGCCTGTCCCTGTAGGCCGTCACCGAGGAGGAGTATGCGGAGTACGTGTTACAGCAGGAGGTAAGTGTTCACCCTCTTTCATTCCATACCATTAACCCATTAACTAGTGTGAACATTAATATCACGTGGTTCTAATATTGAACACCCGCGTACCAACGAGTTCTGTAGAGAACACCCACCCCTATGTACAGCACCCTTTTAAAAAAAAACCCAAAAATAATTTTCTGAGCGACGATTAACATCTCTATGAGCAGCACGATGTTACATTATCTTTTCATTGTTGTTGATATTGTGATTTAGTGATATTGATGACTTAATGAGTCTAGCACGACCACACGACAGTTAATATAAGAATAATTTGGACATTTATTTCTTAAAGTGATAACACTGTGTATTTGCTAACATTGTGAGATAACATAATGTTCGATTGTTTAAAATATTTCTTTGTCGACTCGTCAGCATCTAAAAAGTCTGTGAACATTATTGTGGAGACATCGTGTGATCCATTACCATTTCCTTTGCAAACATCGCCTCGCTCACCGAACCACCGCGGGCTTAGTTTTGAAGAAAAATCCATTAACTTCAGAGCATCCTGCGCGGTCCTCTCAATTTGTGCCAATTATAAAAGGCATAAAAACATCCCCCGAAGTTGTAAGCTTGTAGTTTGGCAGAGAAACATGGAGACCTTGCAAAAAGGGTCGAGAGAGGGAGAGCATCATTATCAAGAGAGCTCCCTGGGAGAGGAACCAGGCTGATGTTGCCATTCGTTTCATTTTCTTTTCCACCCGGTCCACAGCTCATCAAGTTAACATCTTAGATGTTGGTAGAAACAACATTGTTTGTGTCGACCCCTCGGCTGCGGTGTCCATCGATAACAAAATACAAACTTCTGATCATCGTCTGTTGATGATATGAACTTCCAGCTTGCACAGAATTCAATTTTTCTTCTAAAAAGAGGCAGGAGTAGATTATGTCCACTATAACTAGTATAACGAGTACATCGTGTCTACCATGCTTACAAATGTTACCAAACAGTCATTGAGGTGAGTGGTAAGCACTAGTATGAAGGCAGCGCGCATGCGCACTGGGCCCCAGGATGTTCAAGGAGAAGTTAGCAGCAGGTGCCGTAGTGTAAACTGAAATATCGTTCTGCTTTTTCCTGAAGGGATTAATCATTTGGATCCCGAGAAGAGGTGATCTATAGCTGTCTAGCACATTCACATGTTGCTGGTGGCATGATGGCTTCATTAATTAGCCTCACCATCCAAGTGCTGATGGCGGCAGCTCGTGCCGTGGCTTCCTGTTCTAACGGACGGAAGGGTTCATCGAAGACATTGGGTCGCCAGTTTTGAGTACCGAAAACACCCGTGGACTTGAAAATCAAAGAAAATTAAATCCTCGGAAGGAAATAAAAATATTTTTTAGTGTATCTACTAGTTTCTCTTTTGAGTTACAAACTGTTTTCGTGGACGATTTGAAACTAGCTTTGGTTTGATTGGACAAAATTTGTCTGGATGTTAAAGTTTTTAAAAAAATAGAAGCCATGAGCTTCTTCATCATAAATTGTTGTTAATTATTTTTAAAAAACCATCCCAACTGCCTCCGTCTGCTTGGTCAGCGCGAACTTTGGAGAGTGGCAGACAGGAACAGCCAGCGACTTGTGCTGTGCGAAGAGTGCACCAGAGGGCCATTAGTTCATTACCAGGGTGATCAAAGATGCATTTCCTTCACTGGGATGGAGCTGAAGATCTCAATCTCAAGAGCTAATTTAAGGTCACCTGTACCCGGTGTAGACAAGCTACAGGAAGTGCTTGTGTTCAGCGTCGATGTGCGGTTCTCAACACGCGCCATCTTCTCGTCGTGTCTGCCACAGGAACTTGTCCTCACAAACAGTCGCAGAGGAACACCTGCTGGATAAGGAACCGGCAGAGACACTCCTACGCACCTGTTGGGCTTTAAAAACTATTTTAAAGTCTGTTTGTACACTAGCTTCCTCTCTCTACTTCCGGTATGTGACCTGTGAGAAGTGGGAGAGCACTGCGCCGAGAGCCTCACATTCAAAACCTCGCTGAACAGTTCAGCCTCCATCTGACTTCTCCACCACGACTGATGCAACGACATTTTATCAGACATGGCAAAACCAGAGGACTATGGAAAGATGACATTGTGCTTTAGATCGATGAGATTGCAAAGGAGAAAAATATTAGCTGACTTTCTGGAGTGTATTTCTCCGTCAGGAGGCGAGTTTCAGTGCTCCTGAAGGAAGACATTACAAGTGGAGTGATGACACTTGGGTGATGACATTACAAGTAAACTGAGGACATTACACAATGGAATGAAGACATTTCAGAGTGAAATAGTTTGAATTATGTAGTAGAGAGATGTAATTATCAGATACTTCTTTGGCCTTTTGTAACTCGCCCCGTTCACCAACACCAGTCTGCCAGTCTCTTAACTGTGGCTTCTCACCCAACTCCTGTAGAAATCTGTCATCTCCATCAAGCGATGTGTTGATGTGCTTGCACCCCTAACCCTCGAGGTGCGCACGGGGAAAGAGACTAGCGCGGGTGTAGGCTTTACCCAAATATCTTCTAGTCTTACATCACCGGTTATTTATCTAAAGCCTTCTCCTGTTTAACCAGGCGGGGAAGCTGAATGCCCGATGTAATAATAAGCTTTGGCCTGTAACGGTCCGTAGCAAATTTTGATTGGCTGACAGCTTGTGTGTACAGAGATATGAGTCTTATGACTTACTGGTCTACACACCATTCTAGCCTTTTATTACCGCCTGTAGGAGATGGGTCATTTGCGTCAGTCGGATGGAAGGAGGAATGGAGAGAGGGAGGATATGGCGAGGAGCACTTGTGTAAATTGTAGATCATGGATAGGGACGGGTAAGAGGGGGAACTACCTTCAGAAATGAGCAATACGCAGTTAAATGCTAGTTTTTGAATACAACCAAACAGGATGTTGAAACCGGAAAGAATCTTCGTGCACCGCTTGCTGAGTGCAAAGTTTTACTGATGTGTTAGGGATGTGATCGTGAGGACGATTTCGATGAAGACTTAGATGTCTTCTTGTCTGATTTGATGAGCTACAGCGGGATGTTAAAATAGATATTTTAGAGAAAAATTTGCCCTTTCTGTGACTGAAAGATACGAGAGTCTTGTTTTCGTAAACTGACTTTTTTAGAAGAATGAAGGCATGGAATGGAGACGAGCGCCTTTCGTTTAAGCGCAGAACTCGATCATCCTAAAACAAACAAACCATCGAGCGGCAAACACTTGTGGGTCAGGAACAGGTGCAAGAGGACAAAATATTCTCCAAGGATGTCTTCAATCTGGAACTAAAATGGCAGGAAAACAAGTTTGTTCGTGTGTAAGCTCGGAGTAGTAGGCACAGAATTTTAACTGAAATGATTACTTCAACAACACCCGTCCACTGCATGTACACAGGTTTGTCCACACCTGCCTAGTTACCTACCTAGCTAGGGAGATACAAAAAAACTAGCACTACCCCAGTGTTGACTTTACTGCAGGAGTGCAAGTCTGTACTAGAGAACATAGGACCATACAACATGGAAACATCCTCATAAAATCAGTGTAGGTATAAGATATTAAGAGGTATTTTTTTCACTAGAGACAGATGCAAGGTCTATTTCTTGATTAGGTATTAGTTGGTCACCGGGTACCTTTGTTGACTATCTTTAGGTATCAGGTGATCTTCAAGTACCCGTAATTAGCAGCTGTGGTAAGGAGTCGATTACTGGAGATCTCTCAAGGAGAATGTATCCTTTAATGTGTGTGTGACCAGGTAGATTACCCTGTATTGTTTTCTCTGTGCTAGGTGGGTGAGGAGGTGATCACCCAAGATACTGTGGACACTGTTCACGCTGCGCCAGGTCTCCTCAGGCCCGTTGACTTCTGCTTCCAAGTTGGACCCATCTTCAACTTCGTCTCAGGTATGTCTTTAAACCTCCTTCATTCTTTTTCAATCTGCGACTCAGCCTTCTTCTATCGCTCGCTTCTTTCATTCATTCTTTTTTTTTCTCATCCGTTAGCAGTTTGTTGTAAAACACTAGTCTTGTAGGGGCTGCGCCCCCTTCCTGCTAACCCTACTTCATGTACACGAAGCGAGAAGTGCTGCCAAGAAATGCTTGACTGCCGAGCGCTCAATCTGCCTGCACACTCGGCGCCCATCATTCCACCCGACCGTTGGTAGACTTGGCGCTGGGCGCGCGCCCGCAGTCACAGTGGAGGGAATAATTGTGCTTAGCACGCTGTCTGGCACGACTGGAAGCAGGAGAGGGTGGTTTGGTAACTTTCAATGTTTGCAACCAACACTCCTCCTCTCCTCACCTGCCTACCCCTCCGCTACTCTCGGGCAAACTAGATGGCGTCTTCGACATTTTTTTCTCGCTGGCATCCTCCGTCTGGCGGAAGCGGCAGCAGAGCGGAGCGCTAGGTACATTCCTGCATATCAAGTCTTTGGTATTCGTGTAGAAAGCCAGGGAATAGTGCAACTCCTTTTTGTTTTACCAAGAAATGTGTTTTCATTCCAGCAAATCTTGGCGAAGGGGTTTTCTTGCATTCAAAGAAAAACCTCTACGGCTGGATTATGTTGGTTGTGAAGCATTTGCTATGTAGATAAACATGCTTAAAAGTTTCCCTCCCTCGAGCGTCACCTGGTTTTTCTTGTCCTACATTTACATCTCAGGTGTGTTTTTGTAAGTTAGGTCTGGGAATAAAAAGATCTATCTTTTTTCTGCTCCGATAGTTGTGGTAATGACAGGTGGTTTTCAAACCGTCGAAAATTGTAATAACTGTTGTGGTGGTTGTTGTGGTAGTAAGAGGAAGACAAGTGGCAGCAGTAATAACACCATCACAATAACTGCAGCTTCGTTGTCAGTGTTACCACAGCTTGATTTATTGCACCTGACAAGCTAATATAGAGGTCTGAATTAAAAATTAAAAAAACATGCACGCGAGCAACTTTTTAATAAGTTAAATAGTTAAATAATGATGTGAACGCGTGAAAATGTTTACAGACATTTGGCTAATATTTCATTTTTTAAAATCCCAGTCAGAGTAAGCGGTAAAAAAAGAGTAGACGAGAAAACATTCACGGTAGTTTGTCACGTGTGTACATTTGAAGGAGTGTTTCTACCCACAGTAAAACGATTGGACACGAGTGCTGACGAGGTTCTTATTGACTTTGTTGTTTTGATTGACAGCTGTTGTAGTCATGCCATCCGGAAAGACAGCTTACCCCAAGATCGAGGACAACCGTGACGGCACAGTCACCGTGCGCTACCAGCCCACAGAGACCGGCCTTCACGAGCTCCATGTCAAGTACAACAACGAGCCCATTGACGGTCAGTGAGGTCAAGGGAGGCGGGGAGATAATGAGAGGGGAGACAACTACTTTTAGTGCTTTACTGGAGTGCTCACGTTTTAGTGCTCAAGTTTTCGGCTTGTATGTTTATTGTTAAGGAAGAAAGATTGGTGGAAGCGACAGGTGAACGGACGTACAGAAAGCAAGAGACTTAGTTAAAGTAGTTGGTTAGAAACAGCTTGAACCGAGTTTGTAATAAATTGTACATCTGTTTTAAAGCTACAGGAGAGAGAGAGAGAATGGGCGGGTGAGTGGCGAAAAGAGATGAATTTAAAAATAACACATCTGTAGCACCCTGGGATGTGTAAACTCTCCACGTCAGGGGTGGCTACTGTTGTCCGCAGACAACCCCTGCAGTTTGCTTGGGAAGCTTCAAGGGTAAGGGTAGGGGGAAACTCAAATGATTGCTGTTAGTATGAACTGTGGTCGCCTGACGGTCATGTGCTTGTTTTAACAGGAAGTCCCTTCGTCTTCCACGTGGATGCGGTCAACAGTGGCTATGTCACCGCTTATGGTCCGGGCCTCAGTCACGGGGTCGTGCACGAGCCTGCCTACTTCACCATCAACACCAAGGAGGCCGGAGCTGGTGAGTTCAACCTTGCATCGTACACGTTCCTACCCTACCAAAAACAAAAAACAACAACAAAACAACAAACAAACAAAAAACAAAACAAAACAAAAACACCCCCCCCAAAAAAAAACAACAACCAACAAAACCAAACCAAAACAAACAAACCCTCAACAACAACAAACCGAAAGACATGATGGGAGAGTCAGGATATGCTAGTCTTGTACAGCGACAGGATAATGTTTGCCCAGATTGGTCCATCCAGCCTTGTGATATCTCGCTTAGTTCGAGATTTGAGACATGGTTTAGGTCTCTATAACAGCAAAGTTACTACACCTTCATCAGACTAATTACTGCAAGCTGACAGAAGACAAACTTCCATATAAACATTATACTGCGTAGTTCATATGTAAATTACAGCCTGTAGTTCCTCCATCAAACCGCAATTTCCTATTCTCTTTTCTTTCGATCTTAATGAGAAACAAATTTTAAATGCTTTCACTCAGATGACAGAGCTTAGCACTGGACATATCCAGGAAGTTTCATTGTATAAGTTTTTTTTATTGCGTGGAAGGGCGTTGATGTACACAGATTATAAAAAGTAGAAACTATTTGTTAAAAGTTGTATTAGCCAGCTTACGCAATTTATTGTCAGTAGGAATAGAAAACGGGAGATGAATTAAAATAATTAGTCTTATGGGATAGTTATGTCCCTTGCTACACGGGGTGTCAAGTAGTAAATCAGTTTGACGAGGGCTGGTTGCTGTTTTGTTATGTCCCTTGAGTTCACTGCCCTTGAGTTCCTTGGGCATTACCCAAAGGGAGGTTATAGAAGAACGCTTCTGTGGAATGATTTCTGTTGCTGAATTCACAGTTTCTCGTGATATAGTCTCAGCTGCTGACAGCAACTCGTATTGGCCAATGGTTGTTAGCACAGACTACATCAAATGACTGGAGTTTTCGCTTTGCTAGTAATTCCACTCGTCGACTTTTTAACCTTTGCCTGTACAAAGGTGCTTGTGTTGGTTTTCTGAAAATGGTAACCTGGGTTTAAGTGAATATTTTCAGGACATTCTAAATGTATTTTTTTTTTTTTGTTGCTGCAGGTGGTCTCTCGCTGGCTGTGGAAGGACCCTCCAAGACAGAGATCAAGTGCGTGGACAACCAGGATGGCACGTGCTCTGTGTCCTACATGCCCACAGTGCCCGGCGAGTACCTCATCACCGTAAAGTTCGCCGAGAAGAACATCGTGGGCTCTCCCTTCACTGCCAAAGTCACACGTCAGTTGGCATTGATGTTGAAAATCTTTAACATATCAGCTTTGTGATTGACTCTGTAGCTGTGGACAAGTTGCATAACACAGAAATAATTTTCATGCACTGGCATTCCTCCCCCTCACGAACACACACACATATTCTTGCGCGTGCATCCGTGTATAAGAGGAGGGTGGATTAGCTAGCATTGTGAGCTGCAGGCTACCTCATGGTGGGTGTCTTGTCCCTCACAGCGGGCGAGCCACGCAAGCGTGCTCAACTGTCGGTGGGCAGCAGCAGTGAAGTGTCCCTCAAGGTGACGGAGACGGACATCACCGACCTCACTGCGACCATCCGCAGCCCGTCTGGACGGCAGGAACCCTGCATCCTCAAGCGTCTGGCCAATGGCCACCTGGGTGAGTCTTGCGGGTCTTTTCCAAATTCTTTGGTGCTATGTCCCCTACCCCATCTTCTCCAAAAAAAGCATAAATCTAATAGAGAACACAAATAATTTTAACACACGCTTCAGTATCCCATTCCTGCCCACCCCACACCATGGATCAATGTTCGTGAACACAAAACTTTCACGGGAGGCAAATACAGTAGCACAGTTACGAACTACAAAAACAAGATGATGAAGGGAGATGATGGGAAAGGAGGAGACAACAATTATATGTCTGAAAGTTTCCAATGTACGAAGCATCCAGACAGTGCCACAGGCAGAGCCCAAAAAGGAGAATACGAGACACATGCAAGAGGTCCGCATGAGCAGATCGCAAGGACTGACTTGACTGGTGGGTTTAACATCTCAGACACGTACCAAAAAGTTTAGCATAGTGACTATAACATCACCTCCAGCCAAAGCTGTTTTTGATGGTTTTGGTAGTTAACACAGTAGGTGCCTGATGGAAATATTGGCTACGAGTCGAGAGCGAGGCTCTGGGGTACTGTGCATTCAGGACTGTGGCTGCAGTTTAGCGTTTCACAGGAAAAGTCATCACAAGTCCTCAACACAGGCTAAGTAGCTGTAGCTGCTGCCTTGGCACAACACCAACCACCCCGCCATCAGACCGTGGACAAACACACTTCTCATCGGGATTTCATCCATGAAGCAAGAAGCAGAACTAACACGCTTTTCATCGGGAGTGCAGTCCACGTCCTGGACACACACCGATCCACAATCTCAACATGAAGAAATAAATATAGGGACGAAGCTCAAGTCCGTTGAGGAGAAACTGTGAAGAGCGCATGCCCCGCAGATCAGAAACAAAAAGTTTAAATCACAGAAAAATGGAAACAAAACCCTCGGGCAAGATTGCCGAGGCGAACAATATTTTTCAGAGGTATACGACACAACAAAAAATCCCAAGACAATCAATAATATGTTTATATACATATGTTCGTTTAAGTGTTTATGAGTATGAATGCACCTGCGTGGGCGAGAGGAAGAGAGCAGGCAGAGGCATTCATATCCGCGTGCATTATGCATGAAACGCATTCCTCGAGCAGAACTGCACGCGTGTTAATACAGATCAACATATCTTGCTAGCAGAAGCAAGGAATGAAAAAAAAAAAAAAAGAAAACAGAAACAAATGCCAGTCACTTGCTTATCAGACTACTCGGCCCGTGCCAGCCGATGTCTCACGTTGAAAGGATTTCATTTTCGCGATGAAAGGAAAGTGTGAGTGAGTGGTGTTCAGCAGGCGCCGAGGGCTTTGTCGGCAGGGACGTGCAGGTAGAGACGATGTCGTTTTCAATGAGGTGAAAGATGCTGAACCAGGCTGCGCCTCCCTGTTGAGTGTGTTCCACCCCTTCTTTGCCGCCTGCGCTTTTATTGTTTGCCATCAGAAGGAACGCAAAAGATTTTGATGAGCTTCTATTTTTGTTCTCACTCCAGAAAGAGGCAGCGGCCTCGCTGTGAGCTCGCTAACCTGGAATCCATTTTCTGTTAAAGTGATCTGCGAAGGTCGCCTTTGTGTAGGAATGAAAAAGCTTTCATGGCCGCTTCATCGCCTCTGAGCAGGGGCAGAGCATCACGTGGTGTTCGTGTTGTTTACCTGTACCTCTAGTGTAGCCTTCTCTCCGACTGTTTGTCTGTGATTTTATGTGTTTGTTTTCGTGTTTGTGTGTTAGTCCGTCTGTGTTCGTGTTCCTGCTACGTGTGTCACTAGGTGCACCCGTCATGTTCGTCTCCATAAAGATAGGTCTGATGTTTTTTTTTATTGTTCTACTATTATTGGGTGCGTGCAGACGAGATCAACTGTTTATCACCGTTTAATATCCCGAGATAATAATGTGTTGATATGTAGGCTTACAAAACCCCGTGTTATGTCCGTTATCCCTCCACTTTGATACCTGTAAAATGTTCCACTGGAGGCATTGGTCTCCGCCACATTCTCAGAGTTGTTGTCGCCGGACGTTCAGATTTAACGGTCTGTTTTTGTGGGGAAGGAGAGGAAATCACGTGACTTGGGAGCTGCCTAACAGAAAGCTGCGAGCTCGCTGTGCAATAAGCTCAGTGGGGAAAACCCAGTGGGATGTTGGGCCATGATGCTGGTGGCGTTTGCTTCCCGGTGGTGGCAGGCGCTGCGAGCTGCGGCCAGCAGTCGTTGCTGTTGTCAATCACTTTCACAGCGGTTGGGCATCGCGCGCTGTCTGTCCGTGAGGCTGACTCCCTCGCTATAAGGCGCCTCGGAAAAAAAACCATCTTGAGTCTTTGAAAGTGGGAGCTACCTCCCCTGGCTACCTTCATCTGTGGACCGATCCTTGCACACACATACGTATATACACGCACACACATACGTATATATATATACACACACACGCACACACGCTGGCGTTTGGCGGAAGGAGAGTGGCTTACGACTTGTAAGTCCTAATGGTGGTAATTTGGTGTGAAGCTGAGGAGGAATGTGGAGGCTGAAAAATCGCTTGTTGCGAGACAGAGAAGACAAGAGCAGGAAAACAAAATTTGCAGACGACGTGGAGACCTTGACTTTCTCGGCTGTTCGGACGCCGGCACCTGATCGTCTGCTGCAGCCGAGCTCGACCCATTTACCTCATCGAGGGCAGTAGTTGTAGCAAGACATCTCCCGTAAACAGAATCTCTCAGATCTTTACCCAGCAATCTCAGCGCAGGCCCCTCGTT
The DNA here is from genome assembly GCF_003073045.1 of Pomacea canaliculata. Classification (NCBI taxonomy): domain Eukaryota; kingdom Metazoa; phylum Mollusca; class Gastropoda; order Architaenioglossa; family Ampullariidae; genus Pomacea; species Pomacea canaliculata. The sequence continues at coordinate 23,420,919 of NC_037598.1, forward strand.
TCCGTCTTCTCGCAGGCATGAGAGCCTGAAGCAAGATCCAAGAAGCTCCCTGCACCTGACTTAATTAGGTGTCTTGTAGCTTTCTTAATTTGGATTCCCGTACCTCCCTCTATTTCGCTTTGCTTGTACCCGGCATAGCATGGTTACTTGTACCCGGCTTAATATAGTTTCTTGAACCTGACTTGATAATGTATCTTGCACCTGCCTCAGTTTGTTTTCAGTAGAGTCGTTCACCCGCGTAGGAAGGGAGACACACAGGTGGACATGCTCTCCTCCCCTGTCACCCCTCCCTAGCTTTACTCCTGATGTTTTATTTCATCTGTGTCCGTGTTTATTATGCAAGACTTGTAGCTACATTACAGCAGCAACTATTCACAAACCTGTCGGAACAAATGTTGTGTAAGGAAATGGAAGAAAGTCCATGCCTGGCTCGTGGTTCTGCCTTGAAATGTGAAAGGTAGACTGAGGATAATTCGACATGGAAAATAGTAATTGCTAACGCAAAGAAAGTTCAAAGACTGTTGAAGGTAGGTCAAGTTGAAGGTAACAGTTAAGAGCTGGAAGAACAAGGTTAAAGAAAATGTTAGATGATAAGGAGATAAAAATATAATTCATTTAAAATGAGTCATATTTTGGGTAGGCCTAAGGCAACAAATGTGAAGAGTTTTACTACGGTTTTTCTCATGATCGCATGGTCGGAGCTGTGGCAAGAAACGAATCGTCGAGGAATGTTTTCTCCCTGAAACTGAAACTTGTAAACACTTGGGTTCCCTCGCTTTATCTCCCTAGATTGTCACAGATCTTCGGATTCCTCCTCCTGGCTACATCCTGCCGTCTGCAGCAGAAATGAATTCCCCACACCATTCCCCAGAACAGAGAAGGACTCACTCCCCTCTTTTCATCTTGAGTTCGCACAGCTGAGTGGCTTCTACTCACCTGCCGTGCTCCGAGTGAGCTGACAGGTAGGCACACCTGTGTGCCGCAATTTGCCGGGGAATGACTTCGCCGAGACAAGACAGTGCGGCTGTAATCTGCCTTCAGATAGGCAACTTAGTCATGCCAAATTTATCCTGGCATCGCAGAATTGCGAATACTCGAGTTAAAAGAAAAGCGGCCTCAGAAAAATCCTAGTCCTAGTTTGGACTGAAGCACCTCTAGAGTGTTTCCCCGATGACGAATTGTTCAGATGCTAGCTGCCCTGGGATTGGCTGGCGGCTCCACAGTCGAGACTTCTGGTTGGTCAAGACGGACTAACCACATGCTTTTTCAGCTGTGCACCACGGGAAAAAGGTCGCGGAAGAGGAACCGATAAAAGTTTTAATTTAATTGGAGTCTGTAAGGATAGTTCGTGCTGTGAAAGATAGTTGCAAAGTTACCTGCACGTGCCGCAATGTCTAGACAAGAGAGAGTGTCAGTGACTGAAACGAGAACTACCACGACTACCAAGGGTAAAGACGGCCCTCGTGTTGCTTTTTATCCATTTGTACTAAGATTGTTTATTAACCATATTTTATAAGAAAGCTTATCGTCTATAAAATAAGATTATCAAAATATTATGCAATGTAATAAGATTGCTGATTAACCATCTGTACTTTTTTTAAAATATAGTTGTGATATACTTAGTTATTTAAAGTGCTTGATTGAATTATGCATTATCTACATTTTCGCTCGGTAAAAGAAACATTGTATACCTTGTTTAAAGTTAAGAAAACATTTTGAAGTGTTCAGTCAGAAGTTCATTCACATTTTGTTATTTGTATTTCAAGTTTTATTCCGTCGTCGATGAAAATGTTTGCCTGTCGGAAGAGTCCTTCCAATTCATTAAAACCATAATGATAGACAAGAACGAGTGAAAGTTTGTAGTTTTGCACAAGAAACTTTGTGTTAGGCTTAACACCGATGTCCACCAGGCTTCGAGGACATTGTGACAAGAAGGAACCACTTAGACTGGGTTGTGTAGTGATGTGCTTGTGGATCTTGTTCCAGGAATCACCTTCACACCTCGCGAGACTGGCGAGCACCTAGTGGATGTCAAGCGCAATGGCAAACACATCGCCAACTCGCCCTTCAAGATCATGGTCGGCGAGAGCGAGCTTGGCAATGCCAGCAAGGTCAAGGTGTATGGCAAGGGTCTTACCGAGGGAATGGCCAATGAAGTGAATGAGTTCATTGTGGACACCAGGGAGGCAGGTGAGTCGCACATTGTCATTTTCGTCCGTTTCGTATTTTATGAAAAAGATTCCCGTTCTCACATTTGTGTTAGTTTATATGTGTGGATATTGGCTGTGATATTGGCTATTGATACTGTGTGATAATGAGATCACCGAAGAAGTAAACAAGTTGTTGGTGGAGCGTTGAGAATGATAGGGAGGTCCTGTCGAGGGGATGAAAAATGAAAGCAAACGCAGGGAAAGTGGAGGGCGCTAAAATAAATGGGCGGGTGTGAGTGTGTGTCAGGAAGAGGGGAAGTTCCGCCCAGTATGTTGAGGACTGTCTTCTGCTGCTGGTGACCACTGCATGTGTGTGTTTAGGCTATGGCGGTATGAGCCTGTCCATCGAGGGGCCGAGCAAAGCCGACATCGAGTGTCACGACAACGAGGACGGCACGTGCCGCGTGACCTACAAGCCCACAGAACCAGGCACCTACATCATCAACATCAAGTTTGCCGACGAGCATGTGCCAGGTGTGTATGACCACGTAGACCTTAGTAACACTGGGTGGGTAAGGGTACTGAGTCTCTTGTAACACCAGGTGTTTATCGCCACATAGTCTTTATCACGAAGTAACAAACAGCGAATAATTTCTGCGTGCTAACAGAAGTATATATATATATTGAAATTCGTGTAGGTATGTCAGCGCGTGCTCTAGAGAAGATGGCCTTGTGGGAAGATAGACACCATGTGGTCCGTTGTGTCTGTGTTGTTATTGACACAAGCTCGTGCTCTAATGGACAAGTAAGACACGATGCAATCGCTTGCTTGATACTTAATGACATCAAGTGGTCTTGATGCTTTATTTTAACGACGACAAACAGATGAAAAGAGATTGAGAGCAGCAGCAAATAATTAGTATCAAACAAAACTGTACTGTAAGAGCCTACTACACAGTCACAGCTCATTAACCAGACGAGGGCCGTACTGTCAGTCTCTCGGCCACACTCACCTGTACAAATACTCTGTATACGCAAGCTAAGCACATTTCTGCCAGACGAGGAATTTTCAGAGAACAGGGTGGGTGGGTAGTTGGGGGGCAGCCCAGTGCATTTAGGCGTAGAAATGCCTCTCATAGTCTTGTGGGGAAGGACATGCAGATGTAACCACTTGGCGGACTGAAGTGCAGACGACATGGCAAGTTCTTAATAAAGTTTTGCAGACTGCGGTAGGGAGGACTGGTTACACCTGGCAGTAAATGATTAGTTACTACTGTAAGGTAGTCGGGGTTGGTTTGGTATACCACTCCTAGAGCTGCTGACACATAATTCACCAAATGCCTGGCATGCCGGTGGGTTTTTTTTTTAAACCTCTCGCTGTGCAAGTATCATGACAGCTGTTTGTGTTTACTCGGTGTACATTTTATTGGAACCCTAAACCAGTTACTTCATGCCTCTGACTAAAAGTTGTTGTGGATACTTGCATTTCCCTTGACAACGATTTTGTAAAGCTCTAGACATGTCGGTATCTAAATATAAGAAAACAAACTCAGGAAGTTCGCTTCAGGACTGATCGAGTTGACTGGTTACACGTTGCGCTGTTTTCAGGGATGGATGGGTGGGTTAAAAAATGGAACAGCTGCATGGTAGAGATGCTTCTAGTTACCTGTGTTATTTCTGACATGCAGGTAGCCCATTCACCGTCAAGATCGGCGGCGAGCCCTCGGCTAAGATCACAGAGCGCATCACTCGCCACAAAGCGGCCGCTGACGTCACGCACGTGGGCAGCGTGTGCGAGCTGAGCCTCAAGATACCCGGTGAGTAATTTTTCTTTTTTTACCGGACATACATTGCGAAGTATGGACTATATCTAGCAAATGTTCACTTGATAGCATCATACAACATTTACCAACTATAGTCATGTATTCGACAGTCTTTGTCTTCTTAAAAATGTCTTTTAGGCTCCAGGTACTCAGAGGTCAACTTTGAGGTTACGTTTAGTGTTTTCATGGCATTAGTAACGGTCCATGGATACGGTACCAGTGGTATCCCAGGGTTAAGGCAGTGGTAGTGGCCAGTATGATACCGGAAACAGCAATCCTTAGTGTTTATATGCTTATCCTGTTGTCTACTGTTATATGTTGTGGTGGCATTCGTAAAACTCTAAAGTGCATCGTTCTTCCTTCTAATTTTATGTTTTGGTTGTCCTTCCTGTTCTGCTTTAAAATAATTTTAAGTAAAGACGTCTGAGCGCAGATCGACAGCATGTCCTGTTTCTCATTTCCTGTCTGTGGGTGAGTAGGCGAAGGGTTTAAAGAAGAAATTCTACAGCTCTTGGTGTTTATGGGAAAATTTAACTCACATTTACCCGTATTTTCCTTTCACATTCCTTGGCTTCGTGATTGCTGGGAGCCAGGTTTCTCTTTTACACACACGCGCATGCTCAGTGAACATTTCCCAGGTGTTAGCAATAATTTCGCAAGGTGGGTAGGCGTCGGCACTAGGACCTTTTGTATTAGTCCACGTAGAGCTCGAGTAGAACAGGAGGTAAAGCTACCTTGGAGGTGTCTGTGGACCAGAAGATCGTGACACCGGGTTAACATATTTCTCATTATACAAGCTGACAACAGTCGAGGGAAAGGTGCTGCGACCATGACTGATACCGGCTGCCAACAGGTTGAATGAAAGGTTTCCAACAAGTAGCAGCGCCGTCTTTTTTTTTTTTCTACATCCGATCGCAACCTCAACATCTTCATTAGGGGGCAAGGTGGTGTCCCTACGATGCTGTGGGGGGAAGCTCTCGACCAGGTGTGAATGCGATTTTCGCGGCAAGGCTATAACAGTCGTTGGCCACTAATGTCCCACTGAGTGATGGAGGTGAGGCTGGCACGGTTGAGCTGCATACTATGTTTCTTCCGCTCCATCGTTATCATTCTTTCCGTTGCCGCTGAATTGTAGGCGTCACCTGACTAGCACCACCACCAGCACCACCACCAGCACCACAAGCTTTGTCAGCATCTACAATACACACCTACACTTAATGCAATACCAGCTGTTGATGTTAAGAGGAAGAAGTCTTCACTAGGGCGACACGCTGACGGCAGACGGACAGAGAGGTCACAACTGCACCTGTCCCCACACCCTACCCCCTTACCACCCGATCTCTGTTCTCAGGTAAATGCACGGAGCCAGTCAGCTCTGACGTCACCCTGACCCCTCTACAAGAAAGGGGAATAGGTCACTGGCTGTGAAGATGATTTCACGAATTTTCCAGTCTGAGTTGTTCCGGAAGGGGTTTGAAGCAATGTAATTTTGTTCAACTAATGTTTGTCTGGGTCACTATGCCAAGGGTTAGCCATTCTGCAGCAGATTAGAAGCTGGCTTCAGTAGCTGCTGTCAGGTCTGCACGACTCCGCCGTCGATGTAGTTCTCTCTCTTATTCTGTGCAGCTGTCTCAGGTGTATCTCCATTTCCTCCCATCTCGCCAACTTCTCTCGCTCCATCTCCGCATCTTGGAGCGATATTTTATAGTATACTACTCTCTACACTCGATGCTTTCCTGACATTGTCACATTTCCATATTATGTGTCGTTGCAGTCTGTGACCTCACATTCCCTCCTTTGCGAGGCTCTGTTCCCTCGTTTTGTGAGCGAAACCCATCAGTATGTTTGTCGGTCTGCCTGCTTGCCTGTTTGTGATTTCATGGCTACCTCCCCCTCCAAGGCTCTGACTGCTGCGCTAGTCTTTGCCAGATTCCAGACATCCAGCGCGCCATGTCTGGTATCGGCCTTCAGTGCCAAGCAGCTGTTAGCTAATGCAGGGTGTCCTCCGCTAAAGAATGTAAATTCCCACCCCACCCCCCGCATCGGTGACTACAGACGATTAGATATTTTTAGCACGTGGCTGCTATCTTTAGCTCATCAGGCTATTTTGAGGAGCGCCCTCGCATCGTCTTCATTGAGGCTCAAGACGTTTCTCGATGTCAGTGGACGAGGAGCATTTGGATGCACGCGCGCACTTTTAGCCCACCTGCTGCTATTCTTGGCTTCGTGCAGATGTCACTGAGCGGCTTGTTTTCTCTTCGTCTTGACGAGTGTAATTATCGTCCAGACTTTTTTTTATCTGCTTTCTGAAGCCAAAGAGCCGAGTTATTTGCCCTTGTGCTGCAACCGTTAGTCTTGGTTCAGTAACATATGAGTGACCCTGTTCCTTTGACGAGAGACGGGGGAGGAATTGGTGTTTAATGCCGAGCCAGCAACTAAAGCTACATTCACAGCAAAGCAGCCAGCACTGTAAACAGATGAATGAACAGCGCACCCCAAACGAGATTTGAACCCAAGACATCCAATCCTCACTGTATTGGTGACAGGTGCTAACCGCATCGTCCCAGCGGCCTAGCTGTACTCCCCCCACCTCTCCATCTCTCTCTCACAATCTCATAATTAACATAATTCTTTCATAGAAACGGTTTCGACGGACGATATCATTCCGCAATTTCGCCCACGGGAAGTGAACTGCCGATGGTGTTGTAGCTGTAAGTGCTGTACGTCCTCGCGATAAACGTAGGCTGACCCGGGGTCACGGAGAGTTGCCAGTGAAGTTATTTTCGTGTTGGTTTATTGCTCTAATAATGTGAAATCGCAACATTATTTATTTTTTAAGAGGTCGTTGCCGGTGTAGCAGTGGTGGTGGTTGGTGGTGATGGTGGGTTTATTAGATCGGCGGAGGGTACAGGACGAAGAGGTGAGGTAATGTTGAGCAGGGAAGCGGGAGGAGCGTTGGGGGTTAGACAGGAAAACGGAAGGTGACGATTATCGAGGGAAGATGTGCCGAGTGTTGAGAGTTGCTAGGCGCCGAGTTCAACCGAGAGAAAAGTTTCGAGAAAGTTAAAGAATGCGTTCCACGAGTTTCTCTCTCTAAGCCAGCAGAGAGAGCTGACTCGAAATTCTTGGAGTTCAAGAGGGATTGAAACTGTTACGAAAACGAAATATGACCGTGCGGTGGGAGTGGAAGTTGGGGGAGGGGAGGGTCGAAGACTGGGAGGAAGTTGCTGTTTTCGGCGAAGAGAAGGAGGGGGCAGGGCCGAAAAATGGAAGGTGCCAAGAACGTAGCAGTGGTTGATCTCCCCCCGCCACCCCACACCACCCCTATGCTCTTGTACCGCCTGGAACTGATAAGGAAGCAAGTGATTGCCTCTTGAAGACATAAGGCCAGGTTATTTTCTGCCTTGCCCCTTACTTTCTTCCTGCCTTTCTTCGGCTTTCTATAGCCTGCAACAGCGGCTGAGCGTCCTACCTGTTAGCCGGCGCTGTCCATATCTACCTGTTACCTTTTGGCCAGCAGTTAAGGCAGACTCTGGTCGTTTGCCCTTTTCTTGCCAGACCTCGGCTGTTCTCTGCAGCCATCCTTCTTTTTAATTGTGCTGCGAGGCGATACAGGTATGCGCTTATTACCTGCCTCTTGATAGTTTGCGGCTGCTTGCACATTTCTTGCTGGACGCCTTGGTGGGAGCATTTCGACTGGAGGGCTTTCTGTGAACACCGAGCATATTTGTGAACGTGCAGGTTCTACAGGTGTGCTGGACAGTTCTAGACATTTCTAGAGCTGAATACCTACAGTGTCCGAGAATATCGCTAAAGCAGACGACTTGCGCTCGTGGACAGCCAGGAGGGAAAAGACAGTGATTTGTGTTTCTCGACAGGTTTTTTGTTTCAAATCTTCGATCTACAGTTATTTTTTCTGGAGAGCACGATCTTGTGTGAGTTGTTCCTCGCTGGACGAAAAGGTCGTTATTTTGTTTCTTCATTTACTGAGGACTGTACAGTTGAGACTGGTAGAAGTCCTCCTTGGGTTAAACCACTGTGAACAGGCGATCCGGGGCTGTTTCCAGTTCGTGCTGATGGTGTTCGGAGCTACCTGAGTCGTCTGGTCACTTTCATTGGGGTCAAGGGTCAAGAAAGACGAGACGTGGATCGAAGAAGACTGTCGGGTGCAGCGGACTGGTCAGAGGTGACGGCAGGTGACTGCGCTCGACATCGTTCTTCGCGAGAGCCACACGCACTGTGCGCGCCGCTTGTGGTCACGTGGCTGCAGGACAGCGTCGTCGATGAAGATGAAGATGCCTTGCATTGGACGAGAATACCGGTTCTGCGCCAAACCGAAAGGTTGGGTCGCGCCTGCACATTGTTTTAGTAAATAAGTCGACTTACTTAAGTCCTTTCCTGTATTCGTCATTGTAGCCGACTGCTTAATGGTATCAACGCTACGACTGCGGACTCTGTCTTCATCTTTTTCTTTTCTTTCATTCCAGGTTGTTCTCTCTCTCTGTGTGCGTGTATGTGAGTGCACCCTTTGGGTCAGGTGATGTGCACCATGGTTTACTTCTGACTGTCGCCTGTAGCCAATACGAGCCACAGGAAAGTGTGTTTAAAACAACCACGGGTAGGACGGATGAGCAGTGTGTGCCTGTGGAGTAGATGGGAAGGAATTATTTAGGTATCTGCTTGACAGATGACTGTATCTAAAGGTGTCCACTCCTCCACTCACACCCGCTGTGTTAAGTGCTCCTCAGGACTAAACACAGATCAAGGCTGCAGTTATCGCATCCTCACATGCACCTCTTTGCTTCACATTCATAAAAATACTTTGACCCATTAAACCCTCTAAAATCATTTTTGGAAGCTCTGTAATTTTTCTCAAACGCACACACCAAGCTGCAAAAGGAGAGAGGCAGTTCGGCAGTGAACTGATATACCTGTGGTCAGACTGCCAGCCTCCCGTGATGCCTGCAATCACTAGAAGAAAATGTAGTGAGCCAGGATAAGAAGCAACAGTGATGATATCACACTGCAGGGGAAATCACAGGAAAAAACATTGTGAAAGGACAGTATGACGAACGGGCAGAAGCATGACCCCTGTCGACCGCCTGTTGTGGAAAGATGACAGATAGCCATCTCATGCACCCTATGCTATTAAAAGCAGTCATGTAACTCATAGCGATGAGAAGCACTCAAGAAATATGTCCGCTAATATTATTTCAGCCGCTCTGCCATTACTAACACTTAACAAGAAACCAGCATCAATAGTAGGTAGCACCCTGACAAGCAAATTCGTCTATCTCAGACCAATAACCTCTGGCCAGGATGTGCTTAGACTTCCTTTTACCCTGCTGATACAGGAGGTCTGGGCCTGTATTTGTCAACTCGGGACAGACATACTGTGCAGTTCAGGGAGAGTATCTAGAAGTTTTCTTATCAGTCAGGAAAGACAACTATGGGGTGGAAAATGGGATTTTATATTTTACCTGTGGGAAAAAATGTCTGTAAAGATCTTAAATGTTCTCGTTGCCATTTGCATGACACTCTGCAGGTGCTCTCAATCAACATATGAAATCTGAAGTGGCAGCCAAAACAGTTATTTGTGATAATTCAGAACTATTAGATTGAAGGAAAACCTCTTTTTAAAAAAATAAAACATGTAAAAAGACTTCATTTACAGTAGAGTAGGGCAGTGCAGCAGAGCTGAATGTAAGCAAACTTTTTCTCTCACTGTTCTCTTTTCATTTGCGGGTGTGAAGATGACACAACAACTAAAGAATTGAAGATCGGGATGAAATATTAAGAGCAGTATTTATGTAATCTTGAAGTTTTGAACCTGACAAACATTATTCACTCATTTATCACCTTATACATGTTTTATGTGAGACTGCTAGACTGTGCCGGTACCCGTGTCTGGCACTTTACAATTGCCTGTTTGAAAACTGTAATATTGATGTAAATGTACATTTGTTGGCCTTTTAAGAATGCAGTATTATTTCTGGATTTGTGATTCACTGAGTTGCTGTGTAGGGAGTCTTGTTGCTAGAGAGAACTATCCCACAGCAGATATTCCTGCCACAGCAGATAGATGAGCTTGACAGCGAGCAGTAGGTGTATTACACCGCAGTGGCTGGAGCCTGGCTCTGTTCCAGAAAACCAGAATTCCTGGAAGAAAAACGAGCGCTCCATCTTATCATGATTTAAGTCAATTCTGATAAAGAAGGATTTTTTTGGCGGTTTTCTCACATCATGAATTTACACCTTTTTTGTTGCTTTTTTATTCAGTCTGGCGCAATGGCTTGCAAAAAATAGTTAATGAAATGTATTTCACAGAAACAGAGTTCTGAGTCTGCAGTGGTTTTGATGTCTGATAAGTTTCCTCAAAATATATCTTTACTTAGTTTATTTGGCACCATTTAACTTTTTTTGTCTGCTGTAAATTTAAAACACTGAAGAGGTTATTCATGAAGACAAATTATAGTATACTCTGTTTATTTCCTGCTTTCTGGGTAATCCTTGTCAGAATTATTCATATGATCTTGAACTCCTCTGTGTTCCATGCATTAAATATTTCTTTCAGACTTTTTTCTGCCTTGTGGTTGCTTAGTGCTCTATTCTTGGAGCTTCCGTTATGAGGGGTGATCAAGCGTCCTTTATGGTTAATGCACATGCAGTTGGTATCCATTTTCTTAATTTTCTTTGGCTGGTATAACTACGCAGCTTTTCCTGGGTGGTTAATGCACTCTGCCATGAAGCAGAAGATTGCTAGTTTAAGTCCTTAGCTGGGCTAGTAGTTAGAAAACACTCCTTGCCCACCATATCATCTGATTGTCAGAAATGGGTACACAGTTTATCAGGGAAGGCAAAAGTGGCAAAAGCAGAAGGTTGGGGTCGGCCTTCCACTAGACACAGTGAACCACTTGCATTCACTGCCTTTGCAGTCGCTAGCTTATGGGACTCCTTATCTACAAGCTTGTAGATCTTACAAGGCTTTGATCAAGATTTTGTGCATTATTTATTTTTTGTGAAATATCTTTACCCTTTAAGCCTGTTGTGTTATCTCTGCTGCTCTCAGATAATGTTTTATCTTGAAACTTCATTTTCAATAAGAAAATGTTTACTTCAGAGCTTCTATCATTTTTATTATTTCATTTCATCTTTTCATTTATTGTTTTCTTGTTAAGTCTATAGCATTGTCATCTCCATTGTTGCTACCACCAACATCAATAATGGTTTGATCATGCCACTAACCTTTGCACCCACTTACTGGCATTTATTTCAGATGAAATTCCACAAAATCAGACAGCTTTGTAAAGTCTGTAAGACTTCGATGATGGAATAAATGATGGTCATGTTCATATTTTCTCATCACAGATAATTTCAGGTTCAGATAATTCATTTATTGCTTTCTTCCTATTGTGGATAATTCCAGATTCTTGAAGTCCAATATTTTTCTTTGGCAGGTACAAGTCCATTTGATATGACAGCCTCAGTGAAGAGCCCCTCCGGACTCTCTGAGTTGTGTGATGTTGTCAGTCTGGATGACAACCATTACAGCATCAAATTTGTTCCCAAGGAAATGGGCATTCACACTGTCAGCGTCAAGCATAAGGATATGCACATCCCAGGTAAGACCTCACAGGTCACAGGCATGGAGCAGTGGATGGCAGATTTTTATCAACTTCTTGTCACACTGACAGATGATACACTGGTTAAAGGCCATTTTAAACAGCAGATAAATGCATTCTTATGAAAACCCACTCCCTAAGAATGCATGGAAGCACTGATAGAACTGTTCACTGTGTTACGTTGTGTCGTTACAGGCAGTCCATTTGAGTTCACTGTTGGGCCCATAACTGGTGGAGGCTCTCACAAGGTGCATGCAGCTGGTCCTGGTCTGGAGAGGGGAGAAGTGCAGCAGCCCTGTGAGTATATCTAACACATTAATCTTCATGGAAGTAAGGCTGTATTTGTATATTTTTTCTTAATTTTTTTATTTTGTTAAGTGATGCCAATTTATTTTTCTTTGGTTTATAAATGTGCTTGTCTTTGGTCTGCCTAATTTAGTTTTGCTTCTTCTTGTTATCTTCACTTTGAGAATCTCTGTTATGTATCTGCACTTCAGAAAGACATACAGTAAAAGCTTTTAAACCACAGGTTTTGTCTTGCTGCTAATTAGATGTCGCAAAGATAAGTTTGTTGTTTCAGTCCAATTTTTTATCTTTCAGGTTATCTTTTCAGTGTTTATAATTTGGCATTTAGATCCTGGCTAAAAGATTTCAAATAGAATGTTTGTCTGTATTACTTTGATGACTTGCAGTGTTTTTCTTAGTCTTTGTTTAAATTATAGCCGTGTCTCACTGCAATGTTAATCTTGTTGATCTTTCTGACAACATTCTTCTCTTACAAAAATCAGAGTGAGTAGTCCTAAAATAAATGTTGAGCCTGCATATTTCTTCCCATTTACTGGTGATAATCTATACATTGCTGGGATGGGAGATGATGGTGTTGACATCTGCCTCAGGTGACTTCAACATCTATACCCGTGAGGCAGGAGCGGGTGGTCTGTCCATTGCTGTGGAAGGTCCCTCGAAGGCAGAGATTGACTTCCAGGACAGGAAAGATGGCTCTTGTGGCGTGACATACACCGTCTCTGAACCTGGTAACTTCTTGTTATCTGTACATGGGTGTAGGATAGGAAATAAGACAAACAGATGTCTGCATTTTTGTTAGTGTGCAGTTTTTTTACAATTACAGTATTTTAAAATCTGGTTCTAATTCACAGTATTTTTAAATCTGATTCTAATTCAGACAGGAAATTCACTCTTCTGATGTAACTAGCTATAATTTACTTTTTAAAAATATACATAAACGTCATCTAAGATTAGTCTGTGAATTTTTTAAGTGTGATGTTTGCAATTTTGTTGTACAACCAGGTGAATACTACGTTTCGATCAAATTCAACGATGAACACATCCCTGAGTCACCTTTCCGTGTTCCTATTACACCCAGCATTGGGGATGCCCGCAAACTGTCAGTGACATCTCTCCAGGACAGGGGTCTGCAGGTAGGCTCATCAAAACCTCATTCATTTCTGAGATATTGAGCTTGTCTCTTTAAGTTGGATGACTATTTCTCTGTCACAAGTAGCAGCTGAGAAAATTATGTGAATATTTGGGTTCTGTTCAGGCCCATCAGTATCCTGGAAATGTTACATTTATGGAAAGATGATCAGAATGACTAATGCCATTGCTGTATTATTGGCACATGTATCAACTTTAAACCTACTGATGCTGACATTTGATGTTTTGTTTTTTTAGGTGGGCAAACCTGCTGCTTTCGTTGTCAACTTCAATGGTGCTAAAGGCAAGCTGCGAGCTCAGGTGGTGTCGCCCTCTGGTTCACAGGAGGAGGCATTGGTGCAGGAGGTAGACGATGGTGAGTTTGGGGACTTAGTTCGGTGTTGGTGACTTTTGTTCAGTGTGGTGTTGCCTGCTTCATTTGTAAGGACATAATAACAACCTTGCAAGAAAAGATGTGTGCTTGAGTAAAAAATTAGCTTCTGTACAGTAAAGAGGTGTGAACTGTTCACATATGTACAACAAATAGGCTTTAACTGTTCACGTGTGTACAATAAAGTGGCAAAAACTGTTCATACAATACAATCAAGGAGTGTAAAATGTTCACATGCAATAAAGAGGCCAAACTGTTCACACATGTAGAGGCATTAACTATTCATATATGTACAATAAAAAGGCATAAACTGTTCGTGTGTCCTGCAGTCCTCAAACAAAAACAATGAGATGCACATGAATCCTGTGCTGTATGTTTTGATAGGCCAGTATGCTGTGCGCTTCATCCCACGTGAGAACGGACTGCACTACGTTCATGTTCTGTTTGATGGCTACCACATACCTGACTCACCCTTCAGAATCATGGTTGGCAAGGTGGATGCAGCTGATGCTGGCAAAGTCACAGCCTATGGTGATGGACTTCATACAGGCACCACTGGTCAGTGTTTTTCATTCTTTATTTGCTGCTGCTTGAGTGATTCAGAGGAATGCATACATCAGGATTTCCATTATTTAAGCTTCTGACATGTCTGCTTTTCAATATCTAAATGACACTGTGATCTAAAGAGTTAATGTATCATAAGTATGTGTATACAAAAGAAGATTTATAAAAATGATAAAGTAAGGTAGCAATATGATGACATAGTTTTACACCCTGTCTTACATGACAGTCATTATTACTATTACATAAACTGCAACCTTAAGATTATTACTACTTACAGTGGGTCCTTATCATTACCATTCTATCTTGAATGAGAGTGTATTTGCTGATCCTGAACTGCAGTTAATGGGACAGGCTAGAGGTGTTCCTAACTTTAATGAGCAATGGCAGTTAGAATTTACGTAACATTTTATCACCTGCATATCTGTTCAAAATAAAATCTAAAAACAGACATGATATCATTCTGTTAATCTTGCACTTTCAGGACAAACATCTAAGTTTATTGTGAATACTGTTAATGCTGGAGCTGGTGCACTGGCTGTTACGGTAGAGGGTCCATCAAAGGTCAAACTAGAATGTCGGGAAGTTGATGAAGGATACGAGTTCACATACTGTCCGAAGGCTCCAGGCGACTATCTCATCTCTATCAGATATGCTGGTGTCAACATAGCCAGCAGCCCATTCAAGGCTAGAGTGGAAGGTAAGTGTGGAGAACGTTGCGACCTCCCCTTCTGAGCTGACAGATTTGTTGCCACAAAATAATATAAACAAAATATTAAAGTCTGTGGTGTCTGTGTTAAAGGAAATTACAGTAGCATAGAACTTGAAATAAAAGTAAATGTTGCATAGAATATTCACAAGAGTACACCACCAGAACTAACGGATCTGCTTATAAATCATGTAATTTACGCAACGCGACATACGCATACAATTTCCATGATGCAAGGCTGCATAAACTGGTGTTGAAGTGTGTAGGGTTGAACTTTCCTTGACTATTGTTATCTCCCATCTTGGATGTATAGTCAACTTGTAAGGGTTTTGTATCTCATCCTTTGACCTCTGCCTTCTTAGGTGCTGGTCAGGCAAGCAGCGTTCAGGAGCATGCTTCTGTTGTCGTGGAAACAGTGACCAAGACAAGCACAACCACTAAGTTCAGTGGCATACAGAAGTTCTCATCTGATGCCAGCAAGTGTGTCGCCAAGGGCAATGGTCTTACGAAGGCTTTCCGTGGAAAGACAGCAACTTTCACTGTAGACACCACTGGAGCAGGTGGGTCTTAACACCGGAATGTTCCTCTCTTTGATATATTACCTTAACTTTTGTCCGCAAAGAAATCTGCTGACTTTGTGCAGTAACCTGACTTCTTGACACATCTGCTGAATTTTGTTATTCACAGGTAACAACATCCTCTACGTCGGCATGATGGGCCCCAAACAGCCATGCGAAGAGCTGGTGGTGAAGTATGCAGGCAACAACCAGTATACCATAAACTACACAGTCAAAACGCAAGGCAACTACATCCTTATTGTGCGATGGGGTGAGGAGGACATCCCTGGCAGTCCATTTGCTGTGGAAGTTGTCTAAAGGCACTGTCTCTTGACTTTGGTCATGTGATGCAAAATCTACCAGTCAGTTCCATCCGCAATATATCACAGTTTGTAGTCGGTGAGAGCAAGTGAAAACAGCCACTGCTACTGGAGACACTGCTATGTTTGTTGGGACATCATCGAATGATACATCATTTATACACTATAAACTTTGAACTTTTTCAAGTTAGATAATGTGGCAACGACACCACAAAGTGTTTACTGTGGCGGTTTTCAATACGAAATATTATAATATCTGTTAATTTTGCCTTAAACTTATTTTATTACGATATTGACAAGGAGCTTATGCAGCAGCAAAAAATTAAGAGTTTTTGCTCCTTTTTATAAAGATAAACATCAGTAAAATTTCGTCCAGACATTCAAAAACATATGCAAGCATATGATGCTGTTATAAGTGCTCTTGTTTGTTGTTTGCTGTCAGTGTGGTAAGACTGACTAAAACATGTTACATGGAAGATAAGCAGCATAGAGAAAAAATTTAAAAGGAAATTGCAAAAGAAATGTTTTATTTAAGAAGTTTAACATGTGATGTTTATGAGGTTATTACTGGCGATACTTTGCATTAATGACTTTTTAAAATAAACCCAAGTCTTTTGGATGCTGGGATGTATTTCTCTCCTTTTCCTGTGTGATAAAGCATACCTTGCCATCATACATGTAGCATATAGTATACCAGTTGTAGCAGGTGAGAAGATCCCTCCACCCTTTTCTGCTCCCTCCCCCACTCTCCACTTCATGATGTCCGAGATATGAAGGTGCTGCTACAGATTTCAAAAACTATAAACATCCATGCAACTTATGACTCACTCTTTTCTTCATGAACAAGATTTGTTTTACAATTGTATGATGCGTCTTGAGTTGATATGCAAATTACCTTCAGTCACAGCTCGCAAACACAGCTAGTTGATGGGTTAACAACATGGAGTACATACACCTCGCGCATACATTTTTTGGAACTTCATTTTCAACTCTAAAATAACAAACCAATCTATAAGCATTGATGTTTGGATGTTTTTGCCTTGGAAACCTGGTCTTTACTCAAGGACTTATTCTTTCCACTTTTAAAGCAAGACATCTGTCTATATTTGAGGACGTAATATTTTTTAACTTTATTTTTTTGTTTGGCGTGTTCTTGGAACAGGGTTGAAAGTATATGTATGTGTATTGTATCTTTATTCCATGTCAAAATACATTTCAGGTAACCATAATATGGTTCTGTTTTGTTTCATTTGGGATTTTGACTGTGCTTGTTGAAAATTCATCATGCTTTGATGCTCATGGTATAACTGTGGTTTTGTATTGCTCTACCATTTCAAGGCAAGAGAACATTTATTTGGTATTAGTTATTATTCTGCTCTTTTCGCCCACCAACCTGCTTCCCCCCTCCCCCTCCCAATTGTTTTCAGTTGGATATTGGTGTGTAGAGCTTTCATTAGGTGACATCTTTTTGAGCCCCATCTCCCTTCTGTACAGATATTAGAATTTGAACATGACATTAGTATTTCTAGCAAAGATTACCTTTTTTTGAAAGTATAGTTTTTGCTTGCTCAACAGTCGCTTTGTTGAGCCTGCTTTTCTTGGCCTTCTGGGCAACATTACAATGTTTTAAGATGTAATCTACATTTTGAAAACTGCTTTTAAAAAGATATAGCACGAGCGTTGTAGGCTAAAATTTATTGCAATAAAATATTGAATTTGTACGACATTTGTGTCTTAATGAGGGATGATTGGATGTACACGTAATTACATGATGTTTTAGCATTCATGCAACAATATAGTTCACCAAGATGTGACTCTGAAGGCCAAATTAAAATAATTTTATTGTTCTTGGACAAAATTCACATTGTTAAAGGCAAGTTTCTTGTCATCAAAAGATCTGCACAGGCACCAGGCAAATGGTCTTGACCAAGTTTAAAACATGATTAATACATCACAGTATGTGTGTCAGTGATGTCTCTAGCGGGTATAAAAGCTAGTTTTGAATATTCATCTTGACATGCTAGTCCAAACATTGACACATAAAAGGCCAGATGACATTTGTTACATATTCATCATACAAACGTTATCCACATTGCACTCCTGAACCTGCTCAGTATAAGCCCAGAGCATAAACACCTTTCTGTATGGTGCTTTCACAGAAACTTTTTAATCATATATCTGTGCACACACTAATGATGTTTTAGCCAGGAGCAGACACTAGCAGAAGCATCACGTGACATTCAGGGTGATCTGGTGTGATGGAGAGGTGTCTGTTTTCAACACCTCTCTTAAGGCCATTGTGGCATAGCAGGAAGAGGGCAAGGTGAAGGACAATCTCACAGCACACAGTTTGCCTCCTGCAAGTTAAAAAAAAAAATGCACCAAAAGTTACAAAAAAAAATCATTCTACTACAATCATGTTGTCTGTGATTCATTCACTACAGGAATTTGGGTCATATTATAAGGAATGAATTCCTCCCAGTTTTAAATTCTTAAGCGAAATCAAAACATAACTTGAATCTTCTGTGTGTTCCCTAAGCAAAATAAAATCCTAATTCCTTGTAAACAAATGCAAAGGTTGAGATCCTCACTGTATTGGTGCCGAATCACTGCCTTACCACACTGTATGGTCAACTGGCATCAAATCACCCCTTAAGCCCCAGAAACCCCACCTAAATATGCACGCTAAATTCATCCTGTAATTAAAAATATCTTCACAAAAGTTTAAAAGAAATACCTCAAGATTGTAAGATATTCTTTAAATACAAACACTTACTGTTTTTTTCCAAAATGAATGCTTAAAATCATTTGTTTGCTAATGCATTTGTTTGTTAATGTTCACTCTGCATTCTTTGAGGCAGCTCTAGCTTTTTCTTGTTTGTCGAGTGCATACTTTCCATAAATCCACTGAAGCATCATAGCAGGTGCACAAGACATTAACTAGATGCAGTACCAGAACCTGCTCATGCAGTTGTAATTTGCATTAAAAAATATCCAAGCAGCTTCTATAGGGAGGGAAACAGTTTGATACAATTTGTGGAGAAACCAATCCACAGATTACCTTACCTGGACACGACTTTGGCTCTGAGATATTTTCCAGCCTGTCAAGGTCACTGAGAGCTAGCGGTATGGTGTAGTCATCATAAAGAAAGGTCCGCCACTCCAGGTCTGCAGGTCTCACAACCATAGTCCGATATGCCCCAGGTAATGAGTAATCTCTGTTGAGTAAACACTGATATTTAGTTTTCAGTCATACAGTCTGTACACATAAAAATATCTTTACTGCCATTACCACCTCCTTCTCATCTTCATCAATATCAGTCTCTTAACCTGTTGGCTCTGAAAGGATGGATGGGGTCCTCTGACTAAGATACCACAAACTTGCATCTCTCAGTTTGTTTTTCACGCAGGAAAAGAGACCAATGTGGAACCTCTTATTCTCAACAGTGAGGCTAGAGCAGGATGGCCATTTTTGGTTCCTGGGAACTAACATCTCAAATGACCTCAGCTGGGACAACAATATAATATCTATCATCAAGAAGGCCCAGCAACGACTTTATTTTCTGTACCTGCTGAAAATGTTCACCTTAGTGGGGACATTCTGGTCCTATACTCAGCGCATTTTGTATGAATGATCATGTCTGACAAGTCACACCCAGCCAATGATTTATTTTCATGTATCCTCTCTTAGGTTAGGTACAGACATGTCCCATCCAGTAAATCCCACCTGAGAAACAGTTTTATGTAAAAGTAATGAACTCCACTGTAGCATGAGTTAGGACTAAATGTTGAATGTGTCTCCTTGAACCCTGTGAGCACTGTGTGTAGTGCAAGCATTTGAATGAGCATCTATGCATGTCTATGAGTATGTCTATGCATGCAGTCAGTAGAGGAACAGATATGCATAGGCAGTGGATAAATAAATGCAGTAAGTAGTGGAACTGATAGCTATGGGCAATGCATGAATGTAGATCTGCTGAATGTCAGATTTGTCTGCTATAGGTTTTAATATTTAGGCAACAGCCTAGTAACTACAGTCATTTTTGTATGTGACTAAGGATCTCCGAGGAAGCAGTTTAGAAAACTATGAAGGACCAATTAACAGATGGATAATCATAATGATGACAATAGAAAAAATCTTATTGTAATATCTTCCACAAAGTAGATATGAACCTCAACATGCATGCTCACACTCACACAAACACACACACACACAAACATTCATGCACCCAATCTAATGATTATGTCACTCACAGTAGCATACTTTGGTCAGTTAGAAACAGAGTCGAATAAACTTGATCAGAACCCCTCCCCTATCGCCCCCTCTCAAAAAAAAAAAAAAAAACTACAACAAAACAGACATATTATAATAAATAAAAATTATGTTTCTGTGAAATGAATACAACTCAAGAGTATCACACTCACTTGTTTTTTCTTTGCAGATTGTTGATATCAAAGCCATCTTTGGAAAGATACATCTCATACCAGGTTTTAACTACAGAAAGAGAATCACAAGATTTTATCAATGAACAGAACAAAATTTTAAAAAAACCCGATATTTGCTACTGTGGCCACTATATTATGTATCATAAATCATAAAGTCAGTGAGAACTGATAACTCTTATTATTCAGGAAAGATGAATGAAAAATGTGAGAAAGGACTAAAGACTGGTTGCTTTAGGAGTGTTTGATGAGAAAGATAGTCTGGGTGGTTGCAACAGAGCTGTCACTTTTTTTGGGAGGGTGTAGAGGTTGAAAGACGTGAACGGTAATGTCATCGAGGGAGAGGCAGAAAAACTACAGCGCTGGAAGGAACATTTTGAGTCGGTTCTGAACAGACCAGATCCCCCTCAGCTTGCAGACATCCAGCCAGCAGCTATAGACCTTGACATCTGCACAGACCCACCAAGCCTGGAAGAAGTGACAGCAGCAGTCAAGACAATGAAGAGCGGCAAAGCACCAGGGGCAGATGGAATAACAGCAGAGATGTTGAAAGCAGATATAAATGTGACAGCTCCCAAGCTGACTGAAATCTTCAAGCAAGTTTGGGAATCAGGGCAGCTCCCTGTTGCTTGGAAGACAGGGCTCATCTTCAAGTTACCCAAGAAAGGAGATCTTGGAGACTGCAATAATTGGAGGGGCATAACACTTCTTTCCCTCACCAGCAAGGTCTTCAGCAAGATTGTTTTGTCAAGACTGACGGCAACTCTTGAGAAAGACCTCCGACCACAGCAAGCAGGATTTCGTCCTGGGCGATCCTGCTCCGAACACATCTTCATTCTGCGACAGATTCTGGAGCAGAGCAACGAATGGAACACACCGCTGTACATCAATTTCATCGACCTGGAGAAGGCTTTTGACAGCATCCACCGCGAGTCCTTATGGAAGATCCTGAGGCATTACGGAGTCCCTGCAAAACTTGTTCAGGTCATTGCAATGCTGTACAGCGATTTCAAATCCCAGGTTGTCTGTGACACGGAGCTCACAGACCCCTTCAACGTCAGTACCGGGGTGAAGCAGGGCTGCATTCTGTCGCCGTTCCTCTTCATCCTGGCCATGGACTGGATCATGAAGACTTCCACCGACAGTGAGAGGAGAGGGATCAGATGGACCATGACTATGACAGCAACAACAACGCTGGAAGACTTGGACTTTGCTGATGACATTGCCCTGCTGTCACACCGCCACCAAGACATGCATGAAAAAACAAAGGCCTTCTCAGAAACAGCTGGAAACCTTGGCTTGAAGGTCAGCACAAAGAAAACGAAAAGTATGAGAGTGAACGCCAGAGTCCAAGACGGCATCAAACTAAATGGAGAAGAGATTGAGGAAGTTGACAGTTTCACCTATCTTGGGTCCAAAATGTCAAACACCGGGGATGCGGAGGTGGAGATTCGAGCCCGACTGGCGAAAGCCAGCCAGGCCTTCGCCTCACTCAGGAGCACATGGAAGGCAAAAAACATCAGCCAGAAGATCAAACTGAGAATCTTCAAGTCAAATGTTATCAGCACCCTCCTTTACGGATCAGAATCATGGAAGATGACCAAAACCATCAGTAACAAGCTTGACGTCTTCCAAAACAGATGCCTCAGGCGCATACTTAACATCTTTTGGCCAAATACCATCAGCAACGAAGAACTCCACCGAAGAACTGAAACCGAGTCCATCACCACGCAGGTTCAACGAAGGCGTTGGCGATGGATTGGACATGTGCTCCGCCAGCAGACAGCAGACCTTTCCAGAGTCGCCCTACGATGGACTCCAGACGGCCGAAGAAAACGAGGCCGCCCAAAGGAAACTTGGAGAAGAACAGTGGAAAGGGAGATGAAAGGAAAGGGCTGGACATGGGGTCACCTAGAGCGGGTTTCAGCCGATCGACATCGGTGGCGGACTCTGGTTGAGGCCTTATGTGCAACCTGATGCACGAAGAGGAATAGATAGATAGAGGTTGAAATATTGTGAGGTGGTGCAGAAGCTGATGTAAAAGAGGAACTACATTTGTAGGCAATTAAAAAAACTTTTGATACCAGCAATGCTTTGGAGTTTTTTTTGTTTTCTTTGTAAGAAGCGAAAGGAGAGTGGAAAATAGAAAAATAGCCATGCAAACATGCTGACATCACAGAAACATTTCAGAAAATGTTGCATTGCACTTTTGAAGAAAAGGAAACAAATGTTAATGAAGTACAAGCAGGCTCTTCATTCTATAAGCACCACTACTCTATGGAAACTAACAAAAGATAATTACCTTCATTAGCTGGATAGACAATATCATGTCCTGGGAGAGGTAACACAATGTCGTAGATAGAATACAGTGATAGATTGCTTTCATTTAGAACCACAGGCTGCACTTTCTTTGGCTCTTCATCTGAAAATTGCACACACATACAGAGTGAATGAATAGACAAATATAAAAAACAAAGTAGACCTCCCAACCTACTACAGTGCATCTCTCTCTCTTACACACACAGACTGTAATAAATGCTAACAGGGTTTAAGATACTCCACTGGAAAAAGTCCAGGACTGTTGTGTCATGTCAACAGTTCACCTCATCTCTTACAGAAATAGCAGTAAGACATATTTACTCAGTATCTGCCTAAACTAAGTTTATCAAGCCTTTCTTTGTTTAACTCCAGAGCTCACTCCTTCTCTCTTCAAATCATCTAAGTATTTTGTGCATGTTGATACAGCAATATTTTCTTGTTCAGTAAACAAATTATTTTCTTTTTAGGTGAGAGCTAGCTGTAAAAAAGCACACTGCTTATACTATCACCCTATTCAATAAATGAATTGTTGTTGTCAATGTCTCTACCAACCATGAACAGGGTCTTGAGTTCTGTTACCTCAGCTCCAGCATCAGCTAAACAAAGTTACTCTCCCAGCTCATCCTCTTACTGCTCTCTTGGATAAATAAAGTCTTATCTAACTCACAAAGAATCTGAGCAACTCTGAAGTCCCCTGCCCATACATGGTATCTTGAATAACAAGAGATAATAGCATCATCTTATCATCTTACTTCAACAATCATCTATTCCCACGCCCCCTCCCCCAATCCAAAGAAAAGCACAACAAAAAAAAAATAATAAAATAAAATAAAACACCCTGAAATTTAATGGAAGAGTACAAGGTGCAGATTTTGCGTTTTGCTTGTGATCAAGTCTGGTGCCAGGAAGCGTGATGGTTCCAATGTCAGCTGAATTTATTGCTTCAGGTACTATAACCTGCTCAAACATGCTAGTCTGTTTGCTCACAACCATCTTCATTCCACAAAAAAGTCTCAATAAGGCTTGTACAAAATGGCTAAATACACGGAACCTGCAGCCATGGAATTCTTTTTTTTTTTCACACTCACATTGTTTCTGTCTAGCCACATAGCAAAAGTTTTCAAAACTCCAAACATACCTTTCTATGTCCTATGCCCTCAATTTCCACCCCCACCTCAGCTTTTCTTTTTACCCAAAAGAATCTCTTCATTACTAACAATAATGAACCATAAACAACTAGTGTTAAAAATATGCAGCCAAGCCTTTCTCATTTCTAGCTCCCCCTTGAGAAGCACAGTCAAACCTGCTGTGAGTAATGGTTGCACCCTAAGAGTCCATTCAGATAACTGCAATGATTCAGTTTCCAAAAGAAAATTGTGGAGGCTGCTCTGAATACTGCAGCAAAAAGCCTGGTTTGCAGAGGTATGCTGTGTCATGGTCTTCTCTTCTTGAATACAGGTTACACGAATGCTTCTAAGTTACAGGTATAGCACATGCTCTAAACTCGGGTGCTTGAGGTGCTTTGAGTGCTATTTAACAAAACGATTGAAAAAAATGTAGACGGTACAACGTCCCTTTACCCCTTGCTGACCATCCTTCAAGTCAAACAAAATGTCTCACTCGAACTAGTAATTCTACTCCATGGAAAATGTTATATGCTCATCTAAATTAAAAAAAAAAACACCAAACTTTTATTAGATTACTACAATCTATAGATAATTGTAAATGTTAACATAACAATGGAAATGAAAGCAATACAATGGCTTCCCTATAAGCAGCCTGTGCGGTTGACATAAATACTAATTCTATTGATAAATCTGTTATTCTGTTTGTTGATTCTTTTGCTTTTTTACTGTTAATATTAGATACAATATGCCTTGTAAATGTAATTTATTGTAAATCATTGTATAAACATACTGTAATGTGTAATAAATGTTTAAGCCTCCCCCCCCCACCAAAAAAAAAAAACAAATTCAAATGTGAGATAAGAAAATGGGTTTGGGGATCATCTTTCACAACAGTTTTAATTTTGGTATAGTAGGTTATAACAAACAACGTTAATATTCTATTGCCTAAACTGCAAAAAACAAAATCAAAAAAGAAAAAAAAACCCATTTAAAAATAGTTCACATGTTATGCACGCGAAACTATTCTCATCTCTCACATTTTTTCACATTTGAATGAACAGCATGATTGATGAATACAAGACATTTGGATTCTGAAATCTGAAGCACCTATCAGTGTTAAATCATAGTCTGCGAATTGCAAGAAGAATTCATCTTTTTGCATTTCTCATGTCTAAGAAGGAGATCATTCACTTATTTGTGTAATTTGTGAACATAAAACTGTACCTTTTAAAAAATGTTTGTTGTTTTGAAGGTCTATCTAGCATGACCCCTAGTCATAAATTTAGACAGTACAAGTTGTTATCAGGGTAACAAAAGCAGCAAAATTGTTTCTCTTAGATTTATCTTAATGTTGATCTAATTGGAGGTTGATTTATCTGTTTAAAAATAATCTTTTTGTTCCTGAGGGTAGGTTACAGCTGTCTGTAATGTGATGCCAAGCTGACTGGTCTGCTAATTGGTTGCTTATTTTTTTAACTGTTAGCTCCCAAAGAGTGCCAGCTGTAAGATATCGACTGTCTGGTAACATGCTAAGGCTCACAGCCAGCAGACTGGCTAAAACAACACACTGTGCTTAAACACCAGTAACTTGCCGTCATGTAGAAGACTTGGGCAGTGTATTAATGCAGAGAAGCAAGTGGTCTATGGAATGCTGATTCCAAAATTATAATAAAATCCGCCTATGAGATGTTACAGTCTGTCCCAGAGTACATATTGTAGAACACTGACTAATGTCACTATACCTCTGTAACTAAGGAAAGTGCTACAGACTGTTTCCAATTTTCATTTTGTGACATGCATCCAGGAACAGAACATCCAGGGCAAAGTGGCCAAAAGCGCATCAGCAATTATATTTGCAAGCACTCGCACACAATACAAAGCACACATATGTGCATGCTTTTCTTGTCCTGTCACAACATAAATCTTCGCTGTTTATCTTGTGGTCTATTTCAGCTCTCAGCTGATGGTAGGATCCTTCAGGGAAAAGAAAATGAAGCTTGGAATGAGATGACAAGTGTTGCCGTTTGATTATCAAAACAGCAATCACATCACAGCATAGCAAGACAAGCTTGACTGACACTGAAGATACAAAGGCTTCTTTTTTTTCTGAAATGAGTGGTTGAAGTTCTTTTTGACATATGAGAGCTATTCTGACTACCCATCCATTCTCACATTCAGTGCAAACTGTCTGTGCTGTGTTTTCATTTCTTTGCAGGGAGCCTGCAAAACCTCAGTGAAGCTTCATGATCAAGAAGTGTCCTTGTATGCGGTAGTGTGTGGTTTTTTTTTTTTAATGTTTTGTATATGTATTGTTTAATTAAAAAACAAAACAAAAAACGAAGTGTCCTTTAGATCGAAATCACCAGCGTGGAATTTCATGAACTGTTGTTGGCTCTATTTCTCTGAACTTCTCTTCCCCTACATCACAGCTAGACAACTCCACTCTTCGTCTGATGATGGAACAACAACATAGGGTCAAAGGATTTTTAATTTATGTGCAGCAAAACAATGAAACTCTTTCACCTTCCATATTTGCCACCTACCCACCAATGAATCCTTTAAATGTGCACTGAAAACACACCTCTTCCTTGAACATTACTCCTTACAACAGTCCACACAATGCTAGTCCGTCTCCAAACTTCCCTACTCATCTTCCTCTCCAGAATCACGATACTCTCAATTCTTTTTACCTGATCCCTCTTGATGTTTTCTATATTTGTCTTTAGTCATTAATACTGCGTGTCTCCATCAGTCTCTATTCACACAGGAGTCCCCACTTCAATACGTAACTTAGGTTACATAATGTCTGCTGACATGTCTCTTGATAAGCATGTTTCTCACATCTGTCATTCTGCATACTATGAGCTCCAGAAGATCAGCTCCATTCGTCATATTCTGTACATTTCAGACAGCAAAAGTTTCATCTTTTCATTTTTGTTCTGTCTAAACTAGACTACTGCAACTCTCTTCTTGCTGGCTGCCAACAGTAACTCATTGGTAAGCTTCAGAAAGTCCAAAACTCAGCTGCTCGTCTTGTTCTCCGAACTTGCAAATCCGAACGTCACACCACTTCTTCACTCTTTTCATTGGCTAGCCAGTTA
This sequence comes from Pomacea canaliculata, assembly GCF_003073045.1. Lineage (NCBI taxonomy): Eukaryota > Metazoa > Mollusca > Gastropoda > Architaenioglossa > Ampullariidae > Pomacea > Pomacea canaliculata. The sequence goes on from NC_037598.1 coordinate 23,447,476, forward strand.
AAGCTAGAATAGATTACATGCTCTCAACTCTGTACTATGGATTCTTTGATGGCTCCTCCTCCCACTAGTTTACTGAAATCTTGTCTGTTCTCTTTCTTGCCTGAAACCTTCACTCCTAATCATATTCCCGCATTCTACCTCTCCCTCCCACAAAGACAGTCACATACGGACAACTGCTAAGCAGTGAAACTCTCTTCCACATCACATTCGCCACTCGGACTACAAGGCTACATTCAAATGCTCTCTGAAAACATGTCTGTTAACTAAGTACTATCCCTAAATTGCTATTCTTAACTCCCTTGCAATGCTGCCAGTCATGTGAACCATCATGTAACGACTCCATCTTACACTGTTTACAGTACCTACATCCCTTCATACCCTCACCCACTGCTTTATGTTCTACTCTTGTACCTCATCTTTATGTTATTTAACGTGTCTAAACATATCTCACCATCCACTGTCTGCCATCTTTCATTTATCATGACTGGCATGCACAGAGAAAGCAATCTTTCTTGGTTGCGATGCTGCATAAGTATCCACTATTATTATTATTGTTAATCCTTCCATCCTTATCTGTTGTTGATGTCTTGTTCTCGTCGCAAGGGCTAAAAGCACACTCCTTATGAACATGTGTATGCACTTTATAAATTCTGCGTTGATTATTATTATTCTGCTAAATAAAAAAAACAACTGATAAATAATAATCAATCTTTATTTATAGAGTGCCTTATCCAACAATCAAAGACGGACTCAACTTGATCACATACACATGAGGTCCCACAAGCCTATACTTATCAGAAGGCATCAAATGCCTTTCACAAATTCGTTCATCATCATTCAAATCCTTTCTCCCTCTCTCTCTCACAAACAAACCATATCAAAGTATCTCATACTACCATAGTTTAGGTTGTCTTTTTAACCTGGGGGTACATTTTTCTGCTTAGCATTGTAGAAGTGTTTCATTTAGTCATGTCACCTGTAGTAATCTCCCTTGATTCAAAAATGCCCTCTGTCCACAAGGAATTATTATTATCATAAATTTCGGTCTGCTGGAAGCATCTGTAAGCCAACTTACTAAATGTTTAAAAAGTCTCTACTTTTTTCACAATAAGCTGCAAATATATGCAGCTTGAAAGCTGCATCAAAGGCATTTCATCTTCTTTGGCGTGATGAAGGTATGTGCTTTAGCAACTGATCTGAATGCCTCAGTTGCATGCAGCTTTGATTTAAAAACAAGAACAGTTAACACTGTAATAATGTTAACAAAGATTGTAACAAGGTGCTCATCGAATAATTAATGGAAATCTTAAAAAAATCTGGAAAAATCTGCAAACAAGCCACATAGCTATGCAACAGGATTAAAAGTTAGATGGACACCTGATGACATCACAACATTTTGTCACTGTGCAAACAAAACCACATATTTTGTACCCTTAGTCCTTAATTTTAAGTGTGGTTGATTTCCTACAAGATGGCTTTTGCACAGTCCCAGTGATTTCAGAATCATTGGTTTCAGCAGCAACACTAGTAGTTTGACAACAAAAGGGAGGCAACCCTTTTTTTTTTTTTTTTTTTTTAAGAACAATCAATATTTTTGTTATGATGAGGTCAAAATGCATATGTTAATAAAATCTGAGGAAGAAATAAACTATTCATTTTATGCAAGAGTAGCTGATTTCTTGCTTACCAGTCATCATTACTGAAAATGCCACAAGATTGTTTTCGAATGTTTAGAGATTAGTTTTCAGACAAACAATATCAACATACCCCTCAGATCTTGGCCAGAGTGTGAAGGTAGAACTATATCCCCTTCAACCGGCTGCAGACCATATGTTTGGATTCGCTTTGAGACCATGGTGTTCCATACCAGACTCTGGTAACTGTGCACATACATCATGCGTGTGTTCCGCGGCAACTGAAATTACCCACCATGTGCTGTGATAAATAAGTATCCACTTCACAATTTTATAAATCTTGTAATGAAGTTAGAGTACTAATTTCATAGCTATTCACATCATGACTGCAGCATTTAATGAGCACTGCTCACTCTAAATGACTGAAAATGTTACATCAGATACTTTGCTGTCAATGTAACCAATCAGCAAATATTTAAACTACATTCAGATAAAACACTTAAATTCTACACATCTTAAAAATATCAAATCATTTATACCTTTTTTTTTATAGTGTAAAATTTAGCAATTAATAGAAACATTTTTTGGATGTCAACCTCAATCCACAACTTCTGCATGGTAAGGGTTAATATGAGCAATGGCTGTAGCATTTTGTTTATATTTTTACAGGTAGCAATTGTTCCTTTTCTAGTCAGGCCTGCAGAATGCTTGTAGATTATATAAGCTAATGTAGAACAGGAAATTTTGTCAGTTTTTGCCTTCTTTCAAGCAAAATATAAAAAATTATGAAAAAGGATATTTACTTTAACATGACCAAAAACTTACTGCCTGTATGGCACCCTGGAAATTCTTGGGAGATTTCTGCAGTGCTCTGAGAAGTGATCGTTCTATGCTGCATCGACTGTCTGTAGCCTCCAGGGTTTGTAGTGGGTCTTTGGTTTGTGACCATACATGGCGGAACCTCTCACTTGATCCGTTACTTGTCCGTGGACACAAGATAAGATCTATGGCATCTGCCCATTCGCCCTTCAGCAAGGCCCTAAACAATACAAGCTCCTGTCAACAGCCTCAGACAAGCAAATGTCTACTCAACCCTCCATTTCTTTCCGCTATTCATTTCTCATTATCTTATCTTCTCTTTCTTACAAATGTTTGCTCCTAAACACTCAGTCAATTAAAAATAAAACTTTTGAGAAAAATATTAATTACTTAATGTAGAATATAAAAAAATTTTACTCACCTACCAATCTCATAAGTTGGAACTGAAGTGGTACCAAAACGCTGCATGCCAAAATAATTTATGAAACCCTTGGATTTTAAAGAATTCAGTCCCCTTTGCAGGTCTTCGTCTGAACCCACTGTATTTCTGCAAGAATTAGACTACACTAAAATATTGAAAGAATCCAGCCCTTGTGCAATCAGTAACTTACACAACATTTTGGAAGCGAGAGTAAAATTATGTAACATACAACTGCTGCAAGTAAAAGAAACAGCTACATCACACATACCAGTATTAATAAAGATAGCTGAATGGAGATAAACACACACTCAAACAATTATCTCCATTACTAATTTAAGCACTCCTTGTATGCAACAACACATCATGTTATAAACAGTGACAGCCACTCATCTCACACTAGCACAAAATGCAAGGCACACTTCAAAAGAAGTTCTATTTACTTGCTTACCTGAGTACAATTGTAAAATGATTTCCTTTAAGTTCACCCAGTTTGAGAGGTTTGTCCACATACCTGTAAATAGAACAATTAAAAAATTCTACAAATTCTACTTTGCACATTTGGTCACCCAAAACCATAAATTATGATTCTTTACCACACTCTGGTATTGCACATATTTTGTTACATAATCAAAATGCTCACAACCAGGAAAGAAATGTCCTGATACAGTTTACCAGAATGTGAATATTGTGAATCTACTATTTTTTTTCCATGCACATGGATAACTGTATCTCCATAAAGCGAGCTCTGAAGCTCTTTACCATGTAGTGAGTATGAGGAACAGAGAGGGAAGATGTGTGTGAGAGACATAGATAACCTTTGCAAGACCTTGGTGTCAAATGTACTGAGGACAACCATTTTCATATGTTTATATGTTCCTCGTCTTAGGTTTGAACATGAGGTTTATCAATATTTATCTGGTAGTAAAGGCAAACAGTCACTGAAATAGGCAATCCCTGTCCTTAATAATAGAACAGTTTTCTATTGACTATGTGTCATGTTACATTTAGTAGGCAAATACATATAAATACCATGTTTATTATCATCTCATTAAAAACCCTTTATTACATATTACTTTGTTAATTACAAGTGTAGATATAATGAATTTCACCTCGTTCCTGAAAAAGTATACCAAAAATGTTTGCATGTGTGATTAGAAGACCAAAAAATCAGTTTGACAAACATTTGGCCAAGTGCTATTTGGCAAAAAACAGGTTAGCCACAGATTTTGGCGTCCTGCATGTCTAAAGCCTCAAGTATTTTGACTTTTTACCACAGCTTGATTCAGGAAAACCAATCTTGTTTCTTTCTGGCATGGCCATTTTAAATATAAAGACATGATTGCAGCTGAAGAACAGACTACACACACACTATATGTATATATAAATTGTACCAAATAATAAATATTCTCAAAACATAGTTATCACCTAAAATTTCCCAGTTTGATGTTTCGTAAAACGTTGTTTAGACCAGAAAGCTTTTTTGGATGTATTCTGCAAAATAGTAAAATATGAACACATCATAAAAATGACACAAATGGAAGCACTCTGCTAAGAACACATGGTTTGAGATGAATGCACTTATAGTTTATATGAATATTTCTTAAAGTAGCGAGCACAATATTAACAACAAAGCCTTTTCTTTTGCATGATGCTGTGCATAATGACCCTGATGAAAACCTTTTGAATTTTTTTGTTGATTACAACAGATTTTCCAGAATCATCCAGTGGCCCAATGCTGGTGGCTTTTCTGAGTAGCTAGTGAAAAAAAATATTCAGCAGCATTCTTTATAACTCTGAAGGCCATGTTTCGGTTCCCCTACAAAACACTTTTTAAAAAAAATCTTCAATTCAATTACTCAAAAATACTATGACTCCCATTTCAAATTTAAACAAGTAAATTTACACACTTGTATGCTGTGATTTCCTGTGACGTTTTCGCTCGTCTGTCTTTTGTCCCTGCATATTGAAAGAGCCCTTCCTTCACCCTGTTCAGCACAACAAAAAAAATGTGAACAATATTAGAATGCTAATAATATTTTTTCAAAAACACGTTTATATCAGTATAGCTTGTTCTCTATTTGTGACATACCCAAACCATAGACATCCTCAGCTATTTCTTCCCAGGTCCAACCAAAACCTGCTTCAATGAACACAAAAACTGATGAAAAGTATTGAAAGGTCTTAAAAGGGTTAGCTGATTGTCTGGTGTAGGAGAGATTCCATCCTGTTATAAGTGTGCACTAATGTAAATGGTGGTCAGGTGCTGATGATTGGGTGGGGGGAGGAGTTGGAGCGTGTAGTTGTCAGAAATACAGTGCCTTGTCTATCCTCTACAGATTTTCTAAAAGAAGATTAACAAGTAAGAACTATATATAAACAAACAATATTTCATAGATAAATTATGATACTCACTTCAGAAATTTAGCCATAAGACTAATAACATCCATAGTGTCTTTGTTCTCCTTGTACAGCACAAAGCGGCAGTAAGGGAGTTTACTCTTGTTTGCAGGCCACTCTGGACAACTGCTCTGTCGACTGTCTTTTCCTAGGGCAAAAATAGTTGCATGATGCGTGTTATGTTGGGTAAAGAGGAAAGTAATCCTAAGAAATATTAGGTTAACAATGTTACTTAAGCAACAAAAATATTTAATGATATTTCAGCTTTGAAAAGAGAGCATGATGACACAAATGAAAAAAGATCTACTTTTGGCTCAGTGGAAATTAATTACAGCATTTTAAAAGGTGCTGTTGCTGCACAAGGCAATAAACTTATCCCAGAGGTAAGGTGAGCATAATATGAATGTAAATCTTGATTGCAATATTTTAGTTAAAGTGAAGATGCCAGTAAGAATATAATGAAGAAAGATAATCCATCCTTTTAATTGATTTCATCGTTTCAAGGCGTTTAAATAAACAAACACAAAAAAATGATCATGCAATAAGTATATCTCTGACACCCTCAAAAGAAAACACATGCACAGATATATGCAAACTCTCTATTCTCATATGCTTAAAAAAGTGATGTGTAGACCTTTAGGATTGTTTTCTTTGCATCTATTGTGACATCGGAGGTTTAATAAAGCGATTACGGCCAGAGCATAATAATTATTTTACAAACCTAAAATGAGTTTTGGTGTTCAATATGTGTCATAAAAATGCAAACCCTTCACAGACATCTGGTGCATAAAATTTACCTCCAGACTTTTTGTAATTGACGACAATAACTTTCTGTCCATCCCTGACATCTGTTTGTGTCTCAAACATAGGAAATGCAGTCTTTACAGCCTTGTGGATATTCTGTCGCATTTGCTTATCCTCACCAGCCTACGCAAAGCATGACAGTACATGTAAATATCCAGTCATCTGATGCAATTCCCAGGAGGAGGAGGGATACATACATATATATGACCCTCCCTGTAGTTATACACAGATTTATGCTCATATATGCTTGCAAATCTAAAGTTGTTCATACATCTGTATTTCATTCTTCACCACTAACAAAATGTTTTACAACAAAGCTGATGTTATTTTACTTGCACTGTAAATGTAGGTAAATATTTTGCTGAACCAATCTAACAGAATCTCTAAAAATGTATCCAAATAAACTGAAAACAAATGATATTTACTTTAAAAAAGGGTAAACAAAAGAAAGCAATAAAAATAAATGAGGTTACAAGAAAGAGACACAAATCGTTAAAAGAAGCTACTTTTTCAAACAAAATTTTTATCTCACAGAAAATGAAATGCACTCAGGGTGTGGTCTATCCTTACAGGTATTTCAACAGATCGTGTTTTGTCTTCAGATGTAGCCAGTTCTGTCAACTGCTCCTGCACTTCTCTGTCAAGGACTGATACTGTTTCATCATTGGTAACCTTATCCTGTTAAAAAGAAAAACACCAAAATACAGGTTTCAGCACCTTTCTCTTCTTGTTTGTAATCACTGATATGCCTTAAAGACCTGTCAGATTGGTTTGAGTTATAAACAGATTTCTAGTAGGCAGAGATAATATATATATAATGTTAATTTCAGTGCCTGAAACACAGTGGATTATTTATTATCTTATTTGAAAGTTAGCAATTTGCACCTGTAGTCAGCAAGTCCTGCAAAATCTTGCTCCCACGTGTGAATACATGACGTCACAGCCAGTGGCATCCACGCTATGTCTTGATAAGAATATAACGCCCAGAACGTGGAGCAATACATCAGCTTGATTTGAAGATTTTGATTTATCGTGCTTTAGTAGCAAAGACGAGTGTAAAATGCTGTTCTCTAGCCTTGAAAGTAATAAGCCTTACCTGTTTAAACCTTCGCAATCTTCAGGTTCAAACACAATATGCTCAGGCAGCAGACAACAAAAAACAACTTCCCAATACCACATGGTAAGCATCATTAATATTCATCAAACTTTGCAAGCTGCAGGTGATCATTAAAATTTATGTTTGTTTGTTTGCTTACATACTGTCACAAAAGCCTCAAGTGTGAAAATTTACTATTGGGACTGATTTGCACATTGACATGGGCATAGCAGTTTGTGCGGATATTGGTATAAATAACAGAAAAAAGCAGAGAGACTTTAGCCCACGTGAATTAAAAAAAAAAAAGGAGGAAAAGCAGAGATATATTTTTGGGAATGATGTTCCTTATCATTTACCATGTGCATGTTACAAGCAACATATTGTGTTGCCATTAATAGCTATCATACTGTGGCTTGAAAAGATAAATTAAAAGTATAATTATCAAGATAACTTCAAGTGTTTGTGCAGCAACTCTGTGTTGTTGGATGAGAAAAAGCATGCTTCTTTATAATAAGCATGGCCCTGGAAGATGATGCTTTTGCAGTTCCTCACAACTCTCTTATTTGCTTAGCATGTGTGCATGCTACTGGCTAACATTCAAGAGCAAAGTGGCGTTTACAAATGACAGAAGTAGATCTACACACACCCAAATGAAGTTGATCTATTTTCTTTTCAATGATGAGTCTGCGAATCTATGAACTCTTATTCCATCACTATGCTTTCCTGTATGTTCAACAACACAATAGGGTTTCAAGATTCAATATTTTCTGGGCAACTTGTATCACCCATGCTGAAGTCAGCCATTATGCCACCAGTACTGGTGTCACACAAAGCTTCATGCCCAAATGGAGATCTGAACAGGTGAGGAAATCATTTTTATTTGATATCTCCAGATTTGTATTTCTCCTTGTGATTTTATGTTCAAGGAATTAATAAGTGATATTAATGAAGTCTTTTGCGCATGATTTGTGTCACCAATCAGGTAAGTCTCTAAAATGTTCTTAACTTAAAAAATTGCATGTTAACTCTGAGCATTTTAATGTAAATGGTAGAATAGTGAAGCTGAAATAGTGAGAGCTTGCTTCATGTAAGTGTATGAGGGACAGCAAGTTATAGCCCTTTATCCAATCTTGTTTCAACATATGGTTTATTTTACAACCACTAAGAAGACGGCTCTAGTATATTACATGGCATCAAACATCATTTTGAAAATCCTATGATTCAAAAACTACAAAACTGCTTTAAACAGATGTTCCAAACAAGACATGACCAAACTGTGTGGTGCATACATGTGTATGTGAAAGTGTGTGAGATAGAGAGTGTGTGTGTGTGCATGTGTTTTTCTTTCATTTACATACACAGTAATAGGCATATAAATTTTTTTCATGAGGTTGACTGGTATTGTAAGATTGAGGTGTCTATGTGCAAGGGTCTGGAGTACATATGCCAAAAGCTGTATCAAATTATGCGACCACTGCATGTTTACTGTTTAAAATGCCATGTTTTCATCAGTATATGATTATCAATTTGGAAATTAAAACTATAAAAATATTTTTCACTGCAAACACACCTCAGGTTCTTCAGAAGGAAGTTCTGTTGAGGTAAGATGAATGGTCTCTCCTGTCAAGGAGACCTCATGGACTATAAAATCAGAGTACCTGGACACAAAAGATGAAAATAAATTGTCACTACTTACCCACATGCTACCTAAAAAAAAAAAAATAAAATCAATAGGCTATGGAAATGCTTCTGATTTCTTAAGCTCACCTTTGTTTGATGATGGCAGAGATTCCTGGATGATTGCATAGGAACTCTGTAATTCCAACATCCAATTCTGACACATTGGTACCCAAGTGTATCTTACTAGATTGGTCTTGTATATCATCTGTCCTGAGCTGTAGGCCATCATTTTGCTTCTCTTTGCACGTCAAAGTTGAGTTTTGAGTAGTATTTTCGTGTTCTGCCATTTGGATAGTAGAAATATAAGTTTAGATAATAATATCTGGTCAAGGACATGTATTAACTACAATATACTCTGCTTTGCACTGCATGTTTTAGTACCAATAAAACACATGTTTGAGTACAAGAGTGTTGCATATCTTTATATTTAGGTATACTATGTTATACATTATGTTCCTAATGAAGTTAAGTTTAACCATAAAAAGAATAAAGCCAAAGAAAACTGAAATTGTTATAAAAAAAAAATCGTATAACTTTCACGCCACATGGTATATTGATACAAGTTTGTGTCCCACAAACACTTAGCTGGCCATCACATGAGGGACATTAAATATTTTCAGCCTGAAACTAGCATTGGCTACTATCATTTTTATATTCCTAGTCATACCTGCTGTAGCACTAATTAATTCCACAGTACTTTCAGTGCTGATAACTGGCTGCTTTATACAATGATCACTTTCAGTAGGAAGTCCATTTCCAGTTGAAAGGATGACTTCATGTGCATCTCCATCGACACAGATTGCACCACCATCTGTTGTCAGCTTCTGTTTTTTAGCCGGTGGGAAGTCGTCAGGTGAGCCTGACATGCTAAGAAATAAGTGAATGTTGTAAATAATAAGCAAGGGAAAAATCTGGACTATTTCACATTTTGTGTCGTGTCCGTGTGCTTACTGTTACACTAATGTTTACGATATTAAAAAGTGAGCATAAGATTCTTATCTTTATAAAATTATTATAAATAAGTTCCTTCTGGCTGTTCATGATCTATGAAATGGTTACACGCGAATAATCAAGTCACTTGTGCGACTGGTTATTTGATTTGTGAAGAACTAGAAATGTTGTCAGTTATAATAGTAGAACTCAGTAGTTTTAGAATAATTCAATAAAAATAATGTAAACTATAACGCACAACATCACGACTAAGATAGATCGTACTCTCTGATAAGACCAGTAATGATAAATAAAAGATAACGGCCAGTGGACAATGAGTTACGCATAGTTACGCATGAACAACATAAAGACGAGGCACAAGAGTAGAACGTAAAGCAATGGATGAAGGTATGAAGGGATATAGGTACTGTAAAGAGTTTACATGATGGTTATCGTGCCAGACAGTATTGCAAGGGTTAGCACTTTCTACCAGTAATGAACAAACGTCTTGAGATTTCTGCAGGTAGGTTAGTACTCTCACTCTCTGACATGAAAACACACCATCGACAGTTAACATAGAACATATCTTACTCGGTATGAGTAAAACAGAGATCTGCAGGTACAACTACTATATGAAGCACATTGGACGAAAGGGAAGTAACTAAGGAGAAGTAGTTAAGAGTGACTTTTCTTGAAAGGTAGTCGCGCGCGCTCCTGTGACGTCTTCACGCCTGGAAATGGAAGATCTCATTCGACAGAACGCTCACTTCGATCGGCGCTATACCGTTGCTGTGATAATCATGACTTTTGCTTGGTGCTAGGACTTGTTCAGTGAAACAATAGAGACCTTGAAGTTACAATATTTGTACTCAGAAACAATAGCACTTTTGATTTTTGGTGGCTAGACAGCTGAAGATGAATTGTATCGTCTGCTGATTAAGACGTGAGTTGAACCGCAAGTTGTCAATGGAAGGGAGAAATGGAAAACTGCGATTCAATAACTTTAAACACATAAAATATACAACTTATGGTAAGAATAACATTTAAAGCCGTTAAATTTTGTGGAGGTAGGCTGTAATTCTGAGGAGACAGGTTTACCTTTACAATCACAAGTACCGTCGATCAGCATACTGATCATTATAATCTGTTACATTACGTGGCGCAGAAACCAGGTTGGTGTGTGCGTGTAAGTACAGTGATACCTCGGTTCTCGAACGCCTTGACTTTCGACCAAATCGGTATTCGACCAGAAAATTCGAGAAAATTTTGTCTTGAAATCCGAACAAATATTTGGAACTCGAACATCCGAGATGAGCCGAGTTGAGCCGAATGGCGCTCATTCAGCCCAGCGCGCCTTGCTTGCGTCATCAGTGTGAGTGCAGAGAGAGAGTCACGTTTTTGTGAAGAGAGTCATGAAATGTGTGTACTGTACTGTATTGCAAATTACTGTATAAAGTGGTAGCAAATAGAGCAGTTAACATTTTTAATGACAATGTTATGTCCACTTTCCGCAAAATTTTGCAAAGGAGAAAAAAACAGCAAACAATTGACAAATTCTTCCGTAAAGAAATCAGACAAGCAACTGCAGAGCAAGATTCTGATTCTCCTCAGCAAAAGATACAGAGAACAGAAACACCCGAAGAGCAGTTACCCTCTGTTTTTATTGAAGAAGACTCCCCTTCAAAACAATAACCATCCCCCTTCCCTCCTCCCTCCACATTCATTCCCTCCTGCCATAAAGTTTGGTACAGGTACAGTAAATGAAACACAATTTACTGTACTGTACTGTACTGTACATTTTATTATTTCTTTTTGTTTTAATAAATACGCTTTTATTTCTTATTTCTTGTTGAAACTCATGTTTTTCTACATATTATATACAAATTAGGCCAGTAAATAGGCATTTTCTGGGGCTTGGAACGAATTAATCCAGTTTCCATTATTTCCTATAGGTTTCATTGCTTCGGTTCTCGAACAATTTAGTTCTCGACCGTTCTCCCGGAACGAATTATGTTCGAGAACCGAGGTATCACTGTACAATTAAAGGGATAGAAAAAATACAGAGGAAACAAGTGAGCGTCGTTCACTGTCTGCAATGTGTTCTAATCTGGTTTCTGTGCATTTAATGCAACTCACAAGTGTATTCCTAGTCCCAACTTGTCAACTATAAAGCACAGCTTTATACAGACCACATGGTATGGCTGATAGCATTGTACATGTATAGCTGTCTTGTATATATATAAAACAAAAGCTATAGCGCTACAGAAAGTAAAGGGCTGGAAAGAGGGTTAATGGGAACCTAATATATATATTAAAAAAAGTATCTGGGACAAGATTGGTGCAAATTTAAAATATTGGGTGTCCCTGAAATCTTAGCAAACCAATGGTCCAATGAGACCACGAACTTATAAATACACGTTCATGATTAGACGTACACAGACCATCTTGCATGGCGAAGAAGGCTGCTTAACCTTATCCATTTTTATCTATTTTTATGCTTTCTAAGCTCGAAATAGATCTATAATCTTCTGTAGACAGTGTTGGGCCATTAAGCCACGGTGATTGGGATCCAAACTGCGTAGCCGCGGCTTAAATATTTTTTGATAATGCATAAATTACAATAAATAATGAACAAATATAAAATATATTAATTAAAGTTGAAGCCAGCCAGGCCTTCGCCTCACTCAGGAGCACATGGAAGGCAAAAAACATCAGCCAGAAGATCAAGCTGAGAATCTTCAAGTCAAATGTGATCAGCACCCTCCTGTACGGATCAGAATCATGGAAGATGACCAAAACCATCAGTAACAAGCTTGACGTCTTCCAAAACAGATGCCTCAAGACTTAACATCTTTTGGCCAAATACCATCACTAACGAAGAAATCCACCGAAGAACTGAAACCGAGTCCATCACCACGCAGGTTCAACAAAGGCGTTGGCGATGGATGGACATGTGCTGGAGCAGGTTTCAGCCGATCGACATCGGTGGCGGACTCTGGTTGAGGCCTTATGTGCAACCTGATGCACGAAGAGGAATAGATAGATAGAGATAAAGGTAACATTTAAGAAATGTTATTAGTAACACATTATATTTAATGACATACCACTTTTGTTCTAAATCCCTAGTCGCCTGATTCAGTTTAGGAACCACATTCTGTAGTGCTTCACTCTGCTCACCAATTTTGCTGAGAACTCTGTTCAATAATATATCTGAAATAAAAAATATTATTTTCCGTCCTTGAAGTAATGACAAATCTAAACTATGGTTGTAAGTCTATTGACAAATTTTTTAATGAATAGAAAATGTTTAGATAGATAATAATGATGTGCATGTAGACCATTAAAAACTCAAAATGTGTGCTTGTATAGCGGTCATCATGAAATCATAGAGGGAGACAAAATAAACTTACTGGTAAAATTCACTGAGCCAGACCTAAAGTCAGTGTGATCTGCAATTTAAGATTGTTATAATTAGTTCTTTCTGTAAATCATGTAAAATCAAATGAAAAATGGCATGCAACATTTTAAGAGAATAGAACATGAGTGATTGTGAGAACAATGACACACTTTGACAAAGTTCATTGCATATTTTGGTATTTCCCACATTTTGTTTTTAATTTCAAAGTGTATATTTACAAAAACATAAAACTGTTTCTTCTGGTTTGTATTAATTTTATAACATTTTTATTGTTTGGAAAGCTATGTGGTTGTCTTGTTGCTTTCGTCAGAATGTACCAAGACCTACACAAACGTTTGGTAATCGCCGCGCCACTGTTATTGACAAAGCAGACGACAAATTTCGAGCATGGCTCAATAAGTTCATTTCATAGATTTCAACTTCGAAGTTAATTATGAATAGTACACAAATACGAGAGTGTGTGTGTGTGTGTGTGCTTTACCCTCAAGTTCTAAACTTTTTGACTTGTTAATTTGAATCCATCATGCACTTGGTTGCCATGCTGCTTCCGCCAATCGTATTCGTGCTGTGAACATTTGATTTTGGTAAATACGTACAATTATAGTAGTCAAGAGATACCATTAAGGAATTTGATTATTTACAGCAGTGATGCCCAACCTTTTTCGGCCTGCGGGCCATATCCATTTCGGACAACCGTGTCGCGGGCCACTTCACCGCAAAAATACAAAAAGGAAAAAAAAATATAGAGCAGATACCATTTTTTATTAGAAACAAGTTGTACTTACCATTAATTATGTAGTAATTAGTGGGATATTTGAAGTTGTTTTCCCGAAACCAACTTCTGAATGTCCGGCCTAATCGTAGAGACACCAAGTCCCAGCACTGAATCGAAATAATCGTCCATCGAAAAAAAGATTGCGAAACGCCCCTACGTGGGGTAAATACTTCTTCCTTTTTTTCTTTTTTTTTTTCGTTTTTTTAAGGTCTTCTACTATTACTAACATGCCGATTTCCTGCACTGTGGGCAGAAGTTTCGCGGGCCGGATGGCACCGCGTCGCGGGCCGGATATGACCCGCGGGCCGTAGGTTGTGCATCCCTGATTCACAGCAAAAAGCATGTAGTCAAGCCGTTTAAACTATTTACAAAAGACCAGAGCACCAGACCTGCCGGGTACAACAAGTTAAACATTTCACAAAAAACTCTACAATAGCTATATATGATCATAAATTATTCATGACTATGCACTGTTATAATGTACAGTTGTTTAATGGCATCTTTCACTCAACTTTATTAAGATTTACTTCAGAGATCGGCAGTTTCACTTGAAGATGGACGAATGAAGTCCGCGCAAGGTCAAAGCGAAGAACAGGTGTCACCTATACCTTGTACCTCTCACCCTGTACCTTGACTTGTTGCAGCTACACGCGGGGAGGGGGAACAGAGGGAGGGCGGGAAACAGAGATGGGGAGGGGTTCGACACGATCACCTGTCAACGTGCCCGCGCAGTCAAGCGCAGCTGAAGAGAACAAGCTAGATGTATGCAACCTTATCACCGCCCAGATTTCACGACCTCGTCAGTTTAGGATCACGTTACACGTCTCCCACCTGTTCACCTCACTTCCCTATAGGGGCCTATGAAATGCAAACCTCTCTTGCAGGCTGGGATGTTCTTGTTGTTGTGAATATTTTTACGATACTCTTGTTCATTGATGTATGTTATAATTCAAATTTCTGCTAGCTTACTTGTTTAATGATTAGCAGGTACTATTGTTGTTGATGATTTTAATTATTGCTGATTGTGTATGTGCTGATTGTGCATCAGTGCATGAGCACCTGTCCCGAAAAGACAAGACCTGCGAAGGCCCTGCGTGACGACAAACGATTAGGGTCAGGGCCCGAATTTACGCGATACGAATAGGGTTACATCAGCCATCAGGATGTGAAATGTCGCTTGATTCCCCCTATCCGCGCGCTCACCCAACCGGTTCTCTAGCGAGTCGCAACGATGGCAGGGACTCATTGCGAAGCTTTGTTGCTCGCTAGACATGGGTATTTCCGACGCTTTCACATCTCAGCATTATCTACCCTGTCATTATCTCGTGCATTATAAAACAGCCTTTACCGTGTTCCCCCGAAAATAAGACGGGGTTTTATAATACTTTTTGCTCCAAAAAAGGTACAAGGGCTTATTTTTCAAAGATTTCTTATTTTTTTTCATGTACAAATATCTACATTTATTTAAGGACAAAAGTCTATAATATCTGTCGACATTTTCCGTTGTCACGATTTCCTTGTCCGTGTCTGCGTCCTGTCCAGATGCACGTCACAACTGGTGATCGCCACTCACTCTCCGTCTTCTCAAATGTCACGTGTTGATTAAAGTAAAACTCCTGTCCTGAATTCCCTTACCAGTAAATAAATGAGGTGGCTTAGAGATGGTTCATGTGCAGACGGAAAGATCATGAAGTAATATCCCTGGACTGCTTGCAGATGATTTTTTTCAGTCAACTACTATAACGAGGCTACTTAGTCTACAACGCTTCCGGTTAAGCCTACCGTGGTTTAGCGAAAGACTTCGATGGGTAAGTCAGCAAAGTCTGCAAGAGTAACAACAATAAAGAAACTCACAAAAGGTGGTTTGTAATACTGCTTGGTAGAATGCAAATGTGCTTTTTTTTCGGTTCCGTGGGCAGGTGTATCGACAGAGCAGGACAAATGGCGAGCGGCTCTCATTCATGCTAGAGGCCTTCAGAAAAAAGTTTCAATCCATTGAGAGCCAAAATTTCTTTAAGGCACTTCAAAGAAAAGTGCATAGAAGCATTTGCTTACATTTCACTAGAATAATACTTGCTTTGGTGTTTTTCCACCAAAGCAGGAAATGATGAAGTTTATATTTTCTGCAGACTTAAGACCTCATATTTGCTTGTTGTGATATGCTTGTATGCATGATAACTGAAGAGACAAATGTTGCGATAATTGTATATTGTATACTAATAGTGTTGTGACATGTATAAATATGTATACTGGGCATAGAAAGAATGCTTAGGTACTTTAAATAATGGGTTTATTGTTTTGTAAACTTCTGCACTTTAAAATATTAATTAATTAACTCTTCTTAGTATTTTTGTGTGTCTGCTGACAGAACAAAACTAAACTCAATTGACAGAGAGGTGTTATAAGTGACCGATGAGCTGTGATGTTGCCAGGGAGTTGTCAATGTCCAGCTGTGATCAGTGGCCAGACACCTATGATCAGTCTCAAGCAGCTGTGGTCAGGAGACCATGATCTATGACCAGTCGCCAGAGAGCTGTGCTCAGTCTGTGGGAGCTGTAGTCACTCGCCAGAAATGTGTGAGAAGTGGGGAGAGAGCTACGGTCAGTCGCAGACAGCTGTGTCGGTTATCTGCAGGGAGCTGTGATTATCAGTCACCAGGAAGCTAAAGTTGGCCACCAGGGAGCTGTAGTGAGTCGTTTGGGAGATGTTGCTAGGCTTCTTCTTCTCAACAGGAAATGTATTTTATGTTCTTCTGTCCGAAGTAAAGCGTCTTGAGAATGACGAAGATTTCTTAAAAAAAAAAAGTTTAATGTAGTCAGTTGTTTGTTTGTCCTTGTTGTTAGCTATGGTAGTAAGGCATCTGTTAGTAAAGCAAATTACAGTTGTCAGGTACTCAAAGTTTGAAATTTAAATTAGAGGTAATTATTCAATGCAGTATGCAGTGTGCCTGTGCATATGTAACATGGGATGCATAACTTGATTCCACTGTAATGTTTTTACTCTTGAAATGAGCCAAAGTCCTGCTCAATAAACATTTTAAATTTACACTTTCCCATTCATTCTTTTTAACACACACATACACACACGCGCACGTGCTGAAATAAATACACACATTACGTATCCGCTCAAGCACACACAAGTAAGACCAAAAATACCAGCTGTAATGTAAATGTTATCTAAGCTAGAAACGTGATTTACAATTCCTAAATACGTGGTCTGCACAGCTGACAGGAAATTTAAAAAATGAGAAAGTAATAACTCAGAAAAGTATTTTTATCAATTTTAATACAAAATAAAACGATTACTGAATAAAATCTTTTCATTAATCGCAAGAGTTTCTGTGTAATATTTGTTTTCAGTGTGTCAGTTGGCGTTGTAGAGGAGACATCTGATACCGTGACACGTGAGTCATTGCGTGAAAACCCAATGGTAAAGAAGAGCATCAAATAACCAAAGGGTGAACACGGTCGCCATTTTGAAGACTCATTTAACTTGTTGAGACACTAAAGTCCCTGAGTGAGGAAGACATATGGCTTAAACCAGACCTGGGCAAACGCCAGCCCCCGGGCCGGATCCGGCCCGCCTCCTGTCTCTGACCGGCCCGCCCACTGGTCCGGCCGCCAGTATATATACTATATACAGTATTGGGTAAAACTGAGTTAACTATATTAGTCCGGCCCTCTAGAACCATCCCAGTTTCTCATGCGGCCCCTTGGTAAAATTAATTGCCCACCCCTGGCTTAAACTCATATGGTTTCAAGCTCTACGAGAGTTAGTGTTGTGTGATGGAAGCAAAGCTACAAACAAAATAAGAACAGTGGGTAGAAAAAAGCACCAAGTGTACGGACACCACCAGGACAAAAACGTCAAAGGGGTCGTAGCTCCTCAGTTTGTAGAACCTCGTCCATTGTCAGTTCATCGCCATGTCCGATGATCTTCAGACAGCAGGGACCTGTGGTCAGTCGCCAGAGAGTAGTGGGCAGTCGGCGTCTTCTTCACAGCAGGTGAGACGCTGATGACAGTCATCATCGTGACTACAGAATCTTCACTATGTGATTTTAATTAGTGCTGTGACTGTGCAAGACATTAAGAGACTGTGACTGTGTAAGACATTAAGAGACTGTGACTGTGACTGTGACTGTGCAAGACATCAAGAGACTGTGACTGTGGCTGTGCAAGACAATAAGAGACTGTGGCTGTGACTGTGACTGTGCAAGACATCAAGAGACTGTGACTGTGGCTGTGCAAGACAATAAGAGACTGTGGCTGTGACTGTGCAAGACATTTATAATTTTATTCAGTTTTTAGGAGGCCATCTGGCCTACATCAACATCAAATGCTGTTGGTTACATATATATTAACATTGGGTAGCTGTATATAAACATTAATTCTTTGTATTAAGGGTTTATAGCCGCGGTTCTCAACCTGTGGGGCGCGCCCCCTTGGGGGGACGTTACGTGCTTACAAGGGGGGCGCGTAGGTGGTCATTTTTTACAAGTTTCTTATACCGGTATTACTGAAATTAGCTTACATTGCTGGCTAAGGGGGGCAAGTGGACGTACTTTTGGTCGTCAGGAAGGCGTCACAAGTAAAAGGTTGAGAACCGCTGGTTTATAGTCACATAATAATAAGACAAGATTCTGACAGTCATCCCTATGCCTCATGTGATGCACATGGTCATACAGATCTCATTTACAAACATTGTTTTTAAGTAAAGGACAACTCTAATGATTACTCTACTCTATAGGTTCTTACATAAGTAATTTTGAATTTTCAAGATTTCAAGATGCCATTTGGTCCAAATCAACCTCTTATATATCAACATTTCAGTTGTATTTGGGGTTTCAGCTAAACGATAAACAGTATAATGACATTCAATGCTAAGTAATTATGTTGACGCTGTCATGATGTCCTCATTTTCAGACATTCTGTTATATAGTGGGCAACATTAATAGCTACTTTACCCTTGAGGTTCTTACACAAAAATTGAACCTTAATGGGTGAGGGGAATTTATGGTAAAAGAGTGGGATATATCTCTTAAGTAGAATTGTATATTTAGGGCATATTAACAAAAAATGGTATCGGTCTTCCACACTTTGACTATCACACTGCTCGCACTCAGGTTTGTTGCTAGTTTGGTGACGGGTGTTTCCATTACGGGGTAAACAATTACTCCTCAGCAAACACAGGACCCGTCTGTGTTCCCATCATAATACCTGGTTTATATATGTTGCTCTAAGTAAATCTGGCTGGTAATCGCAGTAATCTGAAGAAGAAGAAGAAGATACTGAATCATGCCATTTTGGGGGAGAACAATCCTTGAATCTTTCTTTTATAGTGGTGATGAATAAAGGGAGACTACCAACTGTCTGCCATTCCCACACAAACCCCAAACCATAATTACATAATAACATTCTAACTTGGGAGGCTCAGTTGGATCTGTCTGCCTTATCTTGTAAATATAACATGTTGTAACATTGTTTTGGGTACCTGTGTTCTGGCAACGTTAGTATTCTGCACCAGTATTGGATAACTCTTATATATGAATCAGACACAAGAGGAAGCCTTCCACATTCACTCAAGGCTATATCATTTTTAACATCCCTACCTACATTTAAAATTAATTTACAAAGTTTTATTTGAACTTTCTATATATCATTGTATTGCTTCCATCCCCAAATCTCAGATCCATATAAAAGAATAGGTTTTATTTTTGTGTCAGATATTTTAAAGATTATGTCTGTTGGAAGGCTCTTTAGTCTAATATACCGTTTCTTGACTCCTGCAAAGACTTTTAATGTCTTTCCAGATAAATTAACAGTACATTTGATCCACTTTAGTGTAGATGTGAATGTAACGCCTAAATAATTATAGCTGGGTTCTACAATAATCTTCTTTCCAGCATAGTACCATTTTTCATAATCTTTAATAAATCCACCAGTTTTAAAAACTATTATGTTTGTTTTATCCATATTGACTGTAAGTCCCCATTTATTACAAAATGTTTCTAGATCAACAGGGGAATCAGCAACAATAGCAATGTCATCAGCATACATCAAAAGGGAGATCCCAAGTGGATCTGCCAGGACATCAATACCACGTGCACCACATAATGTTAGGTCTGACCAAAGCTCAGATAGAAATGTAGAAAACAACAAAGGGCTTAATACACATCCTTGTACATATACAATCAAAATAGTCAGTTATTTGAGATCCAACCTTAACAGCAGCTTTCACACTTTTGTACATACTATGTCGTGTTTGAAACATTCTTCTATGGACACCTTTTTTAACAGGATGTATAGCAATTTGGATCTTGCAATACTGTCGAATGCTCTCAAAAAATCTACAAAAAGAGTGTAAAAGCATCCACCTTGTTTCGTCAAATATTTGTGAATCAGTGACTGAAGGCAGAAAATATTATCTGTTGTAGTGTAACCTTTACGGAAACCTGCTTGAGCTTCTGGGATAAGTTAATTTTCTTCACAGAACTGGGTCAGCCTTTTGTTAATAATGCAGCTGTACAGTTTGCTAATAATATTTAAAAGTAAAATCCCTCTAAAGTTATTTACTTTACCTTTATCACCTTTCTTGTGTAGAGGAAAGATTACTGCCTTGGACCAACTTTCAAGATATGTACCACTTGAGAACACTTTATTAATGAGGGGGTGTAGAAATTTTAAGAGGATGGTATCTGCAATCTTAAAGAGGTCAGAAGGTAATCCATCAGGTCCAGGTGCTTTTGCTTTTTTTTGGGCAACGGATAGCTTCAAGTGTTTCCGAGTGAGAAATTTCTTCTTCTAAGTTTGATTAGATTAGATTATTGCCCGTTATGCCGGTCGGCACGTAGGGCAGCGACAAAGGTCCTCCACATTTGCCTGTCCTGGGCTAGAATCCCCACAGTACCCCAGCTGAGGTTTAGGGTCTTCATGTCTGCCTCCACAGTTCGGCGCCAGGTGATCTTGGGCCGGCCTCGCTTGCGTTTTCCTTCTGGAGTTCAATGTAAGGCAGTTTTTGTGATGGAGTTGCTCCCGCCTCGGAGGACGTGACCAATCCAGCGCCATCGCTTCTTCATCAGGGTGGTGGCCATGCTCTCCTGCCCACACTGGGCAAGTAGTTCTTCGTTGGAGATTGTCCTTGGCCAGAAGATGCCCAGGATTCTTTGCAGGCTTTTGGTGTGGAAGACTGACAGTTTGTTGAGGTCGCTGTCAGTCATTCGCCAGCACTCCGAGCCATACAGTAGAGTGGACAGGACCAGACTCTGGTAAAGTCTCAGCTTGGTATTGATGCTGTACTGTGTCGACTTCCAGATGTTGCTTAGGCTACAGAAGATGCCCCTGCCTTTGCTCAGTCTGCTCTGGATGTCACGGCCTGCTCCTCCATCTTGCGTGACCACGCTGCCCAAGTAGGTGAAGCTTTCAACCATCGGCAAGCCTTCTCCCTCTATGCTGATCGGTGTTGTATTGGTGGTGTTCAGGGTCATCACTTCTGTCTTTGTCCGGCTGATGTGCAGTCCGACCTGCTGCGCAAAAGTGTGCAGGCGAGTCGTCTTCTCCTGCATGTGCCGGTGGGTGTGTGACAGCAGGGCCAGGTCGTCGGCAAAGTCTAGGTCTTCTAAGTTCGTGGAGAGTGTCCATCGTATGCCCCTTGGTTCATCTTCCGTTGTATGGCGCGATACCCAGTCAATGACAAGGTTAAAGAGCAGGGAAGACATCACGCAGCCTTGCCTCACTCCGGTCCCGACCTCAAAGTAGATGTCACTGTTTCCAACACAGCATGAAAAGTTCGTATAGAAGCTTTTGATCAATAGTACAATTTCCATTGGTATTCCGTATGCTCTCAGTATGCGCCAAAGGCTCTCTCTATGGATGCTGTCAAAAGCCTTCTGGAAATCTACGAAGTTAATATAGAGCTGCCTCTGCCACTCTGTGCACTGTTCTATGATGTTGCGTAGTGCGAATATCTGGTCGGTGCATCCTCTTCCTCTACGAAAACCAGCCTGTTCTTCTCTAAGTTGTGTGTCCACTGCCTCTGAGATTCGTTGGATGATGATCTTTGTCATGATCTTGCTCGGGATGGACAGGAGAGTTATTCCTCGCCAGTTGTTGCAGTGGCTAAGGGATCCTTTCTTTGGGATTTTGACGATCACTCCTCTGGTCCAGTCATCTGGGACTTGCGTCCCTTCCTATACTGCGGTAAATAGGGGTTGCAGGATATTGGCTGCCAGTTCTGGGTCTGCCTTGAATAATTCAGCATTCAGATTGTCCTGGCCTGGTGACTTTCTGTTCTTCAAGGACTTAATTGCTGTGATGATTTCCTGCTTCTCTGGTGGGGCGATGTTAACGTCTAGGTCCTCAATGGCTTGTATGTCGGCTTCTTCGGAAGGCGGTGGTCTGTTCAGGATCTCTCTGAAATGTTCAGCCCAGCGTGTTTCTTGTTCTCTCTCTGTCGTTAGCAGCTTCCCTCCCTTGTCCTTGACTGGGGCATTGTTGATGCTGTGGAATTTGCCGCTAATCGTCTTGGTGATCTTGTACAGCTTTCCTTGTTCTCCTTTTCTTGCTGCTTCTTCTGCCTCACTTGCTAGGTTGTTCAAGTAGGCACGCTTGTCTGATCTCGCCGAGCACTTCACTTTCCGGTTCATCTCTCTGTACTGTCGTTTGAACTTCTCTTGCAGTCTTTCAGATCTGGTGCTAGCCACCTTCTTTTTAAGGTCTCTTCTTTCCTCTATCGCCTTCCACGTCTCTGGTGTTATCCACTCCTTCTTCTTAGTTCCTCTCAGTCCAAGACTAGTCTCGCTGCTTTTCTGGTACACTGTTCTCACAAGGTCCCATCTCTGGTTTATTCTTTCTGCATCTGCCTCGCAATTGTCTGTCATGTCTGCAAGTGCCTGAAACCTGTTTTTCACATTTCTCACAGTTCCCCTTATTATGATCATGTAATGAACTTTCAACCTGTATTTCAAAATCAGTATCACATGATGTTTGTGTTAAATTTAGGTTTCTAAAGTAGTCATACCATGCCTGAGGGGCTATTTTATTGCGATCATTATAAGCATTTGTTGTAAGAGCTTTCACTTTCTGCCAGAATGTTCTAGTATTAGGGTCATTACATGCAGTGTTCAGATCACTGATTATAGGCTCGTCATATTTTTCTTCTTTTGTTTTACATACGCTTTTGAATGTTTTGTTGAGGTTTAAATATTTTTGTAAGTCAAATTGTGTATTGCTCTTCCTAAATGTTCTTAACTGCTTGAGTTTCACTTTTTTTGGAAGTGCACATTCTGCACCATTGTGGCTGGGTCCAATATTTATGTGCAGTGCGCTTTGATTTCATGTGGGAAGCTTCTTTCTGAAGAAAATCTACAAAACAGGAGGACCTATCTTCAATGCTGTTATCAAGAGCGGCTAAACACGTTGAAAGTTCTATCTCTGCTTTTGTTTTCAGATATTCAGTAAATTGTGCTTCATGTTGGTCTTGCCAATTCTTCGCAGAGCTTTATAAGTTCCTGACCAAATTTATTTACGCTAGGATCTTTGGACGAGCGTGGAGGGGGTGTTACAGATGTTTCAAACAGAATTTCAAAGTCTTGAAATGAAGATTGGGAAAAAACCATTTCTGTATAGAAGTTGGGTAGGCAAAGGGATATATTTAATTAAACACTCACTGGATGAAAGAGGAAATTTCCAATCATGTCAAGATGTTAAAAGGATATATGATGTAAACATTAATTTTGTCTCTTTGAATGGTTACATAAATACCATAAAGGAATACATACATGCAAACAGAGAGAATATAACTAAACCACTATCATGCACTTACCTATGATACAGATAAAACTCTTACTGTAAATCAATCTATACAAAAAGGTGGAAGACTGTATTGTGATAGAATGGTAACCAATATACATGCACCTAACTGCTGTCCAAAATGGGATAAGAGACTAACTAGAAAGGTTGATTGGTACATTATCTTCAGAAAAGTAGCCAATGTTAAAGATATTAGATTGGAATGGCTTCAGAGTCCTGCATAGAATACTGGGACAAAAAGAACTTTATTTAATATCAATCAATCAATCAATCAATCAATCAATCAATTAATTTAACTTTATTATCTCCATGAGGAGAAATTAACAGACGTGGTAAAACAACTGGCTTATAATAAGAACTTATAATAAAAACTTAATTCCACTCAAACTATCATCTCACACAAACACCTACAATCCATGTAAATAATCCAACTAAATAAGACAGAAACATCACTAAAACTATATTCACAAAAACACACACCCACACCCACACACTCACAAATCCTTATAACACTTGTTCAGTAAGACAACAGACTTGCTTATAAAACTATTCCTAGAACGGGCAGTGGAAGCTCTGGGAACAATAAAACGTCTCTTGGACGGAAGAAGGTTATAATATTGAGCTAAAACATGTGTACTATCTTTCACAATCGCTCTCGCTTTCCGTACTACTCGCCTCTCATACAACTCACTCAGACACTCCTGCTTCTCCCCAATCACCTTCCCACTCACACGCACAACTCTATCTAACACATTCCTATTACTAGCTCTCAATCCTCCATACCAACATAAAAATCCAAATGTCAACACAGACTCAAGAAAACATCTATAAAAAGCACTTAAAACCTTTTTGTTGACATTCAGGGAACGGAGTTTTTGTAAACAGTACAATCTAGATTGACATTTCTTGTGAATAACCTCTGTGTTGGTGTTAAAAGTGAGTTTGTCGTCGATCACAGTTCCTAGATATTTGTACTGATCAACACGTTCAACCTTGGCACCATCAATGTATAGGTCAGGGATAACAGTGCTCTTGCGTCTGAAATCAATCACCAGCTCTTTTGTTTTCTTTACATTTAGATCAAGATAGTTTTCTTTGCACCATTTATGAAATTTATCTACTGCATCAACATAGGCAGAGTGTGAGTTGGAGAGGTCTAGGAGAGCAGTATCATCAGAGTATTTTATCAAGAGAGACGAATCAGTGCCACGACAGTCATTGGTATAGAGGGTGAAGATTACAGGCGAGAGACATGTACCCTGAGGGCTCCCAACAGATGTATTTCTGGAAGAGGAGAGTGCATGCTGGAAACAGACTGTCTGGGAACGTTTTACCAGAAAGTTAACAATCCATAGGATGAGTTTGGGGCTTACATCAAGTTTAAGAAGTTTCAGAGCTAACAGATGAGGCTGTATAGTATTAAATGCAGAAGAAAAATCACTAAAAAGAATGTGTACAAAGGAGCCAGACCTGTCTACGTGAGAGTATGCATTGTGCAGAAGAGTGAGTGTGGCATCGTCAGTGGATCTGTGCTGTTTGTATGCAAATTGAAAGGGATCGAGGTGTTGTTGTGTCTGTGAGAGGAGTGTGCGAAGGATGATGCGTTCGAAGCATTTCATAACAATGGAAGTCAATGCCACGGGCCTGTAATCATTTAGTTCAATCGGGTTTCTGGTTTAGGAACAGGACAAATGATGGATTTTTTCCAGATATTTGGTACAGTACTCACTTTTACCGACCAAGAGAACAACTGAGTAAAAAGATCAGACAGCTGAGACGCACAGTTTTTCAACACTCTTCCACAAATACCATCAGGGCCACATGCTTTCCTATCATTCACCCGTCTAAAAAGGGATAAAACAGCGTTTTCCTTAATCACAAAGTCATCCAATTCGCTCCCATGCTGCTCCTTCCCTACTCTCTCCTCCAGTTCAGAAATCACATTAAATAACTCCTCCCCAACATCATCCCTCTCAAAGCGACAATAACATTCATTCAGTTTGTTTGCATAATCTACTCTTTCTTCCAGTGACATGGAGAGGACACTGGTCAGCGGTTGGTTTTGACCCGTCAATATTTTCAGGCCTTTCCATGCATCCCTCATGTTCCCACCCTCAAACTGCTTCTCTACCTTTCCTTTATATTCCAACTTGGCTTTTCTAATATCTTCCCTCAGCTTTTTCTGTACCCGCTTTCTATCTATTCTATCGCCTGTCTGAAATGCAACCTTCTTAGCGTTTATAGTGTTTTTCAGTTGCCTAGTAATCCAGGGTTTGTTGTTTGGGTAAATTTTCACTTCTTTCATTGGGATAATCATGTCTTTACAAAAACCAATATAATCAGAAATAACATCGGTGGCAGTATGGACATCATCAGCAGAATCCAGAAAAACATTCCAGTCGGTGCATTCAAAGCAACCTTGCAACTGCTCAACAGAATCGTGAGACCAGATTTGAACAGTACGCGTAACAATGGGGTTAGTTTGAGCTATCGGTTTGTAGGCAGGAATAAGATGTACAGCGTTGTGATCGGACTGACCGATTTTAGGGAGCTGGATGGATTTGAATGCATTGGGTATGTTGCCGTAGCAACGATCGGGTTTACAATCAAGACGGGTATTCCAAGTTACATATTGTTTGAAAGCAGGCAGAGCAGAACGTAAATCACAGTTATTAAAATCACCAAGTACATAGTTAGGAGCATCTGGACTAAGTGTCTGTAGCGATCGGACAACTTCGGCGATCTCCGTGGCGGCGCGTGACAAGTTCGCTTTCGGGTGCGCATACACAACAGTGATACACACCTGGCCAAACTCACGTGGCAGATACTTGGGCCTAAGTGACAGAGAGATCAATTCCACATCGGGCGAGCAATGTCTCTTTCGTACAGTCACATTAGCCCTGCTACAGTAACGCTCACTGACGAACACAAACACACCGCCGCCATGATGTTTGCCCGTGGCTACAGGGTCTCTGTCGCAGCGATACGGCACACCAAAACCATCAATAAAAACACTATCATCACTGATCTTGTCATCAAACCAGGTCTCAGAAATACACAGCAGACAAGCATCTCTAAACTCTCGCATAAATGAAACATTAGCAGCAAACTCATCAAAGTTGTAGTTAGGTGGCTTAGGCCTGATGGAGCGCGTGTTGGCGAGGACGATGCTCGGGATGGGGAGATTGGTGATGTTACGCCGCAACCTCCGTCGTAGGCCTCCTCTCTGACCACGCTTGCGTCTGATGTGTGCAGATGCTTGAAAGTTGGTAGAAGAATCGGGGATCATTTCCGCAGGGAAGGAGTCGAATCGAGGGGGCGGAAGGTCAACAGAAGGCGAGCGAAGAAGAAGTATGATCTCACGTGAGAAGTATGTCGATTGAGCGTCTTGATACCGGTCGCCATGTTGACCCGGTTTGCCAGCAACAACACCAACTTTGAATGCACAGAAAACAACTGCCACCACCACCAAACCGTCCAGCAGCAACACAGCACGCATCCTAAATCTTTCATAAAACTTCCAAAACGAAAAATAGTCCCTCCAACAAGACTGAAACAGGTGAACAAACGTAAAACTATGCCAGCTGAACACACACGTCTGAGTCGCCCCGTGTGAAGCGCCCCCAAGTCTATGGGTCTAGAGAAGGAATGATGTGTGTGACTACTGTAGTTTTGAAAAAGAAAACATTCAACACATTGTTTGGAAATGTAAATATTCCATGATTTCTGGCAAAACTTGAAAAATTATGTGTCAAACAGCTGTAGAATTATGTCTAGGATGTTTTTAAGTGAACATCTTGTTTTATTTGGGTGCAGTGTTAACTTTAAGACAGATGTTGTGCAGGATTTAATATTACTGCTTGCCAAATCATACACATACTCTGGCAGATTAAAAAAAAACACACCCGAGTTGCAACCATTCATTCTGATACTATATACAGCATAGATATAAAACTGAAATTTCAAATGCACGCTTGGAAATGAAAGAAGACAAAATTATGAAACAGTGGCTACCTTATATGCAATTTGTCGACTAAAATTTCAAGAATGACTAAGACTTGAAATGGGTATGAACTGTCTAAGCATATAAAGTGTTAAGCCTGTAATCTGTTTAAATGTGTTCATGGAAAATAGGTGTTATATTAAAAAATGAATCGCTTTGATTACGGACAGAAATATTTTTACAAGTGCTTTGCACTTTAGTGACTTTACCAACACAACCGACCAGACTGAAAGCTGAAGTTCAAATATCCTGAACTTGTTGACATTAATTGCTATAGAGCTATAAACACACAGCTCTACCTCCAAACAAAACTCTATTCCCTTCAAAAAACCCAAAGAAGTTCAAAACGAACTAGAAATTACTTAAATGTATTATGATAATCCTAATTTGTTTGGTAGACTACTTAGATAAGATAACAATTTATTTCTCCCAGACTGCAATTAGTAAAAGATGTATGAAACACACACAGTATCATCAACACCATCATGACACATTAAGACAGACCGCATTCCAACTATAATTCATTCAAACTACAAAAGACAGCTCCCGTCTGTTGGTCCTGCATGCAAACACAGAGAACTGACCTCCCCATGTGAACTAACTGAAGTATTATTAGTATTAAAAAAAACTTTTGGAAATATCTTCCTGTTACTTTATGCAAATCAATAGTTGCACATAAAAGTAGATATAAACATTGATTATTGCTGTCTAACCATTTTTTAGCTCATTTCCAGGCCATAGGGTAGTTGAATGCCTTTGATAAGCTCAGCAGACTTTGAAGGAACACACATAATCACCTCAAGACTGACAGTCGCACTGGCACACATGCACATTCACACATATCCACAAGCATACATTTACATACACACCATAAACACATAATTACACTCAAACATGCACATTTATGTTTACAGGGACAATGGAGAATATATACTGTAGACTAGTTGCTTTCAATTCAGTTGTAAGCATCACTTTATTATCGCTTGGGGTTTCTTTAAACCAGTGATGCCCAACCTTTTTCGGCCAGCAGGCCATACACATTTCCGACAATCGTGTCACGGGCCGCTTCACCGCAAAAATACAAAAAAAGAAAAAAAAAAGAGCAAATACCATTTTATTAGGAACAAGTTGTACTTACCATTAATTATGTAGTAATTAGTGGGATATTTGAAGTTGTTTTCCCGAAACCAACTTCTGAATGTCCGGCTGCATCGTAGAGACACCAAGTCTGAGCACTGAATCGAAATGTTCGTCCGCAAGGCGATGACGTAAGAAAACGTTTGTTCACACACATAAGTACTTGTAAACATCGTGATCATCCTTAACGCTTGTTTTCGGAGATTTGGAAAAGTTTCTGCAGGCAACACTGCGTAGAAAGCAATTGTCTGCATCGCTCGAAATTTGTCAAGTAGGGATGTCTGGCTTTGCAAGTCAATCAGTTGCTGTTGCAGGTCTGTCGGGGCACTTGACACATCTGCCGCAAATGGATTTTCGAAGAGACTTATTTCATCCTTCAAATCATGAAAATCCTTAAATCTTTCATTGAAATTATCCTTCAAGAGCCCCAGAAGCTGTATCATTCTTGCTTTGGGGAAAGACCGATGTAGCTGCTGATCCTGACGTAGAGATGTACACGTTGGGAAGTGGACAAGCTCCATCCTTCCCGCCTGCTGAATGAAGAGTAGTAATTTCGCTTGGAATGCTATTATGTCCGCATACACATGCGAAATCAACTTGTCTTTCCCTTGTAGTTTGGTGTTGAGTTCATTCAGATGTGACGTGATGTGGCATAAAATCGCCAAATCTCACAACCACGAGGGGTCGTTCAGCTGAGGCACTTGCTTTGATTTCTCCGTCATAAAAATGTCAATCTCATGTCTCAAATAAAAAAAAACCGTTTAAGTACCTTTCTTCGGCTTAACCAGCGGACTTCACTGTGAAAGAGAACTTCTTCATATTCGCATTCTATTTCTGTCAAAAATTCCTTGAAAGTTCTGTGGTTCAACGCCTGTGATCTGATGAAGTTTACAGTGCTGACCACAATCTTCATCACATGGTCCAGATTCAACACCTTGCCACAGAGATTTTGTTGGTGAATAATGCAATGAAGCCGCAGAGGCTCGGTTCCATTAGACTCGACGACTTTTCTAATAACCCTTGATGCCAGTCCTCTGTGGCATCCAACCACACTTCTGGCACCATCGGTAGTCACTCCCACTAATTTTTCCCAAGGAAGAGCAAGACCCTCTATTACGGCTGAAACTTCTTTGAACAGGTCTTCGCCAATGGTGTTCCCGTGCATGCCCCTCATGGCCGCTAACTCTTCTGTAAGTTCAAAATCGCTGTTTGTACCGCGAATAAATACCAAGAGTTGAGCGGTGTCGGATGAGTCGGTTGACTCGTCAGCGGCAATAGAAAACATTTCGAAACGTGCTGCTTTGTCCCTTAGTTTTGACTGGAGATGTTTCCCCATATCTTCCACTCGCCGTGCAATTGTCGTGCGAGAAAGGCTGACGGCTTCAAATGCATTCTTCTTTTCAGGACACAGTTCCTCCACCACTGCTAGCAAGCACTTGTTTACGCATTCGCCGTCGGAAAATGGCTTCACTTCTCTGCTCAAAATGTGAGCAACTCGGTAGCTTGCAATTACTACCGCCTCATTTTCTTGTCTTTTCTTACTAAATATTCTCGTCATGCCTCCAGTTTCTTGACGTAAGTTACCAATCTTTTCTGTGCGGCTCGAACCAAGGATGCCATCATACTTGTTCTTGTGCTTTGTTTCCTAGTGCCGTTTAATGTTGTGTTCCTTAAAAACAGCCACACTTTCTTTGCAAATCAAACACGTTGGCTTGTTATCATGTTGGATAAAAAAGTACAGATCTGTCCACTTTTCTTGGAAGTTTCTGCACTCAGAGTCAACTCTTCGTTTCTTCGGCTCTCCCATTTCACCGGCGCACAACTGTCACCCGACATTTTCGTACTAAAAGCCCCGAAAGGTGTTGACGGTCAATTTGGTGCAGTTTGACTTTTCTTAAAAAATGGATTCCTTGGTTATTGAACTAACAGGAAAATAAACTTCTATGTTAAAATAAAAGTTAGAAATTGTCTTAAAATACATTTTCATCGAGGTACCCCAAGGCGATCCGTCCTGATTTCCACAGGAAAAGGACGAAATTCAAACGCTGTTTAGGTATTGCTTCCCTGTCAGAACCCCATTGTCTTATACCAGGGGTGGGCAATTGTTTTGGCTCGGGGGCCACATTGTGTCGGCAGAAGTCAGCGGAGGGCTGCACCTTTTTAAAACTGCTCAATTTATTAAATATTGGCATTTTTTTCCATTATAGAAATATTAAATAACAATAAACAACAAAGACAGTTCATATCAATTTATTAATCTTATTGTTTAATCAGTTTAATGGGACAAATGCACCCTGTCAAAATTTTTCACAATCCATTTAAAGTCTGGATTGAGGTTGCTAGTAGATATCCTCAGCACTGCCTCCAAGTTTGTGTCAGTCAGTGAGCCTCTGTATTTGTTCTTGTTAATTTTCATACACGAAAAGCTTTGCTGGCATATGTACGTGGACCCAAACAGTGAAAACATCTTCACTGCAAATTTCCTCAGGTGAGGAAATTTGTCAGCAGACAAAGATTTGTAAAAATCCACTAGTTTCGCAGAACTGAACGCTTCCTTCATGGCGGGATCTGACTGCAAGTCGATCAGCTCCAACTGCAGCTCCTCAGGTGCTGCACTCGGATCAGCAGTGAATGGATAAGCCAGAATATTAAATTCTGGCTCAGTGTTACTAAAATCTTGAAATCGTCTTTCCATTTCTTCCTCCAAGCTCTTCAAATAGCCCTTAACTTTGGTTGCTATATTCCCAGGCACTTTTTGTTTTTCTAGCAAAGGGAAATGGCTGAACTTGCCTTCACCTGCTTGCTGAGCAAAGAGTCTCAGTTTTAACTTGAAAGCCTTCACATGTGTCCACATTTCATGAGCAAACAAACCCTTTCCCTGAAACGGCACATTCAGATCATTTAATTTCTCGAAGATATCAACAGCAAACATGAAGTCGAACCTCCACTCTTCACACCCCATTTTGGTTTTGAATTCACAAGAAATTTCTTTCATGTCCAGGAAAAAAATGATTTCCTCCCTCAATGCCCAGACTCTTTTTAGCACTTTGCCCAGACTCAACCACCTAACATTGTTGTGGTAAAGAACGTCTTCATATTCCGCCTCCAAATCCTCCAGCAGAGACTTAAACTGCCGGTGGTTGAGCGCTTTTGATTTAATAATATTCACAACACTTATCACAAGTTCAATCACGTGCTTAATATCCAATGCTGATTTGCACAAACGTTCTTGATGCAAAATACAGTGGAATGATAAAATATCACTCCCTGGATTTTCAGTTGGTAATTTGTCTTTCAAAAGTTTCACCATTCCTATGTTTTTGCCAGTGAATGATTTGGCTCCATGTGTGGTGATACTGGCCATCCTATGATCCTATCCCATGACAATCCTCTTTTTTTCCACACAGTCCACTGCACACTCAAACAAGTCCAGACCAGTTGTTGTATTTTTCATTGATTTCAAGCTTAACAGTTCTTCTGTGATGGTAAAAGTATTGTCAATTCCACGGATAAAGATGAGCAGTTGTGCGGTGTCTTCATTATCCGTGTTGTCATCTAATGCCAGTGAATACCACACACAATCACGGCTTGCAGTGTCCAGTTGCTGTGTGAGTTCATCGTTGATTACCTGTATGCGCCACACGACAGTCCGCCTTGATAATGAAATGTTTTCAAATGTATTTCTGATTTCTGGACACACGACACTTGCGCAATCGACCATGCACTTTTTTATGAACTCCCCGTCTGAAAAGGGCTTGTTGCATTTTGCAATATTATATGCTACCATGAAACTAGCCTCTGTTGCACTATCCTGGATGGTTGATGGTTTGGAAAATATAGTCTGTTGTTTCTTGAGCTTTGCAACATACTCCGCGGCTTTTTTCTTGCGTTCTTCTTCAAAAAAAATTTGCTGCCAAATTCGCGATGTTTCGTTTGATGGTGTCGCTTCAAATTAAACTCCTTGAAAACAGCAATCATTTCTCAACACAGTAAGCACACTGCCTTATCGTCCGTTTTACAGAAGAAATATGTGTGTGTCCATTCTTCATTTAACACTCGACATTCCATATCAACTTTACGTTTTTTGGAAGGATTCATGCTTCCACTCATGTCGGCAACGGGTACTGATATGGGGGTTTCCGCGCACTGACTTTTCTATTCCATTTACGAACTCCTCGTGCTTCAGGTGGGGATTTCCGCACTGAGTACGCATGCGCGTTGCCGGCTCTCATGGTAAAACGCATAAAAGTGGGATATTAATTCGCGCCGGCACGAAACAATAAACAACCGAGTTTCGGTTGAAAACTGTCAAATTTTGTGAATATTAAAAAAAATCTTATATGTTTTTGCGTGCCGTATGAAATGGTGAGGCGGGCCGGTTCTGGCCCGCGAGCCGTATTTTGCCCACCCCTGTCTTATACCTTGCTAGAAAGCCCGGAGTCTGTATTTTCAATCTGTTTAACGACTGATTAAAATATTAAGCAATCAAAAGATCACTAAACCCCTGTGGAATGCGGCGTCCCTCGTTCTCAAGCACTGGTTTCCTCCCAAGACGAAAATCACGAATGAAATCCATCGAAAGATTGAGAGACGCCCCTACGTAGGGATAAATACTTCTTCCCTTTTTTTTTTCGTTTTTTTAAAAGTTTTTTTTCATTACTAACATGCCGATTTCCTGTACTGTGGGCAGAAGCTTCGCGGGCCGGACGGCAACGCGTCGCGGGCCGGATATGGCCCGCGGGCGTAGGTTGGGCATCCATGCTTTAAAGCAAGGTGGAAATAAATCTTGTAAGAATGTTTTTATAGACATTTTTCAGGATGTTTGTACAGGATGTTTATACTTAAATGATGTTACAACAGGGAGTCGTTTACTCAGAATCTGAGGATTTGTGGATCACATGGGCTGATAGACTTATTCCTAATGATAAAAAGCACGCTTACTTCATTCCACCTTTCTGCGAGAGCTGGACCATAGAAACAAAAGGAAAGGCTGACAAACCCACTCATCCTGCTTTGACTCCTGCTACAACTGCAAAATTACCACCTACCAACGGTTGGGAAAGTGAGGTCAGAGATGACCCAGTCGTCCACAGGGTGATGGCTGTCCTCAAACAGTTGTCCACCAGGGAGACGTTTGTTGCACTGCGTCAGTTCAAGTTCGGAGACTACGTGGGTGAACCTTGCTACGCAGCAGCATCACGGCGACCCTTACCTGAAGACTTGCGAGCTCGTCACAAAAAGAACTGGAAAGAGGGAGACTTTGATATCTTACTTATTCACCGACACTACGGTCTTATTTTCTGTGAAGTGAAAGTGTTTAGAGACAATGTGAAAGATCGGAATACGTCACAGCAAGATGTTAATGATAATATTAGAAAGAAGCTTCGAGAAGCTGTGGGTGAGCTGGACAAGGCGGAAGTCATGTTGTCTCACCTCGTGCACGATGTGGCCCCCGGTCTGCGCGTGTGTAAGACGATGGCTCTCCCGAACCTCACAGCTCGTCAGGTGCAACAGGCCATCGAGGGAGACCCTCACCTCACCCAGGTAAGGACACTGAGAACGTGTCTCAAATTTTTTTTGATGTTTGTTATGGAGAAGTAAGTTTGAAGTTGTCCAGACATACGCATCAAGAAATATCGACATGAAAGACATCCAACGGACCTCGTCAACCTAAATATCTTACAATTAGACAAAAAGCAACACACACAACCAGCCGGGAAAACAGACATTTAAGTGAGTTGTTTGGGTTTTGACGCACAGTCACACACACACTTAAGTACAGCATTGTTACTAAGATGTTTGTACTTATGCATGTATGTATAACTATGTATTACAGGATTTGTGTCGGTGTCTGGGAGCAACAGATGCTGCTGATATCACTGGACTTTGTCTGTGCTCTGACCAGTTACCTAGCATAACTTATTGGTTTGTGAAAAGCATCGACACCAGAGTATGCCAATGGTGGCACAAGCGAGTTGCTGTGTCTGATCCAGATCCTCAGATGACCTTTGACCTGTATAAACGACTGGTGGCAAGGTGAGGAGATAAAGCGACACGTACACATTTCTTTTTTATTCCACCGGATACACAATAAATAGAAAAGGCATTTGGAGAACATTGTTGGTATTTCAAACATTTAAATAATTAATTCATCGTTTTCATTGGCATCGTGTTGAGCACGTGATCTATTCAATGACTAGGTTATGTGGTCCGGCAAGAGAAGTGACAGTGTCCTGCGTGGTCGCCTCTCGCAAGTTCTCGGGTATGAAGGAGAGTTTTAGACGAATAACTCTGTTACCGGGGGAGATGACTTTGCTGAACCAAGGTCTTCCCAGAGTCCTCTTGGAGGGATATAGCGTCACGCGCCAAACCATGCTGCTGCACCTGATGGTGACAGAATGGTGTCGGAGGGAGAACGCCGTTTACGTCGTTAGTACGTCGGATGAAAGCCACGAGGCATGCAGCACGCTGTACTTGCAGCTGCAGCAAATTACCCCTATGCAGCAAGGTTCTGGGACAGGTCGCCAACTTCATCATCTGAAATATAACTTTCTTAAAGACAGCGATGTGGAGAAGGCAGCGAACTACCTGTCGCAAACTGCCAACAACAAACCCTTGTACGTCATTGCCGACAACGCGGGATCCTCTGATGGGTAAGATGTACAGCTGTTTACAGACTGACATACAAGACTTACTGAGACTAGGTTTATACAAATCCACTAGGGAAGTCAAAGTTTAACAAATCTTTGTTACGGCGCAGTAGGCACACAATGAATTGAAGGAGCATGACTATTATATGAGAGTTGATGTTGCACTTTGCATGTCTAAATCTTCTGTAGACCAAATAAACTTATGATTATGTTTTTTGCACAGAAAGGAGAAAGTAAAGGTTTATACAGACTATATAGTATACGTGTTTAATAAAGTCACACACACAACAAACATACATACGAGTACGAAACAGATGTATATAAATAAATCGTTGGGAAAGTTTTTAAATTGTGTATACTAAGTATTTACTATATTGCAGGGCAACGAATTTTACCACTTTCTGTGAGATGCTGCTTGAACAAGTTCCTGACCTCCATCTTTGGGCAGCAAACATTCATGATAGCGTTTCACCCTCTGGCTGGATACGCCATAGATCAGACGAGAATTTTCGATACTCTAATGCCGATCTCAAGTTTTCATCCACTCACTCAAGCTTTCAGTTTATCGGTGAAGATCACTCAGAGGAAGTACCTCAAGATTGTGAAAGGTGTGGCCAGGAGATGGGCAGAGTATTACGCAGGTGTAGAGACACAGGTAGGTTTTATCAGCTGAAGTAAATTTATGTTTTTATTTTGTCCCTGGCTTAGTTTGAATGACTCTTCGTGTATGCCATCATTTTACTTTTATTGTAATTCAAATTTGGGCTTATCTGAGTCTGATGAAAGTTTCTTTTAGTCGACAATAAGGTGACATGAAGTCGTCTGTAAGTTATTTTATCATCAACCCACGTACATGTTAACACACAATATATCGATTAGCTTGAACTTAAAGACAACCAATGTGATAACTGAGAAATCAACGTGTTGAGTAAATCCTGTCCTTTTTCGAATATTTAATGTTTAACGTTCAAAGTTGGACTTTTAAAACAGATGTTTCAGGAGCAATGACCACCATGTCTCCTACAACAGGCAGCACAACAACACCTGATGTTCTTCTCCAGTGGGGAGATGTGGTGGTGGTGGTGCACCCAGATAGTATGAACGAGCATTTGGGCTTTGTGTCTGGACTGCGATCTGAGGGTGTTCCTGTTAGTGTGGGTGAAGACAAAGCTGACGCTGTTTTGGTGACATTTGACATCTCGTATATTGAGAACAAAAAAATTCTCGTCATTGTAGATTGCATTGTAGATTGCAATTTGATTCATTTCCTCAGTGATTACACATCATGGGTTGTGACAGTTACTCACTCCAAGTCGCCAGAAGGATGTGGTCAGTCAACATCGTCTTCACAGCAGGTGAGACTTTCACTTCCACTGGCCAATGAACACCCGACGTGTAACTTTGATGACATCTACAGTGACTAGAGACACTTGAATGATCTTTTCCATTATAGAAACATTAAATAACAATAAACAACAAAGACAGTTCATATCAATTTATTAATCTTATTGTTTAATCAGTTTAATGGGACAAATGCACCCTGTCACAATTTTTCACAATCCATTTAAAGTCTGGATTGAAGTTGCTGGTAGATATACTCAGCACTGCCTCCAAGTTTGTATCAGTCAGTGAGCCTCTGTATTTGTTCTTGTTAATTTTCATACACGAAAAGCTTTGCTGGCATATGTACGTGGACCCAAACAGTGAAAACATCTTCACTGCAAATTTCCTCAGGTGAGGAAATTTGTCAGCAGACAAAGATTTGTAAAAATCCACTAGTTTCGCAGAACTGAACGCTTCCTTCATGGCGGGATCTGACTGCAAGTCGATCAGCTCCAACTGCAGCTCCTCAGGTGCTGCACTCGGATCAGCAGTGAATGGATAAGCCAGAATATTAAATTCTGGCTCAGTGTTACTAAAATCTTGAAATCGTCTTTCCATTTCTTCCTCCAAGCTCTTCAAATAGCCCTTAACTTTGGTTGCTATATTCCCAGGCACTTTTTGTTTTTCTAGCAAAGGGAAATGGCTGAACTTGCCTTCACCTGCTTACTGAGCAAAGAGTCTCAGTTTTAACTTGAAAGCCTTCACATGTGTCCACATTTCATGAGCAAACAAACCCTTTCCCTGAAACGGCACATTTAGATCATTTAATTTCTCGAACATATCAACAGCAAACATGAAGTCGAACCTCCACTCTTCACACCCCATTTTGGTTTTGAACTCACAAGAAATTTCCTTCATGTCCAGGAAAAAAATGATTTCCTCCCTCAATGCCCAGACTTTTTTTAGCACTTTGCCCAGACTCAACCACCTAACATTGTTGTGGTAAAGAACGTCTTCATATTCCGCCTCCAAATCCTCCAGCAGAGACTTAAACTGCCGGTGGTTGAGCGCTTTTGATTTAATAATATTCACAACACTTTTCACAAGTTCAATCACGTGCTTAATATCCAATGCTGATTTGCACAAACGTTCTTGATGCAAAATACAGTGGAATGATAAAATATCACTCCCTGGATTTTCAGTTGGTAATTTGTCTTTCAAAAGTTTCACCATTCCTATGTTTTTGCCAGTGAATGATTTGGCTCCATGTGTGGTGATACTGGCCATCCTATCCAATGACAATCCTCTTTTTTTCCACACAGTCCACTGCACACTCAAACAAGTCCAGACCAGTTGTTGTATTTTTCATTGATTTCAAGCTTAACAGTTCTTCTGTGATGGTAAAAGTATTGTCAATTCCACGGATAAAGATGAGCAGTTGTGCGGTGTCTTCATTATCCGTGTTGTCATCTAATGCCAGTGAATACCACACACAATCACGGCTTGCAGTGTCCAGCTGTTGTGTGAGTTCATCGTTGATGACCTCTATGCGCCACACGACAGTCCGCCTTGATAATGAAATGTTTTCAAATGTATTTCTGATTTCTGGACACACGACACTTGCGCAATCGACCATGCACTTTTTTTATGAACTCCCCGTCTGAAAAGGGCTTGTTGCATTTTGCAATATTATATTCTACCATGAAACTAGCCTCTGTTGCACTATCCTGGATGGTTGATGGTTTGGAAAATATAGTCTGTTGTTTCTTGAGCTTTGCAACATACTCCGCGGCTTTTTCTTGCGTTCTTCTTCAAAAAAAATTTGCTGCCAAATTCGCGATGTTTCGTTTGATGGTGTCGCTTCAAATTGAACTCCTTGAAAACAGCAATCATTTCTCAACACAGTAAGCACACTGCCTTATCGTCCGTTTTACAGAAGAAATATTTGTGTGTCCATTCTTCATTTAACACTCGACATTCCATATCAACTTTACGTTTTTTGGAAGGATTCATGCTTCCACTCATGTCGGCAACGGGTACTGATATGGGGGTTTCCGCGCACTGACTTTTCTATTCCATTTACGAACTCCTCGTGCTTCAGGTGGGGATTTCCGCACTGAGTACGCATGCGCGTTGCCGGCTCTCATGGTAAAACGCATAAAAGTGGGATATTAATTCGCGCCGGCACGAAACAATAAACAACCGAGTTTCGGTTGAAAACTGTCAAATTTTGTGAATATTAAAAAAAATCTTATATGTTTTGGCGTGCCGTATGATATGGTGAGGCGGGCCGGTTCTGGCCCGCGAGCCGTATTTTGCCCACCCCTGTCTTATACCTTGCTAGAAAGCCCGGAGTCTGTATTTTCAATCTGTTTAACGACTGATTAAAATATTAAGCAGTCAAAAGATCACTAAACCCCTGTGGAATGCGGCGTCCCTCGTTCTCAAGCACTGGTTTCCTCCCAAGACGAAAATCACGAATGAAATCCATCGAAAGATTGAGAGACGCCCCTACGTAGGGATAAATACTTCTTCTTCCCTTTTTTTTTTCGTTTTTTTAAAAGTTTTTTTTCATTACTAACATGCCGATTTCCTGTACTGTGGGCAGAAGCTTCGCGGGCCGGACGGCAACGCGTCGCGGGCCGGATATGGCCCGCGGGCGTAGGTTGGGCATCCATGCTTTAAAGCAAGGTGGAAATAAATCTTGTAAGAATGTTTTTATACACATTTTTCAGGATGTTTGTACAGGATGTTTATACTTAAATGATGTTACAACAGGGAGTCGTTTACTCAGAATCTGAGGATTTGTGGATCACATGGGCTGATAGACTTATTCCTAATGATAAAAAGCACGCTTACTTCATTCCACCTTTCTGCGAGAGCTGGACCATAGAAACAAAAGGAAAGGCTGACAAACCCACTCATCCTGCTTTGACTCCTGCTACAACTGCGAAATTACCACCTACCAACGGTTGGGAAAGTGAGGTCAGAGATGACCCAGTCGTCCACAGGGTGATGGCTGTCCTCAAACAGTTGTCCACCAGGGAGACGTTTGTTGCACTGCGTCAGTTCAAGTTCGGAGACTACGTGGGTGAACCTTGCTACGCAGCAGCATCACGGCGACCCTTACCTGAAGACTTGCGAGCTCGTCACAAAAAGAACTGGAAAGAGGGAGACTTTGATATCTTACTTATTCACCGACACTACGGTCTTATTTTCTGTGAAGTGAAAGTGTTTAGAGACAATGTGAAAGATCGGAATACGTCACAGCAAGATGTTAATGTTAATATTAGAAAGAAGCTTCGAGAAGCTGTGGGTGAGCTGGACAAGGCGGAAGTCATGTTGTCTCACCTCGTGCACGATGTGGCCCCCGGTCTGCGCGTGTGTAAGACGATGGCTCTCCCGAACCTCACAGCTCGTCAGGTGCAACAGGCCATCGAGGGAGACCCTCACCTCACCCAGGTAAGGACGCTGAGAACGTGTATCAAATTTTTTTTGATGTTTGTTATGGAGAAGTAAGTTTGAAGTTGTCCAGACATACGCATCAAGAAATATCGACATGAAAGACATCCAACGGACCTCGTCAACCTAAATATCTTACAATTAGACAAAAAGCAACACACACAACCAGCCGGGAAAACAGACATTTAAGTGAGTTGTTTGGGTTTTGACGCACAGTCACACACACACTTAAGTACAGCATTGTTACTAAGATGTTTGTACTTATGCATGTATGTATAACTATGTATTACAGGATTTGTGTCGGTGTCTGGAAGCAACAGATGCTGCTGATATCACTGGACTTTGTCTGTGCTCTGACCAGTTACCTAGCATAACTTATTGGTTTGTGAAAAGCATCGACACCAGAGTATGCCAATGGTGGCACAAGCGAGTTGCTGTGTCTGATCCAGATCCTCAGATGACCTTTGACCTGTATAAACGACTGGTGGCAAGGTGAGGAGATAAAGCGACACGTACACATTTCTTTTTTATTCCACCGGATACACAATAAATAGAAAAGGCATTTGGAGA
This sequence comes from Pomacea canaliculata, assembly GCF_003073045.1. Lineage (NCBI taxonomy): Eukaryota > Metazoa > Mollusca > Gastropoda > Architaenioglossa > Ampullariidae > Pomacea > Pomacea canaliculata. The sequence goes on from NC_037598.1 coordinate 23,488,402, forward strand.
ACATTGTTGATATTTCAAACATTTAAATAATTAATTCATCGTTTTCATTGGCATCGTGTTGACCACGTGATCTATTCAATGACTAGGTTATGTGGTCCGGCAAGAGAAGTGACAGTGTCCTGCGTGGTCGCCTCTCTCAAGTTCTCGGGTATGAAGGAGAGTTTTAGACGAATAACTCTGTTACCGGGGGAGATGACTTTGCTGAACCAAGATCTTCCCAGAGTCCTCTTGGAGGGATATAGCGTCACGCGCCAAACCATGCTGCTGCACCTGATGGTGACAGAATGGTGTCGGAGGGAGAACGTCGTTTACGTCGTTAGTACGTCGGATGAAAGCCACGAGGCATGCAGCACGCTGTACTTGCAGCTGCAGCAAATTACCCGTACGCAGCAAGGTTCTGGGACAGGTCGCCAACTTCATCATCTGAAATATAACTTTCGTGAAGACAGTGATGTGGAGAAGGCAGTGAACTACTTGTCGCAAACTGCCAACAACAAACCCTTGTACGTCATTGCCTACAACGGGGGATCCTTTGATGGGTAAGATGTACAGCTGCTTACAGACTGTCATACAAGCCTCACTGAGACTAGGTTTATACAAATCCACTAGGGAAGTCAAAGTTTAACAAATCTTTGTTACGGCTCAGTAGGCACACAATGAATTGAAGGAGCATGACTATTATATGAGAGTTGATGTTGCACTTTGCATGTCTAAATCTTCTGTAGACCAAATAAACTTATGATTATGTTTTGTGCACAGAAAGGAGAAAGTAAAGGTTTATACAGATTATGTAGTACACGTGTTTAATAAAGTCACACACACAACAAACATACATACGAGTACGAAACAGATGTATATAAATAAATCGTTGGGAAAGTATTTAAATTGTGTATACTAGGTATTTACTATTTTGCAGGGCAACGAATTTTACCACTTTCTGTGAGATGCTGCTTGAACAAGTTCCTGACCTCCATCTTTGGGCAGCAAACATTCATGATAGCGTTTCACCCTCTGGCTGGATACGCCATAGATCAGACAAATGTTTTCGATCCTCTAATTCCGATCTCAAGTTTTCATCCACTCACTCAAGCTTTCAGTTTATCGGTGAAGATCACTCAGAGGAAGTACCTCAAGATTGTGAAAGGTGTGGCCAGGAGATGGGCAGAGTATTACGCAGGTGTAGAGACGCAGGTAGGTTTTATCAGCTGAAGTAAATTTATGTTTTTATTTTGTCCCTGGCTTAGTTTGAATGACTCTTCGTGTATGCCATCATTTTACTTTTATTGTAATTCAAATTTGGGCTTATCTGAGTCTGATGAAAGTTTCTTTTAGTCGACAATAAGGTGACATGGAGTCGTCTGTAAGTTATTTTATCATCAACCTACGTACATGTTAACACACAATACATCGATAAGCTTGAACTTAAAGACAACCAATGTGATAACTGAGAAATCAAGGTGTTGAGAAAATCCTGTCTTTTTTTTTCGAATATTTAATTTTTAACGTTCAAAGTTGGACTTTTAAAACAGATGTTTCAGGAGCAATGACCACCATGTCTCCTACAACAGGCAGCACGGCAACAACACCTGATGTTCTTCTCCAGTGGGGAGATGTGGTGGTGGTGGTGCACCCAGATAGTATGAACGACCATTTGGGCTTTGTGTCTGGACTGCGATCTGAGGGTGTTCCTGTTAGTGTGGGTGAAGACAAAGCTGACACTGTTTTGGTGACAGCTAACATCTCGTATATTGAGAACAAAAAAATTCTCGTCATTGTAGATTGCATTGTAGATTGCAATTTGATTCATTTCCTCAGTGATTACACATCATGGGTTGTGACAGTTACTCACTCCAAGTCGCCAGAAGGATGTGGTCAGTCAACATCGTCTTCACAGCAGGTGAGACTTTCACTTCCACTAGACAATGAACAGCTGAGGTGTAACTTTGATGGCATCTACAGTGACTAGAGACACTTGAATAATGACTGACTGGTAAACACTGAATGTATGGAGACGGTGTCATTCACTAGGCAACATTGTTGACTTGTGTATAGTGAAGGACTATGAGATCATGACCACTGGCTGAGTGAGGATATCGTAATGTTGCTCTAGTAATGTCAAAACAACGACTGTCGACTAATTTCAACGATACGTTTTAGTAGTGTACTTTATCTATTTTAGTAAATAACAGCAAAGCTCACTGTTTTCCTTTTGGTTTTACGTATTATTTTAATTTAATAATAGGGAATCATCTGCAGACCAGTCGAGAAAATCTTGATGAGCTGGGTAGAAAACGCTTTTCCTGATCTTGAAACAAAAGCTCACTTTCTTCCTCCTGTCTTCATGAACCGCGTGCCCATGACCAGGGTGCTATTGGAGGGTGGGGAAGTTCTTGTTCCTCAAGAAGCAAAAGGAAAGGCCGGGATGTCTGTCCATCCTGTATTGAGTGCTGGTATAATTACGAAATCACAACCTACGACAGTGCAGGACAGTGACATTAGAGATGATGCTGCTATGCAGAGAGTGAACCTTTGTTTACAAAAACTGTCAGAAAATAACAGGGAGGTGTTTGTTGCACTGAGTGAGTTAAAGTTCGGACAGTACCTGGGTGAACCTTGCTACGCTGCTGCAGCAGCACAGTTACCCTCAGCTAAGAACCTGCCTCCTCACCACCCAAAACGTTGGAAAGATGGCGACTTTGATGTTTTACTCATTCACCGACACTACGGCCTCGTTATCTGCGAAGTGAAGTCTGTGGGAGCCAACGTACAAGCTCTGAATATGTCACAGCAAGATATAGACCAAAGTATTAGAAAGAAGCTTGGACAAGCTGTGAGTCAGCTGGACAAGGCGGAAGTCATGTTGTCTCACCTCGTGCACGATGTGGCCCCCGGTCTGCGCGTGTGTAAGACGATGGCTCTCCCGAACCTCACAGCTCGTCAGGTGCAACAGGCCATCGAGGGCGACCCCAAGCTGTCACAGGTAAGGACGCGGAGAGCGCAGTTCACCTTGTGTACTATGCTTTCAATAACTATTTTAATTCTACTTTAAAATCCTAAATATTCAAATGGAGATGTTCGATGTCAGTAAACTATTGTAAACAAGACTTTCCATCTTTTCATTGTATTAAAAGTAAGTCATACGATGCCATATTTATAGACATGGTAAGGAATGAAAAAGTTAAAAATATGTTTTTTTTATACAAGATGTTGTAAGTATAATTTCTGTCAATCATCAATGAAAACATATCCCTAATTATTTTTATAATAATCAGATTGGACTTGTAAAATCTTTGACAGGTTATCACATGTATCACTCCTCCTCCTCCTCCTCCTACTTTAGTATTGGAACGAATGCTCGTTCATGACCTCTATTTAATGATCTGAATGTATGAATGAGGTCACAAAGATTTTGGAGGTGAGAGAGAAAAGTGTTAGACCGTTAATGGAAGTTGGGAAGAAAAGAACATATTTTTGTCTACGAAGTGGAAAGATAAGAAGTTAATTCAGTGATAGTGTCGCCGTGTCGATGCCATCAAAAGTCGAAAGAAAGAAAGTGTCACTTTCACTGAGAGGGAGTGTAGACTTCTACTTATTCGTTAGAAGAAATATATTCCCCAACTTTGCTATGGTCGCGTTACCGCGCCGGCATATTCAGCCCAGATGTTGAGAGGTATGGCGCCAGCTGTGATGAGGCGACTTATTCAGTCATTTATCCTTTGACCCTTGACCGGCACCTGTGTAGGGGGAATCATATGACAGGACACGGCAGATGACATGTCCGCCACACTTGCCTACTGTGGCCGATAGTCAGCAGGTCCTGTACAGGACGACCTCCAGTCTTTCGTCCTCCGTCCTCCGTAAGTCAGTTCTTCCTCTGACCACCGCGGCGTCTGCTAACTTCCAAGATGCCTTGAAGGACAGTCTTCTACAGGATGTCACGCCGGGTCACGTGACCAAAGACCAGCTTACGTCACTTGACTGTTGAAAGTAGAGGTTCCTGGTGCCAAACAAGTGTGGATATCTTGTTTCGTACAAAGTCGCTGGTTTTATGTTCTTAACATGAGATCTATATCCACCTCGTCAGGAATATATTCTCAAATGCCTAGATTCTCCTTTCCATCTGGGCGAGCAGAGTCCACGTGTCACATCCGTAGAGCAGGATGGGCACTACCAGCTTGTACTTGGTACTGGACCTTATCTTATAGCTATGCCAGACCTTATCTAGCCATTGTCGCTGTTGCCGTCACGATCCTGATGTGGATATTTGGAGTGGAGCTGCCGTCCTTGGAGAGGGTGACCCTGTTACGACTGTAGCGGTAACTTGGCTCGTTTAAAGATCTGAAAATCTGTGGTGTCACACTTTCCTGTACAAAGTCACTTCAGTCATCCGTTGAACAAAAGATAGAACATGTATACAGCGGCTCAAACTGTAATATTTCTCAGTATTATTTCAATGTTCAACAACTCAACGTTATAACCACATAATCAGCGGACTGCCACACAGGCTACTTACATTCTCTTACTTCCAACTCACACAGAGTACTATTAAAACTCACACAGAGTACTACTAAACTCAGAAAATCGAATAACGACCACCTAGGTCTACCCCAGCTTTTTATAGATCCCTTCTAAAATGCTAAAAATGCAAAATAAAAAAAAAAAAATAAATAAAAAAATATATAAAAAATTAAGACGCAGTACGCCCTGACCTTGACATCGCCACTTCCGCCAAGGCCCCGTCAAACTAAGAATACTCAATTTCGTAACAGACCCCAAGTATTTGAAGCTGCTGACCTTTTCACGTTGTACACTGTTCATGTAGATCTCTGTTTTGCCGTTGTCAATGACTATACCTTTTTTTCTCTTTTCAGTGATGGTCTCCATTTAAACTGCGTTCAAACTGTCTGTCTGTTGGTGATGTCTTAGGTCTTTGGTAATGCCTGATCAATGTCATCTACAAAAGGTTGCAGATCGGCCTTCCACGCATGATGTTCTCCAACATCTTGAACAGTACAGATGATAGGGGGCGCCCTTGACGTGCGCCTGTTGTGGTGCAAACATTCGCTTTTATTTGGTTATAAGTTAGTACTGCGTTCATTGAGCTCTGACTTCGATGAACGGGACCTCATTTTATTTTGAATATTGGCATTTCATGCCATAGCTCCTCGTGTCAGACTTTACCAAATGACTTCTTAACGTCTATAACGTTGTGGTCGAGGTCCCTCTGAAGATGCTTCTCTATAATGGAGCGAGTACAGAGTTTTATACTTGTGTAAAACTGATCTTTCGTTTGATTTTACATGTGACTTGAATAATTGTACTTCTTTATTGGTAACACAGTACATAGAGGAATCCAGCTGCATCTTACAAGCTTTTATTTTTATGGAACTAACAACATTGTAAGTGAAAGGGAAACGATTGCCGTGTTCCCGAGAGGGATAGTTCGAAACTGGATGGATGCTTGAGTTTTGTATTCGAAGGGAATTATTTTAATGAGAGTGATGGTCTCCACTGGTAGGCATCCTTAGGATTGGGTTTGTAAATGTACTTTAATATTTATTTGTTGTAATAATAGCTGAAAGAACCCACTGACAGATAGTTTGTTGTGTATTGAAAGAAAGAATACGTAACTGTTAAACCTGAAAGGTGAAGTTGTGAGAGAAGGGAATGTACTAACGCACTAGTGTTAAACAGATTAAAAGCTTGTAAGAAAATAATAGAAGTATCAAGTTGTCACGTGTTTTCAATATTGTCGATTTTGTAACTATACAAGATATTTTTAGTTCCCTGTTGATAAGATAAACACACACACACACACTCTTATGAGTTCGGTGTAAGTTGATGGCAACTGTTATTCTGCTCTGTATAGAATCCAGTGGCCATTGTGTTCAATATTCAGTTCTTCATCCTCATCCATACACTTCGTTCATGTCTGTCTCGGTGTCATCTATTTAGTGACGTGTCTGTTTCTATGTTGTACGGTTAACTTTTTTTTTTTTTGTAGACTTGTGTGAACTCCACACCTTTGCTGTATATATATAATTATTTATTACAGGAACTGTGTCGGTGCCTGGGCGCAGCATATCCCGCCGACATTACAGGTCTGTGTGTGTGCTGTGACCAGTTGTCTGACCTCAGGACGCCTTGGGATGTCGATGACCACGTGCTGGGGGAGCTCAAGGAATGGTGGCAGCGGCGAGTTGCTGTGTCTGGACCGGACAGTCACATGACCTCTGAACTGTACAAGAGACTTGTGGCAAGGTAAACATAAAATATTAGTTGCAAACACATCAACATAATTTTACAGGTACGCTAGAAACTAAAGTGTAACACGAGTGGCATTGTGTTGACTACAGCATTACACTTATTTCAGGTTCTGTGGTCCAGCTACAACAGTCACAGTGTCCTGTGTAATCTCCCCACGACTGAGTGTCAAGACCTTGGCACAGGCTGTGTCTGCGACTGGAATGTGTTTTGCTGAAATAACTTTGTTCCCAGAGCAGGTGAGTCTGCTGCAGAGAGGTCGTCCTAGAGTCCTTCTGCACGGCCCTCCTGGCACGGGCAAAACCGTGATGCTGCAGCTGATGGCGACAGACTGGCTGCGCAATAAACAACTCGTCCACGTCGTGAGTACGTGGGACAAAAGCCTTCCTTCGTGCACCATGCTGTATAATCTGCTGCAAAATACTTTGGATGAAGAAGGTGCAGGCACACCCAGCCAACTTATGTTTTTAAAATACGAGTTTCGTGAGGAAACAGACGTAGAGAAAGCTGTGAATGACTTGGTGCAAGCTGCTAATAAAAATCCCTTGCATGTCATCGTCGATGAGGAGGATCCCAGCTACGGGTAAGTAATGACGCAGATGTCATACCTATATCAACAGCTAATTAAGATGGAGGACAGGCGTGAAAATATTTTCACTTGCCGAATGCTTTGACCTGTATATCAAGAATGTCTACGCAGACACCAGACAGAAAACTTTATTGTCATTAAAAAAAAATGTATTTGAGAAGATCTCAAGTTAAAGCCGTATTGACCTGTGTATAATTATTATCGTCAAGTTTTGTGTCCTTTTGCTCGTTGTTTATATGTGTTTCTTCAGATCCACTGAACTTTTGTATCTAGTTTATATATTCTTGCGACTCTTTCAACTTATTAAGTGCGGTTTTGTGATTCATATAATTCTACACTCACTCAGAGTCAAACAAACAAACAAACAAACAAACAAACAAACAAACAAACAAACAAACAAACAAACAAACAAACAAATATAAGTATTCCAAAAGCAGAGACACACACACATTCACAAACACTCTTATGTGACTATGAAACCTCAGTAAAGTGTTTGTATTTTGACACTCAGACAAGACATCTTCAAGACTTTCTGCGAGAAGCTGTTGGAACAAGTTCCTGATCTCCGTCTGTGGGCCGCATCCTGCCTACATGGTCTCTCACCCAATGGCTGGGAACAGGAATACTTAACCCTACCCCTCCGCTCTCCTCCGACGGTGGTAAGAGAAGTTGCAAAAGCAGAAGAAATCAGATTCAACAAAGACGTTAGAGACTACAGCGCCACCGGAATACCCAGCCACACAGATGGCCCGAGGTTAAAGTTCATTGGTCGAGGTCACTCGCGATTCAGCCCAAAAGACTGTGAAGAATGCGGGAGAGAGCTGGGACGATTCTTGTGGAGTCTGAGGGACCCAGGTAAGTGAACTGTAGTTCGGAGAATGTTTATTTTCTTCTTTTTCTCCCATCGTAGGTTACTTTCATTTTCGTGTCCACGTAGACTTGTTTCAGTCTAAAGCAGGTTTATTTCTACAGAAAACAATTCCCGTATGCGTCTGTTTTGGTTGCAAAATGTCAACTTTAGTTGGTTTATTTGAGATAGTTTTAGTTTTTGTCCACTGAGCAATGCACGACCATGATTTCCCTATGTAATATGTGGAAAAATCATGAATATAACGATAGCTCCTGAGTCAACTTTACACAGAGTTCCTACATAACACAGCGCCATTGTGTATTCCATTTTAAATGACTTTAAAAAATTCAATTAAAATATATTGTAAAATCGGCATCTTTCTCATTAAGTTGATTTATGTTTACCAATTATTGTTTTGAACTGTAATTCATTCAAAATAGACTTTAATGCAATCTGTATAAAACAGCTTGAATTTTAAATTCTTTAAAAATTAATGTTTAATGCATTGAGAAGGTTTTTATTGTCTACAAACCCAATTCTGCCAATGTTATACAAGAGGAAAAAACTACTTTGGAGTACTTAGTAGTATGTGTGTGAGTTTACACCACGATCAACACAAACGTCATCAGCGAAGCAATAAAGTTGTTGAGAAGTCTGTAGCTTTTCACAGTAAGACTCTTCGTTTTTCCTTGTCCATCTTTATATTTTCTTAAATAGTATTTGCAAAAAGACTTTAAAGTTTTTAGTTTTAATATTGTCAGCTTCAGAATCATCCAACTCTACCAGTCCTGCATGTGGCAACACAGCTCCATCGTCCCCCGATCGTCTGCAGTGGAGAGACATGTTCGTGCTGTGGTGGAGTGACATCGCAGTTGATGAGCCTGGACTGGAGGAAATAAAATACCTCAGTGTGTTGTCCGGACGGCGATTAGAGAGCGATGAAGACACGAGCGATGAAGACACGAGCGATGTCTTGGATTCCGAGAGTGGACTTAGCGTTCGGAATATATGGTCTGGACTGACGTCAGAGTGCGTTCCAGTACAGGCGATGGCACAAGAGAACATCGATGACGTGGCCACGGCTGCCAGTGACGTAGTGTGGGTGGCTGACTATGACGCCGTCCGAGGCCTGGAGCGGAAAGTCGTCGTTTGTGTGGATCTTCACGGCCTTGAGAACAACCCTGTCCGCCTGCACGCCATGTCGAGATGCACTTCACAGTTGGTGATTGTCTCTCACTCTCCTCATGTTCATCGAGACGGTAGCCCGCCCTTCAAAAAGTTGCGTTGGTGATAAACAGATGATAACAGTCATTTTTATAATGCTTTTTCCCAGCACCAAAGGGAGATTTCAACGAAAAAGCAAGACGAACACGATAGATACTAGTGGAGAATTTAAAGTTAGGGTAAGTTTCAGAAAAAAAAAACAGAAAACAGAACGAGCTATAAGGTCTGAAATGTACCTAAGGGCGAAGACTGTAACCCTTAAAATGTTTGTTGAAACAAGATGTTCTGCTCCTGTCACCTAATCAAAGCTGATAATCAGAGGGTCTAGAAGTTTGACAGGTGGTGTTTTTTGGGGACGATGGAAGAAAGAAAACTTATCAGCGCTACATATAAGATGTCTGCCATGACTACGTCATATATAAGTCATAGAAAAGACAGAAAAAGAGGAACTGAGAAAGAAATAATGAAGACATAGTACAGAATGTGTTAGATTAAGTAAGTGTAACATAATTTTACATGATGTTTTGATAGTTATAACTTCTTCGATATGTAAAAAAAATACCTCAGCAATCTTACAATGTAAACAAGGTAAATACAACAGAGACATATAAATCACCTGCTTATCATAGTTAAGCAAAATAATAAAAGAAATAGTGAATTTCAGATAGGGTAGAGATCTGTAAGCATGTGGCACAGCTCTGTAGAAGAGGTCAAGTGTGAAACATGAACATACTGGTCGTAGGCCTCAGTGTTAGGTCACAATGATTGAAATCTCTCAAGATAAATATAGGAACATAAGGACAAATCGAGTCGAGGTTATGAGTTACATTTGTAATGCACTGGAAACATTTGCTGTGGGATATCATTCATATGAATGTAAACAAGGGGGAAAAACAACTGGGGGAATTTAAAATATTATTTCTCTCACTCTCTCTTGATCAAATCCTCACTTTGCTTTTACTTTGTGAAGAATCACACCTCAAACATTGGGTAGGGGAGTGTGGGCCCAAAAGATATTCCTGTCCCATCAGTATCTTTTTTTCTTTAAAGAGAGCGAATCTCCCACTTGCCCCTCTAGTTCCTATGCTACTTATATGAGGAGTCTCCCTTTTGTGCCCAAGGAGGCACATAGTTCTGTTGGGACACAACAATTAAAACTTACACTATTCCAAGTTGAACATTTAAACGTCTCTGGCAAGCAGGTTATTAGTTTATTATGCAACAAAAAACTAGTGAAATGTACAGGGATCTCCCTGTGCAATGCTGTTAATCTAGGTTTTGGATTAAGAGTATTTACAGTTTATATAAAAGAGATTACTTGACTAGAGCTTTCCCTGAATTCCCTCACCAGTAAATAAAAAGGGGCTTAGTATAAATATATATCCTATTAAAATGCTTTTATATTAAATAATGTAAGAACGTGTGTGTGTACGCGCGCATATATTATGATAGAAACGTAATCTTGGCATAATCACTACTATATCATTGTATATGAGCTTCTCAAATGAGAAAATGACTATAATCTAACTTCAAACTCATATAAGTGTGTGTCTACTTGGTAACATTTGGATCGGAGTGCTAACGAAAATGAGAAAATTTAAAAGAAATGTAATTACTAACCTCACAACAACAAAACAAAACAAAAAAACAAAACAAACAAACAAACAAAGAGAATGATTAAGGCTGATACTGCTTTTGCTGACTAACAGCACAGTTAATTATTTGTCGGCATTTACTTATTTTAAATCTATTTTTAGAAGGTACATTTCTATATTATATATTGCATTGTTTTGTAAACTGCAATTAAAAATTTTTTAGGGTTATGAATAATTAGACATTTGGACTTAAACCTGGGTTGACCGTTGTGTAACAACGACTCAGCAGCAGAAGCTGTTTTACCGAGGGCTACACCAGTCCTGCGCCAAGACTTTGAGAATCGTGGGTCGAGACTCGATGCCGCCTCGGCTATACTGTACACATTTTTCACTGCACCCGCTGACTCGGCGTAAAAACCAACAAACATGCACGTGCTGTTGATGAAACATACATGCATGTTGTTCTATTCTTTTACCGAAACTGTGGTATCAACCGTAGTACACTCAGCAGCAGCAAAACAAGAATCAATTCTGTCGAAAGCTGATCTAAATATAGCCATGTTTGTTTATTTTTGTGTTGATGCCAAGTTTTCATCTTGCCGATGTTGGTTTTGTCTGACTGTTACAAAGTCAGATCACATGCCCTTGACTGCCATTGTTACCTGAACACGTGACGCATCGTACTATCGCCCAGGTATGCTACCTTTGTTGACTTAATAGGTCTGTTGTGCAGGACAGGTGTAGCTGAATGGTGGAAATATAATATTATAGGAATATCTGTGAGGCCGCTACTGACTTACAGGAATAACTCTTGTCTAGCGGGCGGCCAGCACAACAGGACAGGAAATGAGTGTCTGATAGCATTGTGTTCAACGGTTTTATCATGTTTGAAAATTATAACTGATGTTGTATACATTGTAACAGTTTATATAGTAACATATATTCCAGGTTAGATTTGCGCCTATGGTATTAGCTGCATGTATTTTTAAAGAGATAAAAATTTTAATACCTTATATGTACCTAATGTAACCAAGAAAAGGAAACCATTGAACACATTTTTGAAATGTAACTATGTTCAAGAATTTTACAAAGTCTTAGAAAAGAGAATGATAATAAATGGAAACATGTAAATGATTTTCAATTTAAAGCAACACACTTCTTATTTGGATAGAGTGAAAATACCCAACCCTGCTATGATTATTATTATTATTTACACTAACCCACAAATTATCAAAGTTTTATATAATTATATAAATCCAGACTTTGTTCAAAAACTATATGTATACAGGTTTATGTACAAGAATTTTAAGTGGAAAGGTGTACCCAGAACAATTTACTGACCTGTACAGGCTGTGCTTAGCCCTTTCCCTTCTACCATGCTCCCTATCTCTAGAATCAGCCAACCAAGTCGATATATGCACCCGCATGTCAGCATCTATATCTTCAGGATAATGCTTTCTTGCAGCATCTGAAACTAGAACAAATATAAGAGTAAGGGGTCTGCATAACAAATAATCATTTAGTTGTAGGTCACTACATAAAATCTAGAATATATTGTGAAATAAAGGAAAGTAGAAGCAAATTATACAGATATTAAAAATGACATAACATTCCAAAGCTTTATAAACAAAAGGCAACTTCAAGAGAAACTGTATTCAAATTTAAGTTAAAATTTCTGTAGGCAGGAAAACGCTGCAAATACTGATTTGAAAAGCAATCCCAAGACATGGGAATGGTGAAGATGTCTTTAAACTATGTCATGTTAATTCTTTTCTACACAGTGTTAACATGTTGATTAAAGGAGTAGACATCACATAAACTGTGTAGATATTTCAATCTTTTTTTCAATGTAATTGGATCACAATGTAATGAGGTAGGGAAACTTCTCCAGTCTTGACTTATCTTCCTGTAATGTTATTTTCTTTTTTAATGACTTTATGAAAATTATTGTCTGCATCTAGTATCAGAGTCAAAGGTTAAGGCTCAAATTAAGAAACAATCCAAACAGTCTTATTGTATCATGGACATGTATTCATGTGTTGTGCCCCCCCCCCCAACACACACACAGAATCAAATATCAAAATTCTTACTCTATTTTAAAAGGGGTGGTTTTTGATTACACTCTTCCCCTTCAAACCAGTTATGAGTTGTAAGTTGTAAGTCCGGGCTAACTCAGTTGAAAATAGCACAGACAGTATGACCCTAACTACATGCTTTAATGTAAACACCCCACATATTGACAAATAGTATTCCTGGAAACAAATAAAAATGAGCATGCAACTTTTTTTTGCCTTACTGTGGACAGTATCATAATACATGCTTTCTTAATCAAACTGGAATCATAAGACACAAATGGATGAAAAATCCTTAAGGATGCTTCATATTTTTCTTTGTAACCATGCTAAATTGGTTACAGAAAATTTATTATCAGCTGCAATGAATGCTACCATAACAATGCCTTTATTATTTTTTAGTACTGCAGACATGTCATTTGTTCTGTACAATGAAATGTTATGGAAACCTTTACATGGAATAGCAAACATAGATTTGACTACTCCTACTAACAAATCAGAATAAAGCACATACATTGCTGTGTAACCATATGGTCATCACATAGTGAAGCCTTGATATCCTTCTCTCCTTTGCTGTTACCTATTCATCTCTGTGTAAAAGGAATACATTTGCACCAACTTGTTCAGCTCAGTAAATTTAAAACTATTTAAAGCTGTTGATATGTTATTTAAAAACTTTTTTGAAAGGATAATTTTGTCTTTAATGGATAACATTTATCATCTGTAAGCTGCCATTTTACTAGAAAGATGACACAGCTTTTTGTACTTACATGGTGTACGCAAAGAAATTCCTAAAATGAAGTAGAGAAAATAAAAACAGACGAAAATCTAATGAGAGTTATTGGTATTCTCTTTGGTTGAGTGGAAGTATTTTTGTCATCACTCTCTACCTTGGACATTTCTGTCTCTTACAGATTCAGCTAGATTCTTGGTAGTTACCTGTATGGAAAACAATATTTAAAAAAAATTAGCTAAACTAGATTTCACAAATCATGAGCAAAAGCACAGCATAAATTTCACTTCAATAATAATGCACTTTTATAGTGCAGCATCACAATGCCATCTCAGTTACTTTGACTACTTTGCTCACATTCTTCATAAAGTTTCTTTCTGCACAAGAATTAATTATGAATATTATGAATCAAAAAATAATTGCACTTACCCTAGCAGCATAGAAAAAAGTGACCATATGGGTCCCATAAATTTTGTCCCAGATGACCTCGAAGGTCCGGTTCTAACTGGATCTCTTAAAGGGTTACTCAAGTGTCATGAACCAGCCTGGTTCAAGGCCAGAAAACAGGGCCGAACTAGTAATGTAAACTTTAAAGAGGGGCAGTTGGTACCCTGAGGCGATACTGAGTGGACAATGGGGGTAAATCTCCCTTTGTGGTAGCTGAGCCTGGGAATCGAGGCCGCTTACGAAATGGGGGCCGCAGTCGCCACTTCACAGGTACGTTAATTCACGGGTGCTAATGGGAAGGCCGGTACACTCGGCCATGAGATCCGAGTTTGTTTTCTTTATCACCGACTGGACACCGGTGTGGAATAGGAGAGCTAGACTGAGTGTCGCGACAGGCGGAGGTCGATGTGGCCGACCGTGGGAAGAGGAGCGGTGGATAGATCATGGGGACAGATATTTTTCTGACTGTAAATTATCTTTAAATGATAAGAACCATTCATATTTTGTATCTTTGTCCATGTTTGCGTGTCTGTTTTGCTTAAAGGAACATATACATATTATACGGTCTTTGAATTCTGAAAGAAACATGTCTTCATCCCCCACCCCCTGGTTGACAAACACCATCCCAAACCCATTTTCTGAAAGCACTTTCTCTATGTTAGATATCCAGTTGAGCTTTCCAGACTCATGCTGCTGGTGAAGCATTTCATAAGCTTGTTTACAAAGTCTTGTTATGGGTAGCTTGAGGATGTGTAGCCAGAATTTATGCATTTCATGTAAGTATCTATGTACAGGGGGTATCTACCAGCTTCACCATATACAACCAAATTTTAAGAGTGCAGGAGAACATTTAAAAAAATGTTTAATTGCAAATGTATGTATTTTTTCTATAGGGTTATTTATATATAAGCCCCAAATTTCTGCAGCATATGTCAACACTGGTTTTACCTGGGAGTCAAAGAGTTTCCAAAAGATGGATGGATTATTTGAGCTCAGCTTTCATGAGTACCCTAAGAATTTCTAACACCCCTTTCTTTCCTTTCATACATAATTCATTCCATGCTGCAGTAAAGCTCATCCTAGTAGAAAAACATACTCCCAGATATTTGTAGGTATTTGTTACTTTAGCTTCTAGATTACCATACATCCATTTCTCACTGGAGGAGAGGTAACCACCTTTCTTAAAAACTATAATATTAGTTTTATCCAAATTGACGGGCAACTTCAATCTATCTGCTTCTTGTTTTAGTAAACTTAGTTGATTCTGTAAACCAATAACTGTATTCGAAACAAGAACCACATCATCTGCAAACAATAGTAAAAAAAATTCTACAGCCTCAAGTATTAACTGGATCCCATGTTTACCTCCCTTGCTTATTTCAATTGCTAAACTCATTAATGAAGAAGGAGAACATTAAAGGACTGAGTAAACAGCCTTGCTTGACTCCTTGAGGGCATTCAAACATATCTGTCGTTACAGACTTATCTCTGACCCTTGCGGAAACTGATCTATATATTGCCCGCAAAGCCATATACATTCTACTATTCACACCATTCTTTCTCAAAATACTCCAGAGCAAATTTCTATTAACTGAATCAATGGCTCGCTTAAAGTCCACATAGGCAACATACATCTCCTTATTTCTTAACAAGTGCTTCTGAACTATAGCAAACAAAGTGAAGATATGGTCAATTGTACTATAGCCTTTTCTAAAGCTTCCTGCTCCTCTATAAGCTTTTCTTCTGTTTCTGCCCATCTTGATAATGTCCTATTCAATATATCTGTGTAAATTTTACTAATAACACTAGTTAGCGCCACTCCTCTATAATTTTCTGGTTCGTTTATGTTTCCTTTTTTATGTATTGGTACTATGATACTATGATAGATTTGTGCCATTCGCATGGGAAAGTGCCTTTCTGAAATAAAATGTTGAACAGTTTTAGCAAAGAGTCAAGAGTAGCTTCGTTTGTTTTTTTTAACATTTCACTAATAATTTTGTCTGTACCTGCATTTTTTCCATTTTTTAAATGTTTAATGCCGTTTTTGACTTCTTCAAGGGTTATTGGGTCATTGAATAAACATTCTTCTTCGGTCGATCTAACACTTCATCTGTATCTTCATCGGTAGAGAAGTCAGGAGTATTAAAGACTTTGTAAAAGTGGGTATACCACTGCTTTTGGTCTATCTCGTTGTAAATATTTGTCTTTCTGTTTATTCCCTTGATTGTTGTCCAGAATAGTTTGGGGTAATTTATAGAGGTTTTTATTTTATCTAACTGAGCTTCATTACATTTTCTCTTTTTTTCCCTGATTAACACAATATATTCTTTCCTTTCTCTAACATAGGTATCTTTATACACAGTTTTAAATTCCATAGTTTTTGCTCTTCGAAAACGTTTAAGAGATCGCCTGACTCTTTTCCTCCTTTGTTGACATTCAATATCAAACCATTTATTATATCTAGGTCTTTTCCCTCCTACTTCTCTCAACATGGTAGTAGCAGCTCTCTGTAGACCCTTTACTAAAGTGTCCAATGCATAGTCTATATCTGAAGCAAGTGACTGATTAGCCTGAGTGAGACACTCTTTGAATTCATCAGAATCTTATTCATCTTTGTACTTAGTGGCATTATCCTCGCACCATCTAATTTGTTTGTCGTAGTTTTTACCCAAAGGGGCCTACTCTGCCTTAATAAATGAGCCATCCCGTACTAGTTCAACTGGAAGATGCCAGGAGTGTAGCGCATTACTGACATGAAGATTACAACAGTCTATAAGATTCTCTGAGACAATAAAATAGTCTATAACACTATTACCTTGTGAAGATACAAATGTAAATTCTCCTTCTATATCATCTTTACAAGTTCCATTCACTATAAATAAGTCATAAGTAAAAAATAAGTTTAGCAGTGACCTGCCAAAGCTGTTAATGGTGAGGTCTTTAGAGTTCCTTTTGCATATTTTGTTTTGCCTCATCCATGTCAAAAGGAAAATAATTTACAATATCGTCTGTAATAACTTTTCGGACCTTGTCCTTGCATTGAGGTCTCCGCATAAAATTAAGTAGAATTCATCTTTATCTATATACTGCGATACACTTTCCTCTAGTAGATGAATGCCATCTTTTATATCTAACAAATTGTAAAAAGGGCTGCCTTCTGGCACTACATGTCTACATAGCATGATATCAAGATAACATCTTTGTCAGAGTTCATTAATTCTTTATCAATTTTCAATGTAACTATGTTGGCTGATTCAAATCTTGCTTCCTTTATATATTGTTTCCCAGTTTGCTGAATAAGCCCTCTACATTATAGTTAACTAAAGTCAAACGCCTTGCCTGACGGCCAGTTTTTTCCTATTTCCCCTTGGGTTGTGTGATCTTGTTGCACTATCTGAGGTGTTCTTGTCACTTATATAACTGTCTAGAGAGCCTTCTTTCTTCCCCTTTTCGCTTGCTCCTCCGTTCTTGTTCTTGCGCCGTTTAGGTGTCCATGTACTGTCATCTCGCATCGGCTGTTGTGTCCCTTTGACCTTTTCAGCATATTCAGCCTGTAATCTGTTTGTATCTTCTTCCTCATCTTCTGAAGCGGTCCGGTGACGCAACGGTTAGCGCCTGTCACAAATACAGTGAAGGTTGGCTGCCCAGAGTTCATTTCTCGTCTCGGGTACGCTGTTCTTTCTCTGCACGTGGCATCTGTTTACAGGGCTGGCTGCCTTGCCGTAATATAGCCTCAGTTGCTGGCACGGCGTAAAAAACCAATTCCCCCCCCCCCCCCCACCTCATCTTCTGATTGCAGAGGTTCCGCAGAGGTAGAGGTAAGTAAGACTGCTCCTGTGCTGTCGGACTCCGTTGTTCCGCTGCGCTGTTACTAGTGTGTATTCATCAGTCTGTTGCTGTAGGGCTGTCTGGTGCTGCGAGTGGGAGCTGTCCGCGTTGGTTCGGGGATTCTCCCTCTCTTCCTGTTGTCTGTTCATATTTTGGTGGAAGGATCCTCCAACAACGAGCCGGTCTCCTCTGTAGAACGCACGCACCCCGCTATCTCTGTAACACTTTATGATCGACTGTTGTCTTTCTGTGAGATCACTAGCCACAGATACACCTTTTGCTCTCAGTTTCTCTCTTGCTTTGGTAAGTATATCCAACTTGTCAGACCATCGAGTGAACTTAGCGATTATGGGGCGTGGTTTGTTTTCCCTGTTTCGGGTATGTCCTGCTGGCACAATTTTCTTACCGACTCTGTGCGCTCGCACGATGTCAGTAGTTTGCCACACTTTCCCTGGAATTGTTTCTTGCAGGAGGTTTATTATCGTAGCAGCACAGGTTTCGTGTGAATCATCTCCAGTTTCTGATATCCCGAAAAACTTCAGGTTGTCTCTGCGTGAGAAAACTTCGAGCTTGTCGAGCTTGTCGTCAAAGACCTGGAGAGACTGGTCTACATGATCTTTTAGTCTCTCAGTGTTTTGCTCGAGTGACTCTTGCCTTTGTTTAACTTGCTGTAACTCCATACACAGTTTATCAATGGCCGATTTGAAAAGTCTCAGTTCGTCTCTAACATCGTCTATGTGGTGTTTAATGTTTTCCTCTTGTTTGTTAAGTAATGTCTGGATATCAGTTAAGACTTTACTCTCGTTGGAGCGGGCCATAGAGTCCAGTGGAGGTGTCACACACTCACGAATCACACAAGGCTACTGCCGTGCTGTTCACGCTCCGCTGAACACTGCGGTCACCGGGCTTCTTTCGAAAATTTTTTAAAATTCAACTATTTTGACTGAATATTCGCATAAAATTTACCTTAATATGCAGCCTGTAATTGAGAGATCAGTATATTTGCACAATACACCACAACGATGAGGAACTTTCGTAAAACTAGGCAAAATACACCTTGTATTGAAGAGCGTGGCAAAAAGCGTCCGCACAGCTCGTGAACACAGTTCACCCCCCCCCCCCCCCACCATAAATAACAGTAAAAAGCAGAGAGACTTTAGCCCACATGAATTTAAAAAAAAAGAGCAGGAAAAGCAGAGATATCTTTTTGAGAATGATGTTCCTTATCATTTACCATGTGCATGTTACAAGCAACATATTGTGTTGCTATAATACTGTGGCTTGAAAAGTTAAATTAAAAGTATAATTATCAAGATAACTTCAAGTGTTTGTGCAGCTACTCTGTGTTGTTGGATGAGAAAAAGCATGCTTCTTTATAATAGGCATGGCCCTGGAAGATGAGGCTTTTGCAGTTTCTCACAACTCTCTTATTTGCTTAGCATGTATGCATGCTACTGGCTAACATTCAAGAGCAAAGTGGTGTTTGCAAATGAGAGAAGTCAGAACTACACACACAAACGAAGTTGATCCATTGTCTTTTCAGTGATGAGTCTGGGAATGTATGAACTCTTATTCCATCACTATGCTTTCCTGTATGTTCAACAACACAATAGGGTTTCAAGATTGAATATTTTCTGTGTAACTTGTATCACCCATGCTGCGGTCAGCCATTATGCCACCAGTACTGGTGTCACACAAAGCTTCATGCCCAAATGGAGATCTGAACAGGTGAGGAAATCATTTTTATTTGATTTCTCGAGATTTGTGTTTCTCCTTGTGATTTTATGTTCAAGGAATTAATAAGTGATATTAATGGATTTTTTGGCGCATGATTTGTGTCACCAATCAGGTAAGTCTCTAAAATGTTCTTAACTTAAAAAATTGCATGTTAACTCTGAACATTCTAATGTAAATAGTAGAGTTGTGAAGCTGAAATAGTGAGAGCTTGCTACATGTAAGTGTATGAGAAACAGCAAGTTATAGCCCTTTATCCAATCTTGTTTCAACATATGGTTTATTTTGCAACCACTAAGAAGAAGGCTGTAGTATATTACACAGCATCAAACATCATTTTTAAAATCCTATGATTCAAAAACTACAAAACTGCTTTAAACAAATATTCCAAACAATACATGACCAAACTGTGTGGTGCATGCATGTGTATGTGAAAGTGTGTGAGATAGAGTGTGTGTGTGTGTGTGTGTGCATGTGTTTTTCTTTCATTTACATACAAAGTAAAAGGCATATAAATTTTTTTCATGAGATAATAAGGTTGACTGGTATTGTAAGATTGAGGTGTCTATGTGCAAGGGTCTGGAGTACTTATGCCAAAAACTGTATCGAATTATGTAACCCCTGCATGTTTACTGTAATAAATGCCATGTTTTCATCAGTGTATGAATATCAATTTAAAAATTAAAAATATAAAAATATTTTTCACTGCAAACACACCTCAGGTTCTTCAGAAGGAAGTTCTGTCGAGGTAAGATGAATGGTCTTTCCTGTCAAGGAGACCTCATGGACTGTAAAATCAGAGTACCTGGACACAAAAGATGAAAATAAATTGTCACTACTTACCCATGTGCTACCTAAAAAAAAATATAAAATCAGTAGGCTACGAAAATGCTTCTGATTTCGTAAGCTCACCTTTGTTTGATGATGGCAGAGATTCCTGGATGATTGCATAGGAACTCTGTAATTCCAACATCCAATTCTGACACATTGGTACCCAAGTGTATCTTATTAGACTGGTCTTGTATATCATCTGTCCTGAGCTGTAGGCCATCATTTTGCTTCTCTTTGCACGTCAAAGTTGAGTTTTGGGTAGTATTTTCGTGTTCTGCCATTTGGATAGTAGAAATATAAGTTTAGATAGTAATATCTGGTCAAGGACATGTATCAACTACAATATACTCTGCTTTGCACTGCATGTTTTAGTAACAATAAAATACATGTATGAGCACAAGAGTGTTGCATATCTTTATATTTAGGTATACATAAGTTATACATTATGTTCCTAATGAAGTTAAGTTTAACCATAAAAAGAATAAAGCCAAACAAAACTGAAATTGCTAAAAAAACAAACAAAAAAAAAAAAAACAACTTTTATGCCACATGGTATATTGATACAAGTTTTTAGTCCCACAAACACTTAGCTGGCCATCACATGAGGGAAATTAAATATTTTCAGCCTGAAACTAGCATTGGCTATACTACCATTTTTATATTCCTAGTCATACCTGCTACAGTACTAATTAATTCCACAGTACTTTCAGTGCTGATAACTGGCTGCTTTACACAATGTTCACTTTCAGTAGGAAATCCATTTCCAGTTGAAAGGATGACTTCATGTGCATCTCCATCAACACCGATTGCACCATCATTTGTTGTCAGTTTCTGTTTTTTAGCTGGTGGGAAGTTGTTAGGTGAGTCTGACATGCTAAGAAATAAGTGAATGTAGAAAGTAATAAGCAAGGGTAAAATCTGGACAATTTCACATTTTGTGTCGTGTCCAAGTGCTTACAATTACACTGATGTTTACGATATTAAAAAAGTAAGTACAAGATTCTTATCTTTATAAAATTATTTTCAGTTCCTTCTGGCTGTTCATAATCAGTGAAATGGTTACACGCGAATAATCAAGTCACTAGTATGATTGGTTATTTGATTTGTGAAGAACTAGAAATGTTGTCAATTAGTAGAACTCAGTAGTTTTATAATAAAAATAATGTAAACTTATAACGCGCAACGTCACGACTAAATTAGATCGCACTCTCTGATACAGCAGTAATGATAAATGAATGATAACAGCCAGTGGACAATGAGGTACGTATAGGCATACTGAATAACATAAAGATGAGGTACAAGAGCAGAACCTGAAGCAATGGATGGAGGTATGAAGAGACATAGGTACTGTAAAGAGTGTAAGATGGAGTTTACATGATGTTTAGCATGTCAGACAGTATTGCAAGGGTTTCCACTTTGTGCCATTGATGAGCAAAATTCTTGAGATTTCTAAGGGTTAGTACTCTTACTCTCTGACATAAAAACACACCATCGACTGTTAACAGAGAACATATCTTACTCGGTATGAGTAAAACAAAGATCTGCAGGTAGAACTAGAAGATGAAACAAATTGGACGAAAGGGAAGTAACTACGGAGAAGTAGCTAAGAGTGACTTCTCTTGAAAGGTAGTCACGTGCACTTTCTCGCCTGGAAATGGAAGATCTCATTCAACAATGACAGAACGCTCACTTCGATCGGCGCTGCCGTTGCTGTCATAATCATGACTTTTGTTTGGTGTTCGGACTTGTTCGCTGAAACAACAAAGACCTTGAAACCAGCTGAATACGGTCCGAGAAATCATTTGGACTGGCCCGGCCAAGGCGGCGGATCGCAGGCAGGACTGGAAATATTCAATCTACGGGTTTTTTATACAGCAAAATACAATTATATTACGTGAATCATAATGACAACATAAGGAAGAAAGGTTCCAGATCCCCGATGTTGTATAGCCAATCTAACTTTTTTTTTATGGTTACAGTAACTTACAGACGGTGGCAGTAGGGGACACAACATGCTCACGTGACGTTTGGGGAATTTTATTTTGTACAGATTCCGCAACACTGCCTGCGTGATTCTCTATAATTTCTCCATTCTTTGGTTTTTCCTTGTCTTCTTCACTGTGTGAAGCGAAGGTGTGATTGACACTGTATTGTAATGATGAATTCTGGTGGCGTTTAATTTATGCAAGGATGAATACACTATTGCCATTGTTATGTTGTGTTCAAAGATTTGTTTAAGCTGCTGTTACTGCCATCAGAATGAACCACTCGCGTATCACAGACTGTTTTCTGATTATTATTGATTATTCCAATATATATAGAACCTTCCACACATAAATAAAATCTTACAGCTCTCATAAATCTACTAATTACTACTGAGATTACAAAAAGTTGAACAAAAGTAGAATAAAAAGATGTTAAATTGTAATGTCTTGATGACCATTTGAGTATATACGGAGTTTTAAATTCTATCTGAAAGTAGCCAATTTATCCTTAGTACAAATGGTAAGGTAAATACACCTACTGAATAAATCCATAAAGAATAAAACGATACTCACATTAATAATTAAACTTGACAAACTCATTGTTGTAATTCCACCCACTATGAGATAGCATCGCCCTTCGAATCCTTCATCCATGTCTCTTGCATCCCCAAACCATTTAGTCAATGCCATCCACTTCTGCTTCCCATGTAACGGTGAACGTTTTAAGGACTGCGGCTGTGCACAAAAGGAAATTGTAAGATAGACTTAAATACTATTGTACACAATAAAAAAATTGTAAATGTATAGAAAATAATACTTAGATTCACTATTTTAAAAAATTTGTTCGGAAACCTTGTCCTTTTAAGCACTTCACTCTGCTCATCAATTTTGCTGAGAACTCTGTTCAATAATGCATCTGAAATCGAAATTTAGTCCTTAAAGAAATGACAAATCTTAACTATATGGATGTAAGTCTAGTGACAATTTTTTTATAAATTAACAGAAAATGTTTAGATGGATATAATTATGATGTGCATGTAGAACATTAAGAACACAAAACGTGTGCTTGTATAGTGATCATCTTGAAATCATAGAGGAAGACAGAAAATAAACTTACTGGTAAAATTTATTGAGCCAGAACTGAAGTCAGTGTGACCTTCAATTAAAGATTGCTATAATTAGTTCTTTCTGTAAATTATGTAAAATCAAATGAAAAATGGCATGCAGCATTTTAAGAGAATAGAACATGTAATTTGCATTAATTTTCCAAAATTTTAATTGTTCGAAAAAGCAGTGTGGTTGTCTTGTTGCTTTCGCCAGAATGTACGAAGACGGACACAAACGTTTGGTAATCGCCGCGCCACTGTTTTTGACAAAGCAGACGACAACTTTCGAGCATGGCTCAATAAGTTCATTTCATAGATTTCAACTTCGAAGTTAATTAGTAATAGTTCACAAATATGAGAGAGAGAGTGCTTTGCCCTTAAGTTTTAAACTTCTTGACTAGTTCATTTAAATCCATCATGCCCGTGGTTGTCATGTTAATTGCTTCCGCCAATCGTAAGCGTTCTCATTTGATTTTGGTAAATATGTACAATTAGTAGGCAAGATATACGATTACAGAATTCGATTATTTACAGGAAAAAGTAAAGGTTAAACAGTTTAAACTATTTTTAACACATGTAGAAGACAGCGTCATGTACAAGCGAGCTATGTTGCTAGCGGAAGTGCTATGTGCGAGGGTATAAGACCTGCCGGTTACAACAATTAGTTAAACATTTTACAAAAATCACTGCAATAGCTATATTTGATCGTAAATTATTCATGACTATCCACTGTTATAAAGTACAGTTGTTTTAATGGCATCTTTCACTCAACTTTATTAAGACGTACTTCAGAGATCGGCGGTGTTTCACTTGGAGATGGACGTGTAATTATCTCTATGTCTGTGCGCAGGTCAAAGTGAAGACTTGTGTCTGCTGACAGAACAAACCTCAATTGACAGAGAGGAGTTATAAGTGACCAAGGAGCTGTAATGTAGTCAGGGAGTTGTCAATCTCCAGCTGTGATCAGTCACCAGACACCTATGATCAGTCCCAAGCAGCTGTGGTCAGGAGCCAGAGAGCTGTGCTCAGTCTTTGTGGTCACTCACCAGAAATGTGTGAGAAGTGTGGAGAGAGCCAGGGTCAGTCGCAGACAGCTGTGTCGGTCATCTGCAGGGAGCTGCGATCATCAGTCGCCAGGAAGTTGAAGTCGGCCACCAGGAAGGTGTAGTTGGTCGTTAGGGAGATGTTGCTAGGCAGCTTATTCTCAACAGGAAATATTTCTTATGTTCTTCTGTCCAAAGTTAAGCGTCTTGAGGAAGATTTCTAAAAAAGAAATGTCTAATGTGGTCAGTTGTTTGTTTGTGCTTGTTGTTAGCTATGTTAGTAAGGCGTCTGTTAATGTAGCAAATTACAGCTGTGAGGCAGTCGAGGTTCGAAATTTAAATTAGATGTTGATTATTCAATTCAATATGCAGTGTTCCTGTCCATAGGTAACATGTGATGCGTAAATTTTTTTCCTCTGTAATGTTTTTACTCTTGAAATGAGTCCTGCTCAATAAACATTTAGATTTTCCCATTCATTCTTTTTAACACACACACACGCGCGAGCAAATAAATACACACATTACGCATGCGCTCAAGCACACACACGTATGACCAAAAGTACCTGCTGTAATGTGAATGTTCTATAAGCTAGAAACGCGATTTACAATTCCTAAACAAAGCACTTGATCTGCTTAGCTGACAGGAATTTTTAAAAAACGAGAAAGTAAGAAAGCAGAAAAATATTTATCAATTTTAATACGAAGTAAAACGAGAAATGAGTAAAATCTTTGCATTAATCGCAAGAGTTTCTATGTAATATTTGTTTTCAGCGTATTCGTTGTCAACGTAGAGGAGACAACTCAGACCTTGACACTTGAGTCATTGCATGAAAACCCGATTGTATAGAATGGCATCAAATAACCAAAGGCTCAACACGGTCGCCATTTTGATGACTCATTTAACTTGTTCTGGAGACACTAAAGTCCCTGGTTGATGAAGACATAGGCTCACATGCTTCCACCCTCTACGAGGGTCAGTGTTGTTCGATGGAAAGAAAGCTAAAAACAACATAAGAAAAGTGTGTAGATGAAAGCACCAAGTGTACGGACACCACCAGGACACAAATGTCAAAGGTGTCGTAGCTCCTCAGTTTGTAGAACCTCGTCCATTATCAGTCCATAGCCATGTCCGATGATCTTCAGACAGCAGGGACCAGTGGTCAGTCGCCAGACAGTAGTGGTCAGCCGTTGTCTTCTTCACAGCAGGTGAGACACTGATGACAGTCATCATCGTGACTACAGAATCTTGACTATGTGACCTTAACTAGGGGTGACTGTGCAAGACATTAAGAGACTGTGACTGTGAGGCTGTGTATATCACTCACTCTCACTTTAAGCAATCAGGGTGGTGTGAGGTGAGATGACAGCCACTGACAGAAAACATACTTTGTACATGTAGCTCTGTTAATGTTAATACATTTGGTGAGTGACTATATGTCGCAGCTTGTAACTGATGCCGGAACTGAAATTACTTTCTGAACTTCCACATGCTAGGATCATCATCATTATGATGTTAGGGAAAAAAACCGACTCACTCATGTATCTCTATATGTACATGTATACATATATTTTTAATAAATAGATATAGTATTATTACATTAATGCTTAAATTAAATGGTACCATAAATCATAAATAAATGTGTAAGTGCCCATGCAGCCATCTTTAGACGAGAGACATGCGCCTCTGTATAAAAGAAGTAACAAGAAATTCAAGGTTTGGAGAGTTATGACGATGTCCCAGAAGATGACTGTATTAGAATAAATGTAGATTTTTGTAGTTGAAAAAAAGAAATCTCCTAAAAAATAAGTTTTAATACCCTTTTGGAACAAAAATTAATACAACCCGGTTTCGGCGAAACTATATTAGGTTATGTCGACAGGTTTTAAAGTAGTTTTAAAGGTAAAAGGATGTAACACAAAATTATTTTCTCGATAAAAATACATTTACTCATCGCTATGTCTATATCTATGTATGTAGAAATACCTTCACATTTAGGAAAACATTGACATGTATTTCGATTTTATTTCTTTATCTGAATGCTTTTACCAAAGGAAAAGATTAACAAAACTAAGAAATTTGTATATGTACGTTTGATCATTATATATATATGACCCTCCACGACGAAATGAGTCTTTAGTCGGAAAATTGAGCTTTGTCCAATTACATATTTTTAAAAAGTACATATTCTGAAAGTTCTTTCGATGCAAAAGTTGTTGTTCTAGTTCTAAAATTCAGTGAGCTATGAACGTTTGAAGTTTGACAGTACGGTTGCCGCCATTTTGAGAAAAGCGGGTTCAAAGATTAACGTCAAGATGGCCGACCGGGTCTGCTTACTCCTAAACTTTTGCAGACAAATCTTTTGATCGGTTAATATTTGAATCGTTCTTTAAAGAAGTTTAACATACAGACTGCGGGCTTTCTGTCAAGGTATAACACGATGGGGTTATGACTAAGAAACAGTATCGAAACAGCGTTTGAATTTCGTCTGAAATCTGTACGGATCGCAGCAGGGTACTTCGATTAGAACATATTTTAAGTCGACTTTCAACTTTTATATTAACATACCAGTGTATTTTTTTTGATGGTTTAATAAGCAAGGAATCCATTTTTAAAGAAAAGTCAAACTGCACAAAACTATCACCATTCGGGGCCTCTAGCACAAAACTGGTCCGCGCGACTTAAGACATTTCGTCGTGGAGGGTCACATATATGCTACTCTGTAGATAAATCAGCCTTAATAGATTTGTCTTGTGTATGTTTAAACCCGAAATTCTGCTGGGAAAATACGTGACGAGTACAGAAGGACACAGGAAGTCATCAAGTATTAAAGAGTAGAAACTTTGGATTATGTCAGGGTATTTTATTTACTCCTATTCCCCAGGGGTAGGTAAATGTCGGTGCACTGACGACAGTACAACCAACAACAATTATACAAAATTAAAAGACAACAATTATGTTGGTCGTGCACCCTGAACAACCGATTCAGACTTAAAATGGTTTCAAGCTTTTATTAGACTTCTTCCTAGACTAGATGACAGCTAGTCCGACTCAAATAATCATATTATCAACTCTTTATTTAAATATTGATGCTGGTGGTGGAGTTTGCGCACAATAATTTGAGCCAATCCATAGCATGCAAGAATTTCAAGTTAGAGAACAACGGTGGTTTAACTTGCATTACAGAAAATAACGGGAAAATCCAGTAATGTAGACCCGCGAGAACAAGATAATTAGCATGATGTCACATGAACACCATTTCATTCCATTCATGCGACAGATGGCATATGGTGCTTGCAGCGTGTTTCGTGTTCTACAGGTCAATGGTTGTGTAACTAAGAAAAAAAAAGAAGAATAAAAACCACCATGTGTTTTGTCACCAACACCATGAGAAAAAGAACAACGTGGCCTCTACACAGCTGGTTCTTGTACAGTTTGCATAAGATGGGGGCGCGGGTAGTGTAGTGGTTATAACACTCGCTTGTCACCACTGTAGTGAGCGACTCAGGTTTCAGATCTCATCTTGGGACACTGTCTGTATGTGACACCTGTCCACAGGGATGAGGCATCGGGTTTTTTCGCCCGGGCACTCCGGTTTCCTCCCCTCCTTCCTCCCCCTACCCCATAGTGCGAAATCACCTCAAGGTGGAAGCATTTTCCTACGAAATAAACCAACCAACGATGTTGCCGGTCAGTTCTGATCCCGAATCAATGTTCGGACAACAGCTGCTGCAGGAAAGGATCAGTTGCCGTCCGGTTGACAGATGAGGTCCTGATGTCACTGCCTGTAGTACATCAAGTGTGAAAGAAAGTGAGGATCGTCACCCACTGAGTAGCTTCATTGGCTCGAGAACTGGTGAATGTGGCTGCTGTAGAGACGATTGCTGACTAGACAACTATGAATCGCTGTGATGTCGGACAGAAACATTCTTACAATAGTGCTTGGCACTACAGTGACTATACAATGCTTTGAGTCCCAATACAACCGACCAGGCTGAAGCTGAAGTTCAAACATCCTGAACTTGTCCACATTACTGTAGACCTATAAACACACAGGTCTACCTCCATACAAAACTCTACTCCCTTCAAAAATCCTAAAGAAGTTCTAAACGAACTAATAATTACTTAAATATATTATGATAATCCTAATTTTTTTAGTAGAATACTTAGATAAGATACACATTTATTTGTCCCAGACGGCAATTAGTAAAAGATGCTTGAACCACACACAACATCAACAATCAACAACATCATGACACATTAAGACAGACCGCCATCCAACCACAATTCATTCAAAAGACAAAGGACAGCTTCCATCTGTTGGTCCTGCATGCAAAGACACAGAACTGACCTCCACATGTGAACTAACGGAAATCTCACGGTAAGACATCGGCCCTTTCATCCCGTAGAATTATAAACACTTTTGAAAATATCTTCCTGTTACTTTATGCTAATCAATAGTTTTATATGAAAGTTGATATAAACATTGATTATTGTTGTATAGTTGGTTTTTTAGCTCATCTCCAGGCCATAGGGTAGTTGAGTGCATTTGATAAGCTCGACAGGCTTTGAATGAACACACACACGTCAAGACTGACAGTCGCACAAGCACACATACACATTCACACATACACACACTAATCCACAAGCATACATTTTCACAGACACACACACTCATCATAAACACACGATTAAACTAAAAAATGCACATTTAGGTTTACAGGGACAGTTGATAATATAGACTGTAGACTAGTTGCTTTTATTCCAGTTGTATGTATCACTTTATTATCGCTTGGGGGTTCTTCCAAGCAAGGTAGAAATAAATCTTGTAAGAATGGTTTTATAGACTTTTCTTGAAGGCTCTCTCTGGACCTTTACATGTAAATGATATATCAACAGGAAGGCCTTTACAAAAAATACGAGGAATTGCGGATCACATGGGCTAATAGACTGATTCGTAATGATAAAAACATCGCTTACTTCATTCCACCTGTCTGCGAGAGCTGGACCATAGAAACAGAAGGAAAGGCTGAGAAACCCACTCATCCTGCTTTGACTTCTGCTACAACTGCGGAAATACAACGGACCATCCGGCAGGAAGGTGACATCAGAGATGACCTAGTCGTCCACAGGGTGATGGCTGCCCTCAGACAGTTGTCCACCAGGGAGCAGTTCGTTGCACTGCGTCAGTCAAAGTTTGGACAGTACGTGGGTGAACCTTGCTACGCAGCAGCAGCAGCAGCAGCAACAGCAGCACGACGAACCTTACCTGAAGACTTGCGAGCTCTTCACAAAAAGAACTGGAAAGAGGGAGACTTTGATATCTTACTTATTCACCGACACTACGGTCTTATTTTCTGTGAAGTGAAAGCGGTTAGCGACAATGTGAAAGATCTGAATACGTCACAGAACGATATGGACCAATATATTAGAAAGAAGCTTCGAGAAACTGTGACTCAGCTGGACAAGGCGGAAGTCGTGTTGTCTCACCTCGTGCACGATGTGGCCCCCGGTGTGCGCTTGTGTAAGACGATGGCTCTACCGAACCTCACAGCTCGTCAGGTGCAACAGGCCATCGAGGGCGACCCCCAGTTGTCACAGGTAAGGACGCGGAGAAAGTGTCTCAGATTTTTTTTGGATGTTTGTTTATGGAGAAGTAAGTTTGAAGTTATCTAGACATGCACATCAGCAAATGTTGACACGAAAGACATCCAAAAGACCTTGTCAACCTAGCTACCTTACAGTTTAACAGAGTGTAACCAACACACACTACTAGCCGGAAAGACAGACATTTAAGTGAGTTGTTTGGTGTTTGTATATATCTATGTGTAAATATATATGCGTGTATTACAGGATTTGTGTCGGTGTCTGGAAGCAGCAGATCCTGCTGATATCACTGGGCTTTGTCTGTGTTCTGACCAGTTACCTAACATAACTTATTGGTTTGTGAAAAGCGTCGACACAAAACTATGTCAGTGGTGGCACAAGCGAGTTGCTGTGTCTGGTCCAGATCCTCAGATGACCTTTGACCTGTATAAAAGACTGGTGGCAAGGTGAGGAGATAAAGCGGCACGTACACATTTCATCTATATTCCACCGACACCCAATAAATAGAAAAGGCATTTGTAGAACATTGCTGATATTTCCAAAATTTAAATAATGAATTAATCGTTTTCATTGGCATCGTGCTGACCACGTGATACACTCAATGCTCTAGGTTATGTGGTCCGGCAAGAGAAGTGTCTTGGGTGGATCCCCCTCACAAGATCTGGGCTGTTTACAAAGGTTTTACACGAATAGGCTTGTTACCTGAAGAGATGCTTTTACTGAACCAAGGTCTTCCCAGAGTCATCCTGGCCGGAGATAAAGTCACGCGCCAATCCAGGCTGCTGCAGGTGACAGCGACAGAATGGTTGCGGAGGGAGAACGTCGTTTACGTCGTTAGTACGTCGCATGAAAGCCACGAGGCATGCAGCACGCTGTACATGCAGCTGCAGCAAGTTACCCGCACGCAGCCAGGTTCTGGGACAGGTCGCCACCTGCATCTTCTGAAATATAACTTTCGTGAAGACAGTGATGTGGAGAAGGCAGTGAACTACCTGTCGCAAACTGCCAACAACAAACCGCTGTACGTCGTTGCAGACAACGTGGGATCCTTTTATTGGTAAGATGTACAGCTGTTTACAGACTGTCATACAAGACTTACTGAGACTAGGTTTATCCAAAGCCACGAGCGAAGTCAAAGTATAACAAATCTTTGGTACGGCTCAGTAGGCACACTGTGAATTTAAAGAACATGAATATCACATGAGAATTGATGTTGGCCTTTATATGTCTAAATCTTCTGTGGACCAAATAAACTTTCTTGTTTTTCGCACAGAAAGGAGACAGTAAAGGCTTATGCAGACTATACAGTATACTTGTTTCTTACACACACACCATACATACGAGTACGAAACAGATGTATATAAATAAACCTTTGGGACAGAAAGTGTTTTAATTGTGTATACTAAGTATTTAATATATTGCAGGTCAGAGAATTTTATCACTTTTTGTGAGATGCTGCTTAAACAAGTTCCTGACCTCCATCTTTGGGCAGCGAACTTCTATCTTACAGTTTCACCCTCTGGCTGGATACGCCAGTTATTGAAAAGGATTTGTGAAGCCATTTATGTCGATTTTCCAATGAATGATGGCGATTGTCAACACTCTGATGGCGATTGTCAACACTCTGATGGCGATTGTCAACACACTGATGGCGATTGTCAACACTCTGATGGCGATTGTCAACACTCTGATGGCGATTGTCAACACTCTGATGGCGATTGTCAACACTCTGATGGCGATTGTCAACACTCTGATGGCGATTGTCAACACTCTGATGGCGATTGTCAACACTCTGATGGCGATTGTCAACACTCTGATGGCGATTGTCAACACTCTGATGGCGATTACCAACACTCTGATGCCGGTTTAAAGTTTTTAGCCTCTCGCTCAAGCTTTAAGTTTATCGGTGAAGATCATTCAGAGAAAGGACCAGGTGACTGTGAAAAATGTGGCCAGGAGGTGGGCAGATTATTACGCACATATATAGACCCAGGTAGGTTTTTTCAGCTGAGGTAAATTTATGTCTTTGTTTTAGTCCCTGGCTCAGTTTGATTGAGTCTTCGTGTATGCTGTGGTTTTAATTTTATTGTAATCCAAATTTGGGCTTATCTGAGTCTAAGGGAAGTTTCTTTTAGTCGACACCAAGGTGACATGAAGTCGTCTGTAAGTTATTTTAGTATTAACACACGTACATGTTAACACACAATACATTCATTAGCTTGAACCTAATGACAACAAATGTGATAACTGAGAAATCAAGGTGTTGAGAGAATCCTGTCTTTTCTTCTTCACACGAATATTTAATGTTTAAAGTTAAAAGTTGGACTTTACAAACAGATGTTTCAGGAACAACGACCACCATGCTTACTACAACAGGCAGCGCGACAACACCTGCGGTTCTTCTCCAGTGGAGAGATGTGTTGGTGGTGTTGGAGTCAGATAGTATAAGCGACCATTCTGGCTTTGTGTCTGGGCTACGATCTGAGGGTGTTCCTGTTAATGTGAGTGTGAATGAGAGAGCGCGTACGAGTGAAGACAAAGCTGACACTGTTTTGGTGACATCTGACACGTGGCATATGAAATATAAAAAAATGATCTTCTTTGTGGATTGGAACTTTATTGATATGTTCGGTACGTGCACATCATGGGTGGTAACAGTGACTCACTCCAAGTCGCCAGAAGGATGTGGTCAGTCACCAAGTAAGTGTAACCAGCCGCCAGGAAGATGCAGTCAGTCGACATCGTCTTCGCAGCAGGTGAGACTTTCACTTTCACTGGCCAATGAACACTCGAGGTGTAACTTTGACTAGACAGTGACTAGAGACACTTGAATAATGACTGACAAGTAAACACTGAATGTATGGAGACCGTGTCACTCATTAGGCAACATTGTTGGCTTTAGTATAGAGAAGGACTATGAGATTATGACAACTGGCTGAGTGAGGATATCGTAATGTTGCTCTGGTAACCTCAACAAAAAG
This sequence comes from Pomacea canaliculata, assembly GCF_003073045.1. Classification (NCBI taxonomy): domain Eukaryota; kingdom Metazoa; phylum Mollusca; class Gastropoda; order Architaenioglossa; family Ampullariidae; genus Pomacea; species Pomacea canaliculata. The sequence continues at coordinate 23,521,289 of NC_037598.1, forward strand.
GCTATAGAGGGAGAAATATTTTAGTTTCTACTTCTACCCGACATGTCAGCTACATTGGCGAGGTCAATCATTTTCTTATTCTTCATTTAAACATACAAATGGGAAGCGAGGCGCTCGGCATGTAGTCGTTACAACACTCGCCTGTCATCACTGTCGTGAGGCTCAGGGGTCAGATCTCGTCTCAGGACTCTTTATGAGACACATGTTAAGGTGTTGGGGGTTTTCTCCAGGTATTTCAGTTTTTTTCGCCCTTCCACCTCTTCGCCCAGTGCTAAATCACCTCTAGATGAAAGCACTTTCCCGTCAAACCAATCAAAGAATCAGAAACTGGATGTTTCTAGTGTTATCCTATAATGCACACACACACACACACACATATTGTCCCAGGCGATTTGTCCCAAAACAGCTACTGTCTACTAACTTCCACGATTCATTTTAATAGTACATGATTTTAAGTACTTTCGTGTGAGCTAAGTTGATCTATTTTAGTAGATAACAATTTGTTTTCTTCGTGTTTGCACGTATTATTTTTATTTCATAGCAGGGAATCATCTGCAAACCAGTCGAGAAAATCTGGATGAGCTGGGTTGAAAACGCTTTTCCTGATCTTGAAACAAAAGCTCACTTTCTTCCTCCTGTCTTCATGAACCGCGTGCCCATGACCAGGAGGCTATTGGTGGGTGGGGAAGTTCTTGTTCCTCAAGAAGCAACAGGAAAGACCGGGATGTCTGTCCATCCTGTATTAGGTGGTGATATAACTACAGTATCACAACCTACGGCAGTGCAGGACAGTGACATCAGAGATGCTGCAGCCATGCAACGGGTGATCTTTTGTTTACAAAAACTATCAGAAAATAACAGGGAGGTGTTTGTTGCACTGAGTCAGTTACAGTTCGGACAGTACCTGGGTGAACCTTGCTACGCTGCTGCAGCATCACAGTTACCCTCAGCTAAGAACCTGCCTCCTCACCACCCGAAAAGTTGTAAAGATGGCGACTTCGATGTTTTACTCATTCACCGACACCATGGCCTCGTTATCTGTGAAGTGAAATCTGTGGGAGCCAATGTACAAGCTCTGAATATGTCACAGCAAGATATAGACCAAAGTATTAGAAAGAAGCTTCGAGAAGCTGTGGGTCAGCTGGACAAGGCGGAAGTCATGTTGTCTCACCTCGTGCACGATGTGGCCCCCGGTGTGCGCGTGTGTAAGACGATGGCTCTCCCGAACCTCACAGCTCGTCAGGTGCAACAGGCCATCGAGGGCGACCCCAAGCTGTCACAGGTAAGGTTGCTGAGAGCGCAATTCTCCTTGTGTACGATGCTTTAAATAACTATTTTAATTCTACTTTAAAATCTTAAATATTCAAATGGAGAGGGTCGATGTACATTGATCTATTGTCAACAAGACTTTCCAACTTTTCATTGTTTCAAAAGTCAGTCGTAAGATGTCTTATTTATAGACAAGGTAACATGCGAAAAAGCAATAAAAAATATGGACTTTTATACATACGTTTGCTAGATAGTCTCTGTAAATCAGCGATGAAAAGATACTCATAATTATTTTTATAACAATCTGATTGGACTTTTGATGTAAAATCTTTGACAGGTTATTAAATGTACCACTCCTCCTCCTACTTTATTATTGGAACGAATTCCCGTCCATGACCTCTATTTAATGGTCTGAATGTAGGAATGAGGTGACAAAGATGTTTGACCTCAAACAGAAAGGTGTTAGAACGTTAATGGAAGCTAGGAAAAAAAGAACATTTTGTTTACAAAGTGTAAAGTTAATTCAAGGATAGTGTAGCCGTATCGATGCCACGATACGTCGAAAGCAAAAGAAAGTGTCACAGTCACTGTGAGGCCGAGGCCACAGTGAGGGAGTGTAGACTTCTACTTATTCGTTAGAAGGAAGATATTCCCCAACATTGCTATAGTCGTGTTGCCGAGCCGGCATATTCAGCCCACATGTTGAGAGATATTGCGCCAGCTGTGATGAGTAGACTCATTTAGTCATTAATTATTTTACCTTTGACCGCCACCTGTCGTTGGGGGGTACATCATGGGTAGACGTGGTAGCTGAGAGGGCCATCACTCTTGTTCGGTGTTTATAAGATTAACTTCAGTCTCTCTAGACCACTATTTTTTTATAAGAAAATAGTTGAACATTATACTCTGAAACGTATTTAACAGTTTATAATTAAAATGAACACGTGATCACTAAAATATTCACCAACGATTAGAATAATACACACACACTACACAAAGACACACACACTTACACACACTATTTACTGAGGTGTCTGTTTCTATGTTGTGCGGTTAATTGTTTATTTGTATTCTTGTGAGAACTCCACACCATTGTTGTATATATATATTAATTACAGGAACTGTGTCGGTGCCTGGGAGCAGCAGATCCCGCCGACATTACAGGTCTGTGTGTGTGCTGTGACCAGTTGTCTGACCTCAGGACGCCTTGGGATGTCGATGACCACGTGCTGGGGGAGCTCGCGACATGGTGGCAGCGGCGAGTTGCTGTGTCTGGACCGTACCGTCAGATGACTTCTGAACTGTACAAGACACTAGTGGCAAGGTAAACAGAAAACAGTTGCAAACACATCAACACAATTTTACAGATACGCTAGAAACTAAAGTGTAACATGAGTGGCATTGTGTTGACTACAGCATTACACTTATTTCAGGTTCTGTGGTCCAGCTACAACAGTCACAGTGTCCTGTGTAATCTCCCCACGACTGAGTGTCAAGACCATGGCACAGGCTGTGTCTGCGACTGGAATGTGTTTTGCTGAAATAACTTTGTTTCCAGAGCAGGTGAATCTACTGCAGAGAGGTCGTCCTAGAGTCCTTCTGCACGGCCCTCCTGGCACGGGCAAAACCGTGATGCTGCAGCTGATGGCGACAGACTGGCTGCGCAATAAACAACTCGTCCACGTCGTGAGTACGTGGGACAAAAGCCTTCCTTCGTGCACCATGCTGTATAATCTGCTGCAAACAACTTTGGATGAAGAAGGTGCAGGCACACCCAGCCAACTTATGTTTTTAAAATACGAGTTTCGTGATAAAGCAGACGTAGAGAAAGCTGTTAATGACTTGGTGCAAGCTGCTCATAAAAATCCCTTGCATGTCATCGTCGATGAGGTGGATCACAGCTTCGGGTAAGTTGCAAAATTCTGACGCAGATGCCATACACATATCAATAGCTAATTAAGATGGAGGACAGCCATGAAAATATTTTCCCTTTCTGACTGCATTGACTGCGTGTCTCCTGCCTACATAAAAGTACCTGTATATCAAGAATGTCTACAAAATCAGACATCAGAAAGAGAACTTTATTGTGTCATTTAAAAAAATGTATTTGGGTCTCTCAAGTTAAAGCCGTATTGACCTGTGTATAACTATTATCTTATTTCAAAGGGAAAGTTGAGTTTCCTTTTGCTCTTTGTTTATGTGTGTTTCTTCAGACCAACTAAACTTTTGTATCTAGTTCATATATTCTTGCGACTTATTATGTGCGGTGATGGGATTCATGTAATTCTACACTCACTCAGAGTCAAACAAACAAACAAACAAGTAAACAAACAAACATTCCAAAAGCAGGCACACACTCATTCACACTCTTATGTGACTATGAAACCTCAGTAAAGTGTTTGTATTTTTGACACTCAGACAAGATACCTTCAAGACTTTCTGCGAGAAGCTGTTGGAACAAGTTGCTGATCTCCGTCTGTGGGCCGCATCCTGCCTCCATGGTCTCTCACTCAATGGCTGGGAACAGGAATACTTAACCCTACCCCTCCGCTCTCCTCCCACGGTGGTAAGAGAAGTCGCAAAAGCAGAAGAAATCAGATTCAGTCAAGATGTTAGAGCCTACAGCGCCACCGGAATACCCAGCCACACAGATGGCCCGAGGTTAAAGTTCATTGGTCAAGGTCACTCGTTGCAAAGAAGCCCAAATGACTGTGAAGAATGCGGGAGAGAGCTGGGACGATTCTTGTGGAGTCTGAGGGACCCAGGTAGGTGAACTGTAGTTCCGTGAATGTTTATTTTCGTCTTTTTCTCCCATCGCAGGTTACTTTCATTTTCGTGTCCACGTAGACTTTTTTTAGTCTAAAGCAGGATTATTTCTACAGAAAACCATTCCCGTGTGCGTCTGTTTTGGTCCAAAATGTCAACTTTAGTTGGTTTCCCAGATAGCATGAAAACATTTTAAAAACGTTTCAAAAACGTTTACATACGAATATTTATTAAATGTTTTTAAAATGTTTTACAGAAAAATGTTTATAAAACGTTTTAAAAACATTTGAAAAACGTTATAAAAATGTTTGCAGAAAACGTTTTAAAAACATTACTTTGATGGGCATGATAAACGTTTTAAAAACATTTTCTGCAAACATTTTTCAAACGTTTTATGTAAACATTTTAAAACGTTTTTAAAACGTTTTTAAAACGTTTGCATGCTATCTGGGTTATTTGAGATAGTTTTAGTTTTTGTCTGCTGAGCACTGCACAACCATAATTTCCCTATGTTATATTTGGAAAAATCATAAATATAACATAGCTCCTGACGCAACTTCACACCGAGTTCATACAGTGCCAATCTGTATCCCACTTAAAATTACTGTTAATTATTGAATTGAAATACATGTTAAAGTCCGCATCTTTGTCATTACTCTGATTTCTATTTACCAGTTATTGTTTTGAACTGTCATTCGTTCAAAATGGAATTTAATTCAATCTGTGGATAAAACTGCTTCTAAATTAAATTCTGTAAAATTTAATGTTTGTTGCATTGAAATGATTGTGATTAGCATGATAGCAATACTCTAAGGTTTTCAGTGTCTACAAACCAAATTCTGCCAGTGTTATAGAAGAGGAAAAACTGCTTTGGAGTACTTAGTATTATGGGTGTGAGTCTACACCACGATCAACACGAACGTCATCAGCGAAGCAATAAAGGTGTTAAGAAGTCTATAGCTTTTCTCCTTTTCGTATTTCCTTGTCCATCTTTATATTTTCTTAAATAGTATTTAAAAAAGACTTTATAATTTATAGTTTTAATATTTTAATCTTCAGAATCATCCAACTCTACCAATCCTGCATGTGGCAACACAGCTACATCGTCCCCCGATCCACTGCAGTGGAGAGACATGCTCGTGTTGTGGTGGAGTGGTGAGAGTGACGTCACAGTTGCTGAGCCTGGACTGGAGGAAAGAAACAACTCCAATGTGTTGTCTGGATGGTCATTCGAAAGCTATGAAGACATATATAGCGAGGAAGACATGTGGTTCGATGACTTTGATTACGAGAACCCTACCCCTAACCCTAACAAGCCGAATATATGGTCTGGACTGATGTCACAGTGCGTTCCAGTTCAGGCGATGGAGAAAGAGAACATCGATGACGTGGCCACGGCTGCCAGTGACGTAGTGTGGGTGGCTGACTATGACGCCGTCCGAGGCCTGGAGCGGAAAGTCGTCGTTTGTGTGGATCTTCACGGCCTTGAGAACAACCCTGTCCGCCTGCACGCCATGTCGAGATGCACTTCACAGTTGGTGATTGTCACTCACTCTCCTCATGTTCTTGGACCACGGTAGACCGCCCTTCAAAACGTTGCGTCGGTGATAAACAGATGATAACAGTAATTTTTATAACGCTTTCTCCCAGCACCAAAGCCGAACTCAAAGGGCCTTAGATACACGGGTACGTTCACACACCTTTACATGGTAAACTTACAATGTACTTTTAATACATGAACACGCACATAGTAAGCACACACACACAACACAACACGATGTACAGCACACACACAAACACACACACACACAAAACATAGCGTACAACACACGCATACACACACACACTTTCTTTGAAACATAACGAACCTGGCTGACGACTTGACTTTATAACCTATGGCTCTTTTGGTAAAATATTTTTCTATCGGTGATCGATTTGTCCTTTGGGCTCAGGATGATTTGACTTTTTGGTTTTGGGACAAAGTGGACCTACGTGAGATGAAATGGACCTAGCTGGAACAAGCGACTTTTGCTGTGAGGCTAAATGGTCTTGGTGTGAAATGACCTATGACCTCACATTAACAGAATCCTAGTAAAGGGAAAGGTTCCTGAAAGTGTCAGCTAAACAGCCTGGAAGTTTAAGAGTAGCAAGGTGATTCAATGCTGACTGAGATGTCGTGTAGTTATGATTCAACAGTTGTACACCAAAGTGTCGGTGAAATGAGATTTGGATTATTTTAAAACTGAGAACTATTTAAAAAAATATGCAGGGAGATTTTAAAGAAAAAATAAGACAAACAAGATAATAGATATTAGAGAAGTTAAAGTCAGGGTAAGTTTCAGAAAACATAGAAAACAGCACGAGCAAAAAGGTCTAAAATGTACCTATGGGCCAAGACTGTAACCCTTGCAATGTTTGTCTGAAACAAGATGTTCTGTTCCTGACCCCGAAGGTGACATCAAAGCTGATAATCAGAGAGTCTAGAAGTTTGACAAGTGGTGTTTTTAGGGGAAGCTAGAAGAAATAAGAAATATCAGGGCTACATATTTTATTTTTTATTTTATTTTCTTTGTGTGGGGTAGTCCCCGTTTCTTTTGCGAGTACTCGTAAGGTTATTTTCTCCGTTTTTATTAGGTGTATTCGTGTTTTGTTGTGTTTGTTTTTACTTTTGGATTAAACTTCTTATTTGCATCGTTCATATCGTCTTTGTTGTGGTCTTCGGTTGGACAGGTAAGTCGTGTCCCAACTCTGGCTGAGCGACTGGGTGCGTGTTCGTGCGGCTGTGCGAGTGGTCGCGAGGGTGCTACTGGGGACGCTGGGGGTGGTACGCGACTGTTACAATTACTGTTTCGTCATTTCGCGTGGTCTCGCAGCTTCAAGTCGAGGCTCGGGAGTACTTGTGGGACGCTTCGCCTTCACCTTTATTTTCAGACTTTTAAAAGCAAGGTCATGGTCGTTGTTTTTGTTAGTACCCGGATATGATCTCATTTTAGCATTGTTGATGTTGGATTTGAAGCGTCTGCGGCAGTATACTGTAGTGGAACTAGTTGACCAAACCGGTTAGGGAATTCCAAGTTACTGTCCTTGACTCCTTGTGGGGATATGGAGTACTAGTTAGGGTGATTCAGTAGTTTTATGAGAACTCGGGGAGCCTTAGGCTCTTGTTGGTTTCTCTCAGACCGAATTTACCTACCGTTCCTTCGTATTGTGGGCCGATCTTTGCATTTCAGACACCAAGTACTACTAACTCTTCTTTCTCGGCACTGACTTTCTTAGCTGTTTATAATACTACTTCCCTTCATTGTCTATGAAATTCTGAAAGTAAACTTGAACAATTGGGACATTGTTTAGTCTGGCATCTATGAACGGAGAGCAGCTGCCGCTAATGTGATTCAAGCTGACTGTTCCAAATACTTCCCGATGGACGAGAAAGCCAACTCTATACTCGTGGCTGGTTTCCTCCCGCTGTACCAGACCCTGTCTTCTTCATCAGTTGTTGTTTCTCAAAAATCTTGTCCATCTTAACCCAAGCCAGTCCCCCGATATTCAGGGAGTATCATTTCAGCTCAATGGGAAGCTGTTTTTCAACCTTGTAACTTTGGGATAATATGCGGACATTCCACATACCGATGGAAGTTCTTTATCTAGCTTGATTGCAGCACGATTATATTTGATTCTGTCCTTGACTGATACAACATGATGTTTTAAGTTGTTCAGCCAGTGTTGTTTATCTACTTGTACACTTGGAAGTGCCCATCTTCTCTCCAAGCAAGACCATAAGCAATACTCTTCGACCGCTTGTAAGTCTGGGTAGGTGGACACTGTGCCTAGTCTGTACTAAGGGGTTGACTCCATTAACCTTAATCTTTCCCAAGATTGCACATGACATGTGGACCACTTACCCTTGGTTGTGTGTGTAGGAGGGAGAAGGGGGGTAAGGGGCTTTCGATGAAAAACACGGGGTACTAGTGCTTCTCTGTTCTCGGGGCTGCTGTGGGAGATGGAATGGCCCTGGTCACCGTTGTCTTGCACACCGAGACATCACTTACTTACTGTTGTCCTGCGAGAGAGCAAAAAGCGTTCGAGCTGGCAACTAGTCTCCTACATCTCTCAAAAAGTACCTACATACACACATACACACATACAAACCACGTATGCTCTCCAGTATTTTAATACAATGAAAATATCTTCAATACCACCTTCTCTAATCAGATTCAAAATCGGTATTTAAACACTCACTGAAAACATATCTGTTTCAAAATGTGACTAAAAATTTTTTTATCACAATTTAATTCTTGATTTCGTTGTTATTATTTGTGTTTAACTTTTACTTACTCAATGACAGTCTTGTTACCTTGTATTTTGTCAGCTGTGGCTCAGCGACTGGTAGCATGTTATTGTTTTCTGTGTCATTTCACTTATCTCGTGTAAGCGCAGAGAGGCGACCTGCTTTGGTTGTAATACTGCGCGATATAAGCACTCAATTATTATTGTTAGAGTTATTATTATTATTTTTTCTTTAAAGTGGTCACTGTCAGGAGGGCTAACATCTTTTTAAGTGGCAAAGGAGCATCACAACATTGTTAGAATGTTCATTTGTTTGTCGTAAAGACGTTTATTTTCAGCATTACTTACTGTTACTAATCTCCTAATAATTTATCCCATAAAAAATTAAAATATACTTAATAACTGTGTAACAATGTAAAAAAATACTGATGTAAAGAACGACTCAGTCCATGCTTTACTGTGTAAATATTTGGGATACATTAGGACAAGGGCTTTCACGCTGGATAAAATATATTTTTGTAAATTTTTTTATCAGTTTATTTTCCCAGCTTTTAATATGCAAAAATTATACATGTTCACGGGGGACGCAATAAAGTACTTATATTCGTATTCATGCTCTGGTTCACACTGGAAGCAAAGAGGACTTGTTTGTGAGGATGAGAGACGACTTCTTCATGCAACCAAATGTAAGCTCAGATGCCAGCACAACATGGACAACAATCCCTGATTCTACCTGGTTGTTGCCGACTGACATTCTATGGTTTGCTGGTGCAGAGTTAATTATTCATTTAGGATGTTTAGGGAGAAAGCAGGTGGCTGAAGTATGTTGGTGCACAGATGGGATACCTGGGGTATAACATGCGTTTCTCAGGTAAAGTTGTGAGCGTTGCTAAGGAGCAAGAAGGTTCCCACAATGGAGGTGTTCAAACACTGATGTTATACATTTCACACATTAATTTTATTCATTTACCCTTCAATGGTATAACTTTCTATAAAGAGCTTAAATAAATGTACATAGAGCTTGACTAAAAGTAAATGTGAATATTTGATTAAAGTACAAGAAACTATTAAATTTAATTGCATTTTGGTTTTGAAATAAAATTTATGAAGTCATCTTTTTCTTTCTTTGTTAAAGTAATCACAAACTAGAATGTAGTGAAATTTGCCGCCAATATCACAGGCTTTTACATTTAGTACAGTGATGCTATAATCTAGGTACATAGCAAAAACTTTCAGTCTGGATTAGGTGATTATTATTTAATGTTTTAAACTTAAAATAGGCTACACAGTCCCAGTAAGGTAATCAAATAATGTATTTTACATAGGAAAAAGAAGAGTCATACATTCATTACTGCCAATAATATCCTTCTCGTACAATTCAGAAAACACTTTTGTGTATACTTATCAAACATCTTTTAAACTTACATTTAAACCAGTTAGGTGAGATTTTTATTCTTTTGTTGGTCCCAAATCCCTGACAGCCCTAAACTATTCAATAAATCTTTAATTGCAATTTCATAATCTAAATGGATCCTGTTGTTCACATGCACTCACAGCCAATAAGCAATACAAGAATATATCTGCACATTAACAGGGTTGACTAATTTGTATCAAAAACATAGTATCCTAATTTTTGCAACAACATCTTGTAGAAATCTACCCAACTCACCAAGTACCATTAAGCTAGGTGTGTTTGTTCTTAAAGAAAACACTACTTCAGCATTTGCATTATTAAACTTGAAAAAAAAGCAATGATTGTAGTTTTCTTTACATTAAGAGACAAATGCTGATTGGTACAATATGGCAACAAAATATTGTAAAAATTGTAAAAATAAAAAATTAGATTCAGAACACATTACAGTATTATCAGAAAACAAAAGTAGAAATATCTGAAATAGCCTTTGTACATCATCATTAACTGTTTAGATAGAAGTAGCCTAGCTCAATACAGGTTGCAGACCATGGATGTTCAAATAAGACATTGGATCATTTAAAAACAAAGCAAAGAGAGAGGGACAAGATTTTCCCTTTGTCATCTTTTGTAATGTACCCTGAACAACATTTGCTTACTCTGACACAAGATTTTGCCTACTTTTCAGTGGTTTAAAAAATATCCATTAATATTTACTTTGAAGACTTCTTTCCAAAATGAAAGATCTACATTTTATCAAATTCTGTTTGGTAGTCAATAAATTGACACTTTTTTGCTTCTGACAAAGTTTACTGTAGTTGTCTAAACACAATGATAACTCTGTATTTAGACAAGATGTAAGCAGTTTATCAAAGCAAGTAAGAATACTTTTTGTTATTTAGTTAGGTGGGTCACTGGGAGGGCTTAAGTTTAGGAACTATTTTACTAATGAACAATTCTGGAACCTGTCTAGTTTGCAGTATGACATTAAATAGAGTAACAAGAATATTAAGTTGCCTCAGCTTCCAGAAATTCATTTGTAATGTTAACAAGGCCTTGCGATTTACTACAATTTTTCCTTTAATAATTAGTTTCACGCCTGTAAATAGTGAATGGAGAATTGAATCAACCATGCTTAAGTTAGTATCCTGCATGTTATTCTCAAACTTCAGCTGTGATCACATTTCTGTATCTATTGAAGTGGTCATTAAAATCTGACTAAGATGGCATGTTAGTCATCGAGTACAAGTATATGTAATATATTCACAAACATTGATCACTCTTAAATGCATTTCATTCATAAATAGGCACTCTGCAGTAAAGTAAAGCTATGCTGTAACAATTCCCATAATAATCGAACATCTAAATCCTGCCTTTAACTCGAATTTTTTTTTGGGGGGTCCCTTTGAGATCAACTTATTGAGGTCCGACTGTAGCTGGACACATTCATAGCAACATTAGTTAGAAAAGAATTTTAAGAGAAATCAAAGTCTTCCCAACTCCCCATCCCCCCCCACAACGTCGGTGCACCATTCACAACACTGTCAGCCGTCAGCACCAATCACAGTTCACGTTATTCGGACTTTGAAAGTCTGCAGTTCTCGTGTTAAAGTAAAAAAGAAATGCAGACTGTCGGCGTGTGAATGATCCCAACTGTCGCTCATTGTCACGAAAGAGTGGGGACAGGGCTGTAGTGTGGGTTTACATATCTGTCCTTGTCGAAAAGCTACGTCATGTGTAGAAATTATGTAATATACGCAGGAGCAGACGATAACTTAAGCTCGTGATGAATGTGAAGCGTGATTGGTTGTGGTGTGTCATGTGGCATTGACTGGCCAATGGAACGCATGATGCCACGAAAAGATCTAGAGTTCTAGACGATTCGTGTGAGGAAGCGTCCGAACCTTGTTCGTACTTCTCTCGTCGTTTCTTGGGAGATGTGGGCAGGAGACAATGATATGTGCGTCCTGGGGGAACTCGCACCGAGGCGGGGACACAGGCTCAGGTAACGGCATCCCCCGTGTCCTGCTTGAAGCTGCTCCATACGATCTGTGTGCTGAGTGTTCGACTGCAGGTCCTGTCGGCTCACAGGCTGGCCAACGAAAGTGAACTTCATTCAAAGAGCAGGAATTAAAGTCCCACGAACGACAGACACGTTAACTGAGGTTGTCATAACAACAACAAGCACCAGGTAATTACATTTCAGACTTCCAACAATTGGGGTTAGTATGAGGCTGAAGCGGGAAATAATGAGTCAGCATCACGTCAATTACCAATGATAACTTTTTTAAATGAAAAAGTTTAGTGAATAGACCTGAATACACATGGTTTCTTATTTTGATTTGAAATTGAATTCATATCAGTATAGGTTTATGTCTTAAAGTTTTAAATAAATGCCATTTTGCTGTAAAAGCAGGATTGTCAGTCATTGCGGGAAAACCCGATTCTAAAGAATGGCATCAAACAACCAAAGACAGAACACGGTCGCCATTTTGAAGACTCATTTAACTTGTTCTGGAGACACTAAAGTCCCTGGTTGATGAAGACACAGGCTTTTGATTCTTCAAGGGTCAGTGTTGTGTGATGGAAGCAAAGCTACAAACAAAATAAGAACAGTGGGTAGACGAAAGCACCAAGTGTACGGACACCACCAGGACACAAATGTCAAAGGGGTCGTAGCTCCTCAGTTTGTAGAACCTCGTCCATTATCAGTCCATAGCCATGTCCGATGATCTTCAGACAGCAGGGACCAGTGGTCAGTCGCCAGACAGTAGTGGTCAGCCGGCGTCTTCTTCACAGCAGGTGAGACACTGATGACAGTCATCATCGTGACTACAGAATCTTGACTATGTGACTTTAACTAGGGGTGACTGTGTAAGATATTAAAAGACTGTGACTGTGACTGTGCAAGACATTGAGAGACTGTGGCTGTGCAAGACATTGAGAGACTGTGGCTGTGCAAGACATTAAGAGACTGTGACTGTGACTGTGACTGTGCAAGACATTAAGAGACTGTATTAGAATAAATGTAGATATTTTGGTAGCTAAAATTAGATATCTTCTAAATATAAGTTTTAATACCCTTTAGGTCGTTTTAGAACAAAAATTAATGTGACCCAGTTTCGGCGAAACTATATTAGGTTATGTCGACAGGTCATGTAGTTTTAAAGGTATAAAGATTTAACACAAATTATTTTATCGATAAATATACATTCACTCACGTCTGTATCTATGTATGTAGAAATACGTACACATTTAGCAAAACATTGACAGATATTTCGATTTTATTTCTTTCTCTGAACGATTTTATCACAGGAAACTGAGAAACTTGCATCTGTACCTTTTATCCTCATATATATATATTACTCTGTATATTTTATTGACTCCTATTCCCCAGGGGTAGGTAAATGTCAGTGTATTGACAAGAAACAACAATCAAACGAAAGTTAAAGTCTGCAATTATGTTGGTTTACACCCTAAACAACCGATTCAACACCCTAAACAACCGATTCAGAATTTAAATGGTTTCAAGCTTTTATTAGACATCTTGTGAGACTAGATGGCAGCCATATTATTATCAACTCTTTATTTAAATATTGATGATTGTTGTGGGTTTGCGTACAATAATTAACAAGGAAACCAAATCCATAGCAGGCGTCAAAAACAAGTTTGAGAACAACGGTACGTGGTCTAACTTGCATTACAGAAATAACGGGAAAATCCAGTAATGTAGACCCGCGAGAACAAGCTAAGTAGCATGATGTCGCATGAACACCATTTCATTCCATTCCATTCATTCGAGAGATGGCATATGGTGCTTCCAGCATGTTTCATGTTCTACAGGTCAATGGTTGTGTAACTTGAAAAAAAAATCCAAACAAACAGAAGAATAAAACACCACCATGTGTTTTGTCACCAACACCAGCAGAAAAAGAACAACGTGGCCTCTACGAAGCTGGTTCTTGTGGTTATAACACTCGCTTGTCACCACTGTAGTGACTCAGGGTTCAGATCTCGTCTTTGGACATTCTCTGTATGTGACATCTGTCCACAAGGATGAGGCCTCGGGTTTTTCTTTCCCGGACACTCCTGTTTCCTCCTCCTCCTTCTACCCTCCCCCTCCCCCATAGGTGGAAGCACTATCCTACTAAATAAACCAACCAACAATTTGCATAAGATCTTGGCGGTCAGTTCTGATCACGACAACACCTGCCGCAGGAAAGGGTCAGTCAGTCGCCGTCCGGTTTACAGGCTCTGATGTCTGTCACTGCCTGTAGAACATCAAGTGTGAAACAAAGCGAGGATTGTCACACACTGAGTAGCATCATTGGCTCGAGAACTGATGAATGTGGCTGTTGTAGAGACGATTCCTAACTAGAGAACTATGAATCGCTGTGATGTCGGACAGAAACATTCTTACAATAGTGCTTGGCACTACAGTGACTATACAATGCTTTGAGTCCCAATACAACCACCAGACTGAAGATGAAGTTCAAATATCCTGAACTTGTCCACATTACTAGAGACCTATATATAAACACACAGCTCTACCTTCAAACAAATCTCTACTCTCTTCAAAAACCCAAAGAATTTCTGAACGAACTAGAAATTACTTAAATATATTATGATAATCTTACTTTTTTGGTAGAATACTTAGATAAGATACACATTTATTTGTCCCAGACGGCCATTAGTAAAAGATGAATAAACCACTCACAACATCAACAATCAACATCATGACACACTAAGACAGACCGCCATCCAACCACAATTCATTCAAAAGACAAAGGACATCTTCCATCTGTTGGTCCTGCATGCAAACACATAGAACTGACCTCCCCATGTGAACTAACGGAAATCTCCCGGTAAGACATCGGTCCTTTCATCCCATAGAATTACAAACACTTTTGAAAATATCTTCCTGTTACTTTATGCAAATGAATAATTTTACATGAAAGTAGATATAAACATTAGTTGTTGTTGTATAGCTAGTTATTTAGCTCATCTCCAGGACATTGGATAGTTGAGTACATTTGATAAGCTCGACAGACTTTGAATGAACACACATACTCATGTCAAGACTGACAGTCGCACAGGCACACATACACACACACAGATATCTACAAACATACATTTACACACACACACAAACACATGATTCCATTCAAAAATGCACATTCCGGTTTATAGGAACAATTGAGAATATAGAGTAGTTGCTTTCATTCCAGTTGTATCCATTTATCATCGCTTGGGGTTTCTTTCAAGCAAGGTGGAAATAAATTTTGGAAGAATGGTTTTATAGACTTTTCTTTAAGAATGTTTCTGGAACTTTACATGTAAATGATGTTCCAACAGGGAGTCATTTGCACAGAATCTGAGGATTTATGGATCACATGGGCTGATGGTCTTATTTTTGATGATAAAAAAATCGCTTACTTCATTCCACCTTTCTGCGAGAACTGGACCATAGAAACAGAAGGAAAGGCTGAGAAACCCACTCATCCTGCTTTGACTCCTGCTACAACTGTGAAAATACAACGGACCATCCAGCAGGAAGGTGACTTAAGAGATGACCCAGTCGTCTTCAGGGTGATGGCTGGCTTCAGTCAGTTGTCCATCAGGGAGACGTTTGTTGCACTGCGCCAGTTAAAGTTCGGAGACTACGTGGGTGAACCTTGCTACACAGCAGCAGCAGCAGCAGCACGGCGACACTTACCTGAAGACTTGCGAGCTCGTCACAAAAAGAACTGGAAAGAGGGAGACTTTGATATCTTACTTATTCACCGACACTACGGTCTTATTTTCTGTGAAGTGAAAGCGGTTAGCGACAATGTGAAAGATCTGAATACGTCACAGCAAGATGTTAATGATAATATTAGAAAGAAACTTCGAGAAGCTGTGGGTGAGCTGGACAAGGCGCAAGTCATGTTGTCTCACCTCGTGCACGATGTGGCCCCCGGTCTGCGCGTGTGTAAGACGATGGCTCTCCCGAACCTCACAGCTCGTCAGGTGCAACAGGCCATCGAGGGCGACCCCAAGCTGTCACAGGTAAGGACGCGGAGAACGTGTCTGTGATATTTTTGGATGTTTGTTTATGGAGAAGTAAGTTTGAAGCTGTCTAGACATGCGCATCAGCAAATATTTACACGAAACACATCCAACGGACCTCGTCAACCTAAATATCTTAGAATTTGACAAAAACCAACACACACAACCAGCAGGAAAGACAGACATTTAAGTGACTTGTTTGGCTTTTCACGCACACACACATTTAAATACAGCATTGTTACAAAGATGTTTTACTTATTGTGTAACCATGATGCGTGTATTACAGGATTTGTGTCGGTGTCTGGAAGCAGCAGATCCTGCTGATATCACTGGACTTTGTCTGTGCTCTGACCAGTTACCTGACATAACTGATTGGATATTGAAAAGCATCGACACAAAACTATGTCAGTGGTGGCAGAAGCGAGTTGCTGTGTCTGATCCAGATCCTCAGATGACCTTTGACCTGTATAAAATACTTGTGGCAAGGTGAGGAGATAAAGTGACACGTACACATTTAATCTACATTCCACAGGATACCCAATAAATAGAAAAGGCATTTGTCGATTATTGTTAATATTTCCAAAATTTAAATAATTAATTAATCGTTTTCATTTACATTATGTTGACCACGTGATACACTCAATGCTCTAGGTTTTGTGGTCCGACAATAGAAGTGACAGTGTCCTGCGTGGATCCCCCTCACAAGATCTCGGATGTGAAGAAGAGTTTTACACGAATAGCTCTGTTACCGGAGGAGATGATTTTGCTGAACCAAGGTCTTCCCAGAGTCCTCCTGACGGGAGATGACATCACGCGCCAATCCATGCTGCTGCATGTAACGGCGACAGAATGGTTGCGGAGGGAGAACGTCGTTTACGTCGTTAGTACGTCGCATGAAAGCCACCAGGCATGCAGCACGCTGTACATACAGCTGCAGCAAACTACCCGCACGCAGCAAGGTTCTGGGACAGGTCGCCAACTCCATCTTCTGAAATATAACTTTTATGAAGACAGTGATGTGCAGAAGGCAGTGAACTACTTGTCCCAAACAGCCAACAAGAAACCCCTCTACGTCGTTGCCTTCAGCGGGGGATCCTTTGATGGGTAAGATGTACAGCTGTTTACAGACTGACATACAAGACTTACTGAGACTAGGTTTATACAAAGCCACGAGTGAAGTCAAAGTTTAACAAATCTTTGTTGCGGCTCAATAGGCACACAATGAATTCAAGGGAACATGAATATTATATGAGAATTGATGTTGTCCTTTGTATGTCTAAATCTTCTGTAGACCAAATAAACTTATGATCATGTTTGTCGCACAGAAAGGAGACAGTAAAGACTTATGCAGACTATGTAGTACACGTGTTTCATAAAGTTACAGACACACACACAACATACACACGAGTACGAAAAAGATGTATATAAATAAACCTTTTGGACAAAAAGTTTTTAAGTTGTGTATACTAACTATTTAATATATTGCAGGTCAAACAATTTTAACACTTTCTGTGAGATGCTGCTTAAACAAGTTCCTGACTTACATCTGTGGGCAGCAAACTTCTTTCTCAGAGTTTCACTCTCTGGCTGGAAACTCCATAGATCAGAAATGTGTTATACAAACTTTAATTGCAAGTTTTCAACCCTTCACCGAGGCATAAATTACATCGGCGAAGATCATTCAGAGAAAGGAGCGCATGATTGTGAAAAATGTGGCCAGGAGTTGGGCAGATTATTAGACTGGTATAGAGTCCCAGGTAGGTTTTTTCAGCTGAGGTAAATTTATGTCTTTGTTTTAGTCCCTGGTTATGTTTGATTGAGTCTTCGTGTATGCTGTGGTTTTACTTCATTGTAATCCTAATGTGGGCTTATCTGAGTCTGAGGGAAGTTTCTTTTAGTCGACAATAAGGTGACATGAAGTCGCCTGTAAGTTATTTTAGTATTAACACACGTACACGTTAACACAATACATCGATTAACTTAAAGACAACAAATGTGATAACTGAAAAATCAACGTGTTGAGAGAATCCTGTCTTTTTTCTTGACATGAATATTTAATGTTTAAAGTTCAAAGTTGGACTTTTAAAACAGAAGCTTCAGGAGCAATGACCACCATGTCTCCTACAACAGGCAGCACGACAACAACACCTGAGGATCTTCTCCAGTGGAAAGATGTGGTGGTGGTGTTGAAGTTAGATAGTATGGGCGACTTTGTGTCTGGGCTGCGATGTGAGGGTGTTCCTGTTAGTGTGAGGGAAGACACAGCCGACACTGTTTTGGTGACATATGACATCTCGTATATTAAGAACAAAAAAGTTATTGTCATTGTGGATTGGAATTTTATTGATGTCTTCGGTCCGTGCAATTTATGGTTGTTAACATTTACTCACTCCAAGTCGCCAGAAGGATGTGGTCAGTCACCAAGAAAGTGTAAGCAGCCGCCAGGAAGATGCAGTCAGTCGACATCGTCTTCACAGCAGGTGAGACTTTCATTTCCACTGACCAATGAACACCCGAGGTGTAACTTTGATAGCATCTACAGTGACTAGAGACACTTGAATAATGACTGACTGGTAAACACTGAATGTCAGCTACATTAGCTAGGTTTTCTTACTCTTCATTTAAACATACAAACATACAAACATACAAATGGGAAACGAGGCTTCCGGCATGTTGAGGTTACAACACTCGCCTGTCATCACTGCCGTGAGGCTCCGGGGTCAAATCTCGTCTCAGGACTCTTTATGAGACACCTGTTCGCAGGGTCTGCCGTTGGAGGTTTTCTTCAGGAATTGCCGTTTTCTCTTTCCCTCCGAATCTCCACCCAGTGCTAAATCACTTCTAGGTGGAAGCACTTTCCTGTCAAACCAATAAAAGAATCAGAAACTGGAAGTTTCTAGTGTTATCCTATAACACACACACACACCTCGCATCCATGAGTCATCACAGGCGTTTACGATGGTAACTGGATTTTTTTTTTAATTCACGGGAGGTGAATAAATATCACAGAGAATGACACTGAGTCAAGTTTAGTTCCTGATTTTAGTAAATTCCTAATGCGTGGTACAGCATATACTCCAGAGAAGAAATGTTGTAAAATGACTTATTTACTTTCGAGCTTGTCACACACACACATTGTCCCAAAACAACGGCTGTCGACTAATTTCAAAGATGCCTTTTAGTAGTACATGATCTTAAGTACTTTCGTGTGTGCTATGTTAATCTATTTTAGTAAACAACAGTAAAACGCATTGTTTTCTTTTTGATTTCACTTATTATTTTTCTTTAATAACAGGTAATCATTTGCAAACCAGTCGAGAAAGTCTGGATGAGCTGGGTAGAAAACGCTTTTCCTGATCTTGAAACAAAAGCTCACTTTCTTCCTCCTGTCTTCATGAACCGCGTGCCCATGACCAGGAAGCTATTGGAGGGTGGGGAAGTTCTTGTCCCTCAAGAAGCAAAAGGAAAGACCGGGATGTCTGTCCATCCTGTATTAGGTGGTGATATAACTACAGTATCACAACCTACGACAGTGCAGGACAGTGACATCAGAGATGATGCAGCCATGCAACGGGTGATCTTTTGTTTACAAAAACTGTCAGAAAATAACAGGGAGGTGTTTGTTGCACTGAGTCAGTTAAAGTTCGGACAGTACCTGGGTGAACCTTGCTACGCTGCTGCTGCAGCACAGTTACCCTCAGCTAAGAACCTGCCTCCTCACCACCCGAAACAATGGAAAGATGGCGACTTTGATGTTTTACTGATTCACCGACACTACGGCCTCGTTATCTGCGAAGTGAAGTCTGTGGGAGCCAACGTACAAGCTCTGAATCTGTCACAACAAGATATAGACCAAAGTATTAGAAAGAAGCTTAGACAAGCTGTGAGTCAGCTGGACAAGGCGGAAGTCATGTTGTCTCACCTCGTGCACGATGTGGCCCCCGGTCTGCGCGTGTGTAAGACGATGGCTCTACCGAACCTCACAGCTCGTCAGGTGCAACAGGCCATCAAGGGTGACCCCAAGCTGTCACAGGTAAGGTTGCAGATAGCGCAATTCACCTTGTGTATGATGCTTTAAATAATTATTTTAATTCTACTTTAAAATCTTAGATATTCAAATAGAGAGGTTCGATGTACATCGACCTATTGTCAACAGGACTCTCTCGATCTTTTCATTGTTTCAAAAGTCAGTCGTAAGATGTCATATTTATAGACATGTTAACGTACGAAAAAGTTTTAAAACTATAGACTATTATACAAGCCATCGTTCGTGAGTTTCTGTAAATCAGCGATGAAAACATATCTATAATTATTTTTATAACAATCAGATTGGACTTCGATGTAAAATCTTTGACAGGTTATCACATGTTCCACTCTAATAGAGTCCATGACCTCTATTTAATGGTCTGAATGTAGGAATGAGGTCACAAAGATGTTTGACGTGAGAGAGAAAAGTTTGAGACCGTTAATGGAAGTTGAGAAGAAAAGAACATTTCGTTTACGAAGTGGAAAGATAAGAAGTTAATTCAGTGATTGTGTCGCCGTGTCGATGCCACCAAAAGTCGAAAGAAAGAAAGTGTCGCATTTACTGAGAGGAAGTGTAGACTTCTACTTATTCGTTAGAAGGAAGATATTCCCCAACTTTGCTATAGCCGTGTTGCCGAGCCGGCATATTCAGCCCACATGTTGAGAGACTGTGCCAGCTGTGATGAGTAGACTCATTCAGTCATTAACCTTTAACCCTTGACCTGCACCTGTGGTTGGTGGAATCACATGATAGGACACGGCAGCTGACATGTCAGCCACACTTGTCTATTGTAGGCGATAGTCAGCAGGTCCCGTACAGGACGACCTCCAGTCTTTGACATTCGTAATCCAGTTCTTCCTCTGACCACCCAGGCGTCTGCTAACTTCCAGGATGCTTTGAAGGACAGTCTTCGACAGGATGTCATGCCGGGTCACGTGACCAAAGACCAGCTTACGTCGCTTGACTGTTGAAAGTAGAGGTTCCTGGTGCCCAACAAGTGTGGATATCTTGCTTTGTACAAAGTCGCTGTTTTTATGTTCTTTATATGAGATCTAGATGAGCCTCGTTAGGAATATATTCTCGTATACCTGGATTCTTCTTTCAGTCACGGCGAGCAGCGTCCACATCCGTAGATCATGACTGGCACTACCAGGGATTTGTACAGCTTGTACTTGGTACTGAGCCTTTTCTTATGGCTATGCCTTATCTAGTCTAGGAATTGCCGCTGTTATTGTCACGATCCCTATGTGGATATCTGGTGTGGAGCTGCCGTCCTTGGAGAGGGTGACCCCAAGTGTTTGAAGCCGCTGACCTCTTCACGTTGTACCCCGTTCATGTAGATCTCTGCTTTGCCGTTGTCAATGATTATACTTTTTTTTTCTCTTTTCATTGATGGTCTCCATTTAAACTGCGTTAAAACTATCTGTCTGTTGGTGATGTCTTAGTTCTTTGGTAATGCTGGCTCACAGTCATCTACAAAAGGTTGCAGATCGGCCTTCCACGCATGATGTTCTCCAAGATGTTGAACAGCACAGATGATAGGGGGCGCCATTGATGTACGCCTGCTGTGGTGCAAAAGTTAGCTTCTGTTTGGTTATACGGTTATACAAGCTCTGACTTCGATGAACGGAGCCTCATTCGATTTTGAATGTTTGTATCACATGCAATAGCTCCTCGTGCCAGACTCTTCCGAATGACTTCTTACCTTCTATAAAGTTGTTGTCGAGGTCCCTCTGATGGTAAAGATGCTTCTCTATAATGGAGCGACTACAGAGTTTTATATTTGTGTAAAACTGATCTTTTGTTTGATTTTATATGTGACTCGAGTAATTGTACTTCTTTACTTGTAACACAGTACATAAAAGATATACAACCGAATTATACAAGCGTTTACTTATGGAACTAAAAACATTGTAAGTGAAAGGAAACGATTGCCGTGTTCCCAAGAGTGATAGTTCGAAAGTGGATGGATGCTTGAGTTTTGTATTGCAAGGGAATTATTTTAATGACAGTGATTGTTTCCAATGGTAGGCATCCCTAGGATTGGGATTGTAAATGTACTTTAATATTTATTTGTTGTAATAATAGCTAAAAGAACCCACTGACAGATAGTTTGTTGTGTGTTGACAGAAAGAACACGAAACTGTTAAACCTGAAAGGTGGAGTTGTGAGAGAAGGGAATGTACTAACGCACTAATGTTAAACAGATTAACAGCTTGTAAGAAAATAATATAAGTGTCTAGTTGTCACATGTTTTCAATATTGTCAATTTTGTAAATATACACGATATTTGTAGTTCGCTGTTGATAAACACACACACACACACACGTACACACACTTTCTCTTATGAGTTCGGTGTAAATTGATGGCAACTTTTATTCTGTTGTGTATAGAATCCAGTGGCCATTGTGCTCAATATTCAATTCTTCAACCTCATCCATACACTTCGTTCCTCTCTGTCTCGGTGTCATCTATTTAGTGACGTGTCTGTTTCTATGTTGTACGTTTAACTGTTTATTTGTAGACTTGCATGAACTGCACACCATTGCTGTATATATTTATTAATTACAGGAACTGTGTCGGTGCCTGGGCACAGCAGATCCCGCCGACATTACAGGTCTGTGTGTGTGCTGTGACCAGTTGTCTGACCTCAGGACGCCTTGGGATGTCGATGACCACGTGCTGGGGGAGCTCGCGACATGGTGGCAGCGGCGAGTTGCTGTGTCTGGACCGGACCGTCACATGACTTCTGAACTGTACAAGACACTAGTGCCAAGGTAAACAGAAAACATTAGTTGCAAACACATCAACATAATTTTAGAGGTACATAATAAACTAAAGTGTAACATGAGTGGCATTGTGTTGACTACAGCATTATACTTATTTCAGGTTCTGTGGTCCAGCTACAACAGTCACAGTGTCCTGTGTAATCGCCCCACGACTGAGTGTCAAGACCATGGCACAGGCTGTGTCTGCGACTGGAATGTGTTTTGCTGAAATAACTTTGTTCCCAGAGCAGGTGAGTCTACTACAGAGAGGTCGTCCTAGAGTCCTTCTCCACGGCCCTCCTGGCACGGGCAAAACCGTGATGCTGCAGCTGATGGCGACAGACTGGCTGCGCAATAAACAACTCGTCCACGTCGTGAGTACGTGGGACAAAAGCCTTCCTTCGTGCACCATGCTGTATAATCTGCTGCAAACAACTTTGGATGAAGAAGGTGCAGACACACCCAGCCAACTTATGTTTTTAAAATACGAGTTTCTTGAGGAAACAGACGTAGAGAAAGCTGTGAATGACTTGGTGCAAGCTGCTCATAAAAATCCCTTGCATGTCATCGTCGATGAGGTGGATCCCAGCTACGGGTAAGTTGCAAAATTCTGACACAGATGCCATACCTTTATCAACAGCTAATTTAGATGGAAGACAGCTGTGAAAATATTTTCACTTGCCGACTGCTTTGACTCCGTGACTCTTGCCCACATAAAAGTACCTGTTTATCAAGAATGTCTACACAATCAGAACCCAGACAGAAAACTTTATTGTGTCATTTCAAAAATGTATTTGGGTCTCTCAAGTTAAAGCCGTATTGACTTGTGTATAACTATTCTCTTATTTCAAAGGGAAAGTTTTGAGCTCTTTTACTTTTTATTTACATGTTTCTTCAGATCCACTGAATTTTTGTATCTAGTTCATATATTCTTGCGACCCTTGTGACTTATTAAGTGAAGTGATGGGAATTATATAATTCTACACTCAAAGTCAAACAAACAAACAAACAAACAAACAAACAAACAAACAAACAAACAAACAAAATGTATTCCAAAAGCACACTCATTCACAAACACTCTAATGTGACTATGAAACCTCAGTAAAGTGTTTGTATTTTCACACTCAGACAAGACATCTTCAAGACTTTCTGTGAGAAGCTGCTGGAACAAGTTGCTGATCTCCGTCTGTGGGCCGCATCCTGCCTCCATGGTCTCTCACCCAATGGCTGGCAACAGGAATACTTAACCCTACCCCTCCGCTCTCCTCCCACGGTGGTAAGAGAAGTCGCAAAAGCAGAAGAAATCAGATTCAGTCAAGACGTTAGAGACTACAGCGCCACCGGAATACCCAGCCACACAGATGGCCCGAGGTTAAAGTTCATTGGTCGAGGTCACTCGCGATTCAGCCCAAAAGACTGTGAAGAATGCGGGAGAGAGCTGGGCCGATTCTTGTGGAGTCTGAGGAACCCAGGTAGGTGAACTGTAGTTCCTCCAATGTTTATTTTCGTCATTTTCTCCCATCGTAGGTTACTTTCATTTTTGTGTCCACGTAGACTTATTTATGTCTGAAGCAGGATTATTTCTATAGAAAACAATTCCCCTATGCGTCTGTTTTGGTCCCAAAATGTCAACTTTAGTTGGTTTATTTGAGATAGTTTTAGTTTTTGTCAGCTGAGCAATGCGCAACCATGATTTCCCTATGTAATATTTGGAAAAATCATGAATATATCGATAGCCGCTGAAGCAACATTAAACAGAGTTTTTACATGACACAGCGCCAATCTGTATAAAAATTACTTTTAAAAATTGAACTGAAATACATTTTCATGTCTGCTTCTTTCTCATTGGTTTGATTTATAAAGAGTGTGTGTTGTTTTGGAACAAAGTCTTGAATTTTTCAATATACTAAATTTTCCGGCAGGGTCTTTAAGCGATGTTTAGAGCTTAAGAAGAAAGACTGTTATCAAGTTTCTTTAAAGAAAATTGAGCAGCATAATGTTTGATGACAAACTCATTACAAACACAATATAACAATTATTGCTTTGAAGTGTTATTTGTTCAAAATGAAATTTAGTTCAATCTGTGAATAAAACTGTTTTAAATTTAACTTCTTTGAAAATTGTTTGTTGCATTGAGAAGATTGTTATTAATATGGTAGCAATATTCTAAGGGTTTTATTGTCTACAAACCAAATTCTATAGATGGTTTATAAGAGGAAAAAATTACTTAGGAGTAATAGTAGTATGGGTGTGAGTTTACACAACGATCAACATAAACGTCATCAGCGAAGCAATAAAGGTGTTGAGAAGTCTGTAGCTTTCCACAGCAATACTCTTCTTTTCGTTTTTCCTTTTCCATCTTTATATTTTCTCAAATAGTATTTGACTTTAAAGATTTTAGTTTTAATATTGTCAGCTTCAGAATCATCCAACTGTACCATTCCTGCGTGTGGCAACACAGCTCCATCGTCCCCCGATCCTCTGCAGTGGAGAGACATGCTCGTGCTGTGGTGGAGTGACATCGCAGTTGATGAGCCTGGACTGGAGGAAAGAAACAACTCCAACCCCGGACTGCGATTACAGAGCGATAGAGACACGAAGAGATATGACTCGGCTTTCGAGAGTGGATTTAAGAATCGGAATATATGGTCTGGACTGATGTCAGAGTGCGTTCCAGTACAGGCGATGGCACAAGAGAATATTGATGACGTGGCCACGGCTGCCAGTGACGTGGTGTGGGTGGCTGACTATGACGCCGTGCGAGGCCTGGAGCGGAAAGTCGTCGTTATTCTGGATCTTCACGGCCTTGAGAACAACCCTGTCCGCCTGCACGCCATGTCGAGATGCACTTCACAGTTGGTGATTGTCACTCACTCTCCTCATGTTCGTCGAGACGGTAGCCCGCCCTTCAAAAAGCTGCGTCGGTGATAAACAGATGATAACACTCATTTTTGTAACGCTTTTTCCCAGCACCAAAGCCGAACTCAAAGGGGCCTTACATACACGGGTACGTTCAGAGCTTTTCATGGTAAGGTTATTAATGTACCTTTCATACACGAACACGCACACAGCAAGCACAACACAACGTACAACACACACACACCTTCGTTGAAACAAAATGAACCTAGCTGACGACTTGACTTTATAACGTATAGCTCTTTTGGTAAAATATTGTTTTATCGGTGATCGATTCGTCTTTTGGGCTTAGGACGATTTTACTTTCCGGTTTTGGTACAAAGTGGACCTACGTGAGATGAAATGGACCTAGCTGGAACAAATTGACTTTTGCTGTAGGGCAAAATGGTCTTGGCGCTAAATGACCCATGACCCAACATTAATAGACTCATAATAAGGAAGGAAAAGTTCATTTAAAGTGTCAACTAAACAGGCTGGAAGTTTAAGAGTTGCAAGGGGATTCAATGTGAGAGGAGATTAGGGTTATTTTAAAATTGAGAACTATTACAAAAATAAAATGCAGGGAGATTTAAATATATACATATAAAGCAAGACGAACACGATAATACATACCAGAGTAGAATTGAAAGTCAGGGTAAGTTTTATAAAAAATAGAAAACAGGATGTTCTGCTCCCGTAACCTAGTGACATCAATGCTGATAATCAGAGAGTGCAGAAGTTTGACAAACAGACGGTAGTGGTGCTTTGTGAGGGAG
Organism: Pomacea canaliculata; assembly: GCF_003073045.1. NCBI lineage: Eukaryota > Metazoa > Mollusca > Gastropoda > Architaenioglossa > Ampullariidae > Pomacea > Pomacea canaliculata. The sequence continues at coordinate 23,547,536 of NC_037598.1, forward strand.
ATAGAAAAAAAAGAACAAATATCAGGGCTACATATGAGGTCTGCCATGACTCAAAGTGAACCAACAAAGTCATATTTATAAGTCATAGAAAGCACAGAAAAAGATGTTTAAAAAGTGCTAAATACAACAGAGACATATAAATCTCTTGCCTATCAAAGATAAATAAAAGTTTAAAAAAAATAAATTGTGAATTTCAGATAGGGTAGAGATCTGTAACTATATGACACAGTTCAGTAGAAGAGGTCAAGTGTGGGACATACAGGTCGTAGGTCTTAATGTCAGCTCACAATGATTGTAATCTCCTGAGATAAATTTCGGAGCATCAGGACAAATCGAGTCGAGGTTACGAGTTACATTTGCATTGCATTTGCCGTGGGATGAATGTACACAAGGGTGAAAAGCAACTGGGGGAATTTTCTTCGAGATAAAACATTATTTGTCTCACTGTCTTTTGATTGGCTCCTCTATTATTTTTTTTTTTTTTACTTTGTGAAGAATCACATCTCAAATAATGGAATGGGGAATTTGAGTCAAAGAGATTTTCCTGTCCCCTCATCATCTTTTTGAGCGGGCGGCTCCTCCACTTGCCTCTCTTGTTTCTATGCCACTGATACCAGGAGTCTCCCTTTTGTCCCCAAAGCACATAGTTCTGTTGGGACACAATAAATAAAACCTACAATATTCAAAGTTGGACACTTAAACTTCTCTGGCAAGTATTATTAGTTTATTGTGCAACGAAAAGCCAGTGGAATGTACAGGGATCTCCCTTTGCAATGCTGTTAATCTGGGTTTTGCATGAAGAGTGTAGTATTTACAGTTTGTATAAAAGAGATTACATGCGTAGAGTTCTCCCTGAATTCCCTCACCAGTAAATAAATGAGGAGCTTAGAGACAGTTCGTTGACAGAAGAAATTAACGACCCAAAAGGAAGAGAAAGTCAGAAGTGAGCGAGACAACTCTATAGGGCAGTCAAAAAACTAAGAAGGGGAGTTAACTCTATATTATGCCCGAGAGATTCCGAGGATAGAGATCAGAGTTGTCTAACTTCCATCATAGCGCGAGTAGTTTTACTGGGACACGACATAAAAATGGGATCGCTAAAGGTTGAATGAGTAAACTTACATGGTTAACAGGTCAAGGTTCGAAACAAACATTTTTTTAAAAAAGTTTATATAATATATATTATGCAAATGCTTTTATATTAAATGACATAAGAACGTGTTGTGTGAGCGCATATATGTTAAACACATAATCTGGACATAATCATACCTATATCATTGTATATGAGTTTCTGAAATGAGAAAAAATAGATTACCACATTCTACCGGGAAACTCCAAACTCATACAAGTGTGAGTCTACTTGGTAGCGTTGGGACTGACGTGCGAACGAACGTGAGAAAATGTATAAGAAATGTAATCACTAACCTCACAACAAAAAGAAAGAGAATGTTGATGTTGATGTTGCTATTGCTGACGTACAGCACATTTAATTATTTATAGGCATTTACTTATTTTAAACCTATTTTTAGAATGAACATGTCTTTACTATGTATTGCGTTATTGTGTATACTGCGATTGAAATTTTTTGCGGGTTATGAATAATTAGACATTTGGACTTAAAGCTGGGTTGACCGTTGTGTTACAACGACTCAGCAGCAGAAGCTGTTTCACCGAGGGCTACACCAGTCCTGCGCCAGAGAATCGTGGGTCGAGAATCGATGTCACCTCGGCTACACACACTTTCTCACTGCATCCGCTGACGGCGTAAAAACCAACAAACATGCACGTGCTGTTGATTTGCTTGGGAAACATACATGCATGTTGTTCTATTCTTTTACCGAAACTGTGGTATCAACCGTAGTACCACCAGCAGCAGCAAAACAAGAATCAATTCTGTCGAAAGCTAATCTAAATATAGCCATGTTTGTTTATTTTTGTGTTGACGCCAGACTAAGTTTTCTTCTTGCCGATGTTGGTTTTGTCTGGCTGTTACAAAGTCCGATCACATGCCCTTGACTGCCATTGTTACCTGAACACGTGACGAATCACACTATCGCCCACGGATGCTACCTTTGTTGACTTAATAGGTCTGTTGTGCAGAACAGGTGTAGCTGAATGGTGGGAATATAATATTATAGGAATATCTGTGAGGCCGCTACTGACTTACAGGAATAACTCTTGTCTAGCGGGCGGCCAGCACAACAGGACAGGAAATGAGTGTCTGATAGCATTGTGTTCAACGGTTTTATCATGTTTGAAATTATAACTGCTGTTCTATATATTGTTACAGTTTATTCAGTCAAATCGGAGCTGAAGCTGGGGCTTCAGAGAATAAATTCTTATCTCTAAATGCCTAGTTTCATAGTTTGCAGAAAATGTTGGAACCTGTTATACTGCATTGTAATTGTAATGACTTTTTTATATATTGAAAACAAAGCACACCTCCCATTTAAATTGGCCATTGAGACAAATAAAGTTGGTTATTGTTGTTATTGCTATTGTTACGTCATGATTTCGAATGTATATTTTGACAATCACGTTCTCTACACATCGTAGACTTATTAAGTGTAAAGACAAGAACGATAAAACAATTGACTCCTGGGTCTTAACGAGTTCAAGCTAGAACGAACGACAAAGGCCTTTCAATCATTTACGGGTCCAGAGGTTGAAATTCTTACTCAAATAGAATAAATGTAGTGACATCACTTTCGTAATACATAGTATAATGGTGCTAACTGTTGATAGAAAACAAATGTTATTGGAGTAGACAGTTATAAACACGCATTTTAGAATAGCACAATATTTATTCATTATATACTTGAACTGTTAGTACTTTTATTTCCTAAGACGTTGAAACTGAGAAAAGATTTCTTAGAAACATTTCTACCTTCATCTTCAAATTCTGTCTTCACTCACATTTTGTAAGTCTATCATTCACTCATGCTCTGTGCGTTTATTTGCCAGTCTAACATTTCAGATAAACCACAAGTAAACTTCTCGCTATTCCACTTTCCTTCTTTCCGCTCTGGTGATACAAGGAAGACGAAGAAGTCAAAAAACGTCCGTTTATTGTGTTCCAGTGTCTCAACCCAGCCCACAACAATCAATCGTACACAGTCCCATTAAACGTAACAACGAGAAAATCGTGAGCTTTCTGTACAGTCAGCATCGTTCACACACACACATGCACCAACACACACACACACATACACACATACACACACACTCATACACATCTGAGAGAAGTTACGGTAACAAGGAACAAGGTGATATCAGCATCTGTCATGGCACTCATGTTATACAATGCTGACGAGTATAAAGAAAAAAATGGCAGCTAAGAAAGATTTTAACGACTTTTTAAACAACGAGTAAGCATAAATTAGTTTTTACACAGTCTTCTACATGGGATATACCAACAAAATAAAAAACACTCGTCAAGAACAGAGAGAAGAAGTGAGCCAAGTGTCACAGATCACAAGAAACGAAAATCACTTTTTATGTTGACGTTGTGTTCATTTGTTTGTCCATTGAGAAAACAGTTGTGTGTGCAAAGGTAGACAGTATGTGTAGCACATCTGTACACAAGTTAAACTCCTTCTGCTGATATTTTCAGTTCCATTATATTTACTACAGAGATGATAAACGAAAGCAGGGGCGCCATGTCGGCTGAAGAGTGATACAACGTCACTTCCGACGATAGGTTATAAGGCTAGGGGAGAGGGTTAGAGTGGCTCATCGCTGCAAGAATCTAAACAAAATTTAACTTCAGAAGGCATTGCTACCCAACAAAATTGATGACATATGAACGACAAATATATAATTATTCATATATACAAATATTCCAATAACACTACAGGCTACAAAATGAATCACTGGATCACAAGTTAGAACTACAGATGACAGTCTCATTTACCAGCTTTCAGTAGCCGCCATTTCCTTAGTATGTAATTGTGTGTTTAAAAAAATTAAAAATTTAATATCAACCATCTCCATAGCAACAACCATACAGGAAACTGCGAGGTGTTAATATCAGTAATAACTATTCAAGGATTCCTATAGGTTACAACATTTTAAGATTTATCTTAATATCAATCAAATCCAGTCAGTTGTTTATAGTAGTTTTGTGAGTCTGTAATAATTACTGTCTGTATAGCAAGCTACGGAAGACCTAGACTGTCCCGAAATACACGTGTGATGATAATAATAATAATAATAATAATAATAATAATAATAATAATAATAATAATAATAATAATAATAAATGCGTGATTTGTGTAGCGTATAGTCACGCTCATAATGGTGAAAAGATAAAGAATTTTCTCTATAGCAGATAGTAAAAAGTGAGCGTAGATAAAAATAAAGATTGATAACACATAGCTTTAAGCCTCTTTAATAAATAAATTGTTTAAAAATCTTTACGTCAGTAACAGACCTATTACCTACTTCTGTAATTTGATAGAAAAACGGGGAGGACATATTGCCAGATTCTTGGTGAAATCCTTGTCGTACAAACCTCAGTCCATATGAAGCAGATATCAAAACGAACCATGAAGTCGGCAGCAGAGTGTGAAAAAGAAATCCTTCTAGTCAACGTCCGGAAAGACTACAAAGGAAGCACCAAGACATTCAGACAGATGGTAAGAAAAAGTTCTCTTGGACAGATTATATTTTGATATAAATATTTTCGCCAACATTGCTATCGTATTGGTGCACAGATAGGCAAAGATTAAAACCCAAATTTCACACGGCAGAAAAATGAACCGGCAGTTGCTACTGATATCTCCTTGACAACCGTTTCTGATGTCAGACTCAACGGAGTGAAGATGAAGTGGTGAAGGGAGGATAAGTAGGGGAGAGAATCAGAGGAAAAAGGAGAAGAGAATGTGTATAAGAGAGAGGGAGAGAATTGTAAAGAACACGACCATATCTGTAACAACCTGTGCTTAACCTTAACATCTACGATCACGAAGTAGAAGGTCTGACCACATTACGGACAACACACAGAAAACACAAATGCAAAGTCAAAACATTTGCAGAAGGCACTGGAAGAATGGTAAAAAAAATCCATAACTTGTGAATGTTTGATAACGCTGTGGGTGTGAAATAACTTGTGAATGTTTGATCACACTGTTGACGTGAAATCGTCTTGGCACGGGTGCGCTCGCCGTGCACACATCGCCTCTCATGAATAGTTAAAGACCGATGACTGCGGGTGTGTCGCCGGCTGATGACTCCTACCCTACAACAACAACAACTCTGTCGCAGACACGATGGTTGAGCACGCAGCACCCAGCAGGGGGCGACTCGCCACCTTGGCACCTCGACGCTGGACTACTTTGACGACTGCATCCAGGTGGTGGTAATGAAAATGAGAAGAAATAGCAACGTGGCGATAACTGATGGTGTGAGACGATACAGGCAGCAGGATGGGAGGAGAGAGAGATGGGGGAGTGGTGGTGGTGGGGTGCGATGTGGTTATCAGGGACTGGAAAGGTTTGGAGGAAAAAGGAAGAGGTAGAGAAATAAAAGAGAAAAAAAATTAGAGGGGAAGAATTTTGAAAAAACCCAACTAATTAGTTAAGAAGTGTCGGTGGTGTGTCGCTAGTCAACAGACTGATTGTAGACATGATATAGCTCAAGCCTGCCTTGCGCCCGCATGCACGAAGGTATCGCACTCAGGGGTCAGCACGCGCGTGCATTTGATTTCGTACACGTGTGCATTCATCGCCTCAGTATGCTCGCAGCCGCACTTTCTCTCTCTTACACACACACACGTAGGTCCCTCCCAAGACCAGATTAAGCCTTGTTGTTGTTGTTGTTGTTGTTGTTGTTGTTGTTGAGGCACCGACCATTCAACCCTAGGGACAGTTTCAGTTACGGTGTTACTTTGTTCTATCTTGTGAAATACCTAAGCAGCAAAAAATCACGGAGTTAATGCTCTTTCACAATATAACCGAAAGCCTCAGAAAAATTAATTGCTTATCAGCGATTTTTTTTCTGACATCGTATTACATCAGACTTTAATTTAAAAAGCGCTAATAATAAAAATTGAGTGCAATGATAATGCAAATTTATCTTACCCGAGATAGAATAAGAATTTATCGGTTTTGGGTTTATGGTGGGATTAGTAAAAGGTTTTGAGAATAAACTTATTTATTTATGCCTGGGTGTGTAAATATATACTGTCGATATTTTCCTGTGGCTGCTTGTATGTGTACAGTTCCTGTGCGTGAGTGTGTAAGAGAACACGAAAGAGCGACTGGTGCTCACTGTACTTGTAGAAGCTCGCACATATAAAACACATGTATACACAAACATATCTATGTATACACATGGCCGAATAAATTGCATATATAGGTACACACAAACATGCCCACACACAGACTTGCACATGCATAGTGTTTCTCGGAGGGGTGGAGTGGGGATGGGGTGTCATCAGGAGAAAGGAAGAAAAGATGTAAAGCAACATTCCCCGATGTTCAGGAAACAACGGCGTGTTATTCATGTTAATGTTGCTCTTAATGCAACGACCATTGCTGTCAATAACAACAATCAACAATATTCCAATCCCTTCTTATTCGCACATCACAGAGATCTGTGTCACGTGACACCGTCATGTAAAGATAATCAGGAGAAGAAATAAGGATACTTGCGTGACATCGTGTCCGTCACCTCAGTAGTCAAAGCAGAAAGCGCTGCAGGCACCTTTAATCTCCGATTAACACAACAGACAAGGGAGAAGTCATTTCATAATTCTTGCTTCTTAAAGAGGCACACAGTCGACTAATCAGTGTAAAAAGCCACAGAGAGGTTTTTAGTGGTGTCAGGTAGGACAAGCCACCTTGACCTTATTCAACTCAGATTCGACAACTAACCCTAACCTGATCGAGAAGGTGATCAAGAATCTTTTGCCAAATGTACTATTGGATGCTAGTCCATGATCCTATCTTTTCGCAACTGACCTCAAGTTACACAATTAACCACTACAAATTCCAACAAGGAGAAGAACCATTGTTAATCCCGTTGCCTTAAAAGTAAAAACAAATGTGTGCTTGCCGCCAAGAAAGGCACAAAAACTCGCGCTGGCAAAACCTGCTGAGTCTTTCATGCGTGTCCGTGTGTATGGGTGCGTGCGTTTAAGTATGTATGAATGTGTTGACAGCATTGACACTAACTATAAACAGTGTTCACAATTTTTTGGCACACAAAGTCTCTTTGCTAAAAACAGAGGACGGACCTGTGTGTCAAGCAGTGACTCACACATACCAGCATCTGTGTTCTGCGCCTTCTACCCGAACGTATCCGGAGACACCAGGCCGTAGGTACGGGGCAGGGGATAAGGAGGGTAGGATGGTTAGCCTCTTATCTGGTGAGCATACCTCTTTCTTGTAACTACAATCTCTGACTTGAAGGCAAACGCCACTGTCACTACTGGCATGTACAATGCGTCTTTGTAACGAACGCCACGCCCCCTACTTCCTGCTGGTGTTGGCACAATAGAGCATGACCAGCCTTCAAATGTGTTTATCACGGGACACTTTACAAGCCAGTTACAAGGGTGTGATACCTGACAATTGCTTGATGAATTCAGAAAACAAGTAATTTAAATAAATTATTCCCCTTTGTAATCTTGAGAAGACAAGCAGAAAGAAGAATGTATAAAAGCAAAGAAAACATTGTTTGTGTGTATATGAATAAGATAATAGAAAAAGCCTCTTTGTTTTAACCAAACCACAGATTAACAACTCGCGTCAACAAGCCAGTTCTCTCACTCACATGCTGAAGAATGTTCAGATCGTTGTGTTTCCCTGGTAACCAAACAAAGCTCGAGTGGAGAACTTTTTTCTCTGAAAGCAGAGCAATTCACAACAGAAAATTGAGCACTTTGACCTGTAGCTTATCTCCAGCCGGAAGCATCAGATATACCGATCACTTGTTAACTGTCAGCACATGTGACAGGAGCGGAGGGCTGTAACGGTCTGTTGACAGCTGTGTGTGTATGTGTGTGTTTGCCCCTGTGTGAAAGTTCTTACGGGTGTCTTTGTTAAATACATAACCCTCGCTGAAGAAACGTGACCCAGGACAGCAGAGGTGTCCTCCCGTGAGCAGCAAGCGTGACGTCCGCCGCATCCACGCCCCACCCATCCCCAACCCCCTGCTGGTCAATTCTTGTCTCATTTTCTTGTCTTTCACGTCCTGTCCAATATCACAAAAGACGACGAGGGCACAGCCGGGGGCAAGGTCACGACATGGTCACCATAGTCCGAATCACCAACAGCACCAGCAGCAGCAAGAGAGGCTGACGACAGGGCGTGCGAGGTGTCATGGCCGCCCCGGAAGTAGTTCTGCCCTTGTACTGACTTCCGTCATGCGCTGAATGCGTGTCGACGCTTGGACGATCGTTCTGTCCGGCGTCAGGCTGCAGAAAGAATGAGAACACCATCACGTGATCGCTTCTAACAACGGACGCGGAGATACTAATAGCAAGTCCAGGAGAGAAGAGTAAGCAGCGAGAGGAGGAGGGGGAAGGCAAAGAAGGTGGAGGACGTAACAGAGAAAGTAAAGATAAGAAGAGGACGAGTTGGAAATAAGAGGTGAAAGTAACAATCAGAAAAGATAGGAGGAGGTAAGAAAAAATATAAAGGAGGAAGTAATAGAAAATAAAATAAAAAGGATGACGTAACGGAAAAATAAAAGAATCAGATAAGTGAAGAAAATATTAGCAAATAAGATGAATAAGTACGAGAAGTTCGAGGAGGAAGCAATAACAACTAAGAGAGGAACTAGATAAGAAAGAAAGCAGAGAAAAAACAGTAAAAAGATAAAGTAATAGTAACAGACGGAAGTAGGAGGCGGAAGTAAAACTAAGATGGGAGATGATACGATTGAGATACGACGAGGAAATAATTGAAGGAATTTAAAGAGGAGATAGAAGGAGAAAGCTGACCGGCTTAGTGACTGTACTGTAGACACAGTTGGTGCTGTCCCGGATCATGGGCTTGACAAGTATGGCCGCCAGCTCCACGGCTTCCTCGCTGCTGCACATTTGCTTCACCTTGTTCTGAACACAGGTGAGGGCGCTGCGCATGTCACTGTTAGACACACAGTCATCATCGTAAGTCGATATTCACATTCCTTACTGAGTGTAGCTAGCTAGCCCTCATCTTAGTAGAAAGCTTTAGTAGAAATCTCATGGTTTGTTTCACATTTTGTATCATCTTCAGAATGGAATATTTGCATCCACCTTTCGAAATATTTTAGGAGCTTCTCTGCACTTTGTAAACAAGCGCACCCATACCTGACCTTCCTCACACATACTACAGCAATTACACTCTGTACAACAGTTGTTGAGTCCCTCCCCTGTGCGCCAGGAACAACTATTGTACAGAGTGTAATTACTATAGTATGTGTGAGGAAGGTTAGGGTTGGAGAAGCAGGCAGTAGTGTAATGGATGTACCCTGCGACTAGCAGGTACGTGTGAGGTAAGACTGCAACTTGTTGGAGCCAACGAGGCCTTGGACACATCTTGTGCACAGGGAGAATCACAGCTCACTATAATCCGCCCTTTTGTAAAGTCACTAACGGAAATGGTCCCTCCAGTCCGGGAAGTGCGACATCTTACCGCACAATGCTGCTGACGTCCACTCAAATGTTACCAAGTTCTCGCCCTTTACTGTGATACACTTAGTGCCCTCTGTCTGTGAAAGTAGGCGTGTGTGTGAGAGAGAGAGAGTGAGATGAGTGTATGCTAAGTGAAGGTATTTGTGTCCACGTGTTTTATTTTTATCACAACACCGATATAATAGCGTGCTGTGTAAATACAATCTGTCAATACCGCTTTTACGGTCAGTTCAGGCCTCCGGCAAAAAAGAGAGTAATTGATTCTTTATTGCTTCAAGAACAATAATGTGAGCATCTGTCAAAGAAATAAAGCAGAGAAAGGGAGAGAGAGACAGAAAAACAAGAATTAGAAAAGCACGTAGCTGTTAGAAAGAAAAAGAGTTCTGCAGGTGAGAGAACAGTGTGTGTGTGAGAGAAAGAGAGTAAAGAGTTTCTTTATCTTCGAAAGAAAAGCCAACCCTTGCTTCTGGCAGGTATTCTGTACAATACCAGTGTTAAACCACGATAAACTACGATAGTCAGGTAGGCAGTAGCGACAAGCCGCCTACTCACCTGCAGAACTTGTCCTTAGGCTCGGTGTTGACGTTGGCCAGCAGCTTGATGCTGACGTTGAACTTGCGGGACAGACATCGCTCTGACGAGGGCCCGGCCTCCGTAAAGCAGCTTTGATGTCGGGCGTACACTGAGGAAGACAAGTTCCAGTAAGAACAGTGCAGTGAATGGCTCACATGATATTACTGTGATGCGGAGGATATAAGAAGGATGCAAACATTAATAATACCTGTACACAACTCTACTGACAATGACATGGTCAAGTCATGAGGTGTCTCAAACTCATTGTCACACGTGCTGTATCTTAATGTTGTAAAGTACAATGGGATGTTTTAGCAAGGTCAGCGAGTTTATTTGGTAAATAAATAAAAACAACCGATTGGCAGTCGTATTCTATCATAAACTCCTTCCATCACATGAAACTTTTCGCAAAACCTATCCCGAGTGACCAAACATCAGCAACGTACGATCTTAAACATCCCATAAATTTTCATTTATTTTTGAAGCGAAAATGTAATTCAGGTTATAAAGATTATCACACAGCCTCATAAAGTCTCCAACGATCGTGCTGCAAAAATGGAAATGAGAGCAAGCGGACGGAAATAGAATAGGAGATATAAAACTGTTGCTACAGATGACAAATGACAAATGGTAAATCTGTATTTACGAGAATAACAGAATAAGCAAATTTATGTTTGTTTGGGGTTTTTTTTACATCTAGCTGTCGAACTAAAGAAAGGAAAGCGGAACACTGTTTAAATATAAAACAAAGGCATTAAAGAGGGAAAATTAGAATATGTAGAAAGATCGGGTTGTTGTCTAGTTTGACAAGAGAGAGGGGGGCGGAGAAACAAAGAGAAGCAGAGAAAGAGGGACGGTCTTAGAGAAAAGAGAGAAAGAACAAAAATGGGGAAATGAAATAATGCTTTGTTGAGACCAATTTGACATAAATGGTTTTGACAGATGTATACCTACATGTCAACATCAGAAAGCCTACAGCCAGTGTTATCCACAGGCTCAGTTCCCTCTCCTAAACACGGAGTGCCCCGTGTAATGCAATGCGTGGCATGCTGCGCAGCTTACACCAGTTATTTCTCCTGCAGCAGCAGCAGCAGCAGCAAGCTCCGACTGTCAGCAGCAACACTAACAACTGGCAATTGGCGGCAGTTTCTAATGTTTGTCTTGTTCATCCTTTGAACAGTACGTCACCCCTCCCACTACCACCGCCTGAACTACTTGTGATTTGCTGAGCTTAGTGGTCCTTGCTTTCACCACAGAGAACTGCACTGGTATGAATGTTCAGTATGTATGCACATATTGCCATCTACAAGATCCTGCAACACTTCCGGTCCATCGCTAAAGCTAACGTTCCCTGGTTTATAGCTACTATTCCAGGTCCAATGTGAGCAATCTTATGAACACCTGCGCTAAATACCAACAGATAAATAAAACAGCAAGACACAAAGTCACGTATATTGCATCCTCTAACCATGCGGCCCTATTTTATCAAAGATGGTCCCAGGGTTGAAGCTAAAGTTTCGACATTAACAGTTTCTCGGATCTGGTGGCCTCCAGCATTTCGCCTTCACTGCCGGCAATAAACGGCGCATGTCGACACCAGCGAGGACCGTGTGACCTTTGAAACATTCTATTCACAGATGACTTGTTCTCCAGTTGCAGACCACACGGAATGAGGGATCGAACAGACGAGTTCACTTTGTGTGCGACACGCGCCGAGCGTGCGACTGCTGCACAGGCATCCCCGATAGCTCAGTGTGAAGCAAGTTTTCGCTGTTCCTTCCTTCTGTCGACTAATAAAAACTGTTATCACACGAGGCGAGTTGAAAGGTTTAGTGCTGCCGCGAAGTTAACATTCCAGACGAGACTTTCCATATGACAAGAGTTTTATTAAATATTAATATCAGTGTTTAGGAACGTTGAGGTCATTGCCGGAAGAATGCTTCTGAAGCTTGTGGCACATTCTGCTGTTAGTAGGAAGTTGTGTCAGGCTGCGAGATCTGCTGCACGCGGCTGATAACAAAACGGCAGAAGGGAAAATATCCTGCGGCGGCCTGATTCCCAGTTTGTTTTCCAACGCTCCAGGAAGAGTTCCAGAAGCGGCTGATTCCTCTCCATGGAACGAAGATCAGTGATCTCGTTTTACGACAGTCGGAGGAGGATCTCGGAAATCAAGATGGCTCCCAACCATGCAACCAGGGAGAGGAGTCGAGCACTGCGAGACATCTAGTGAGGGGGTCTGTAAAAGTCCCTTGGTACTCTCTGTGTGATACGAATAGCTTCCTGGGAAGTTTTAGTTTTGCTGTGAATGTGAAACCACTCAGTCTAGTCAGAAGAACAGCGTTAGAAGAACTTATTGTACCCAAGCAGTATTGTCGCCTTTAACATTAAAAATTCCGCTCTTGAATTTAGTTTTGTAGCTATTACAGCCAACAAGAGACAAGGATAGCAACCGTGATGATTAGAAGCCTGCTGACGACACACAATTGCTATCTCACTTCACCACTTTGCCAGACTTTGAAATTATGGGTTAAACACAAGCCTCGTCATGTGTAAGAACTCTCTGGAATCCAGACACATGATACGTAACAGGAGCTAGTTTGTTTTCTACAACTTTTATCTGTTAAGAGCAAATCAACCCTTTGGGACTGGCACTGGCGGAAAAAGAAAAGCAAAACTTTGTGATTGTGCGAGCTATTAGAGAGCTGGAGTTATCGCTACATACAATATTACAGAGCTAGAGTTATCGCTACATACAAGATTGCGATGAGTAATCAGCCAGCGCCTCCATTGAGAGTGAACTGGGTAGTTTACATGGCAGTCATAGGCCACCCGTCCTGTGCTGTGGAGCTGGAAGGTCGATCTAATCACAAGGAAAGCCAGTGTTTCCTGACAGAGGTCGGCGTCTCGGCGCTCCGCATGCGATGATGAAATAAAAGAAACGAAACAAAAAACGACGACAGAGCTCATGCGCGTGCAAACAACTCTGGGCGAGTCTTCAGTGCGAGCTGACCTGCTCACGGGATCGTCGTAGGCGGTGGATGAGTTCAACATGAAAAAAAGCTGGAAGAATGTTGAAAGACTGAATCCTGAAGGGGGTTTGGAGGGTGGACTAGCTCCCTTGCCAACACAACCGCAAAATTCCTCCTCTCAGGGATATAAAGAGAGAGAGATAATTAGAAAGAACACACATTCAGACATGCATATGCACATACAAAGAAAGAAAAAGGAATGAACAAAATTGAGTTTCTACAAAAAGTTTCATAGAACGTTGAGTAGGTAGGTCTCAGTTCTGCCTACCGTATCCTCTTTTTTCTGCACCTTTTTTCGGTAAGCATGCGACGCTTAAAAAATCAAAGCGATAATAAAAGGCCGGAAACCCTGAAAGTAATTCTACTGATGTACATACAAACAGCAAGTCAATCAAACAAGGATCAGCCCGACAGAGTCTCAGTTTAAAAAAAGGGGAAGGGGTGGGCAGTTATACGAAGCCATGTTTTACCTTCAACGAACACGTGACCCTAGAAGCCAAACAGATTAACTTTGCAAAAAGCAGGGTAACAGAAGAAAGATGTAAGGGTATTTTAAGAAGAATAAGATACACCGAGTATACTTATGTTTCAAGTTATGTTCATCTATGTGCTATTTATTTGTTTTAGTTTGTGGTCAAAATTAGTAGTTTTTAAATGTTTATTACTGGTAATAATTATTTTTAGACTCATTGGAACACGCCACGAAAAATTAGAAAGAACTCTTTGTCTACATTTGTTTTTTCACGATTTTGAGTTTAGAGATTTATCAATTTGCTGTGCACAGTTAATACATTATGATAATGTTACTAATGAAGTTAATACATTATAAGCACCACCAGGTCTGTATGAATGTGACCTCTGCAAACAGACGGATCAGATCGCCAAATGATTTACATCATAAATAATTCCATCTTTGATTAAAAGAAATACTTCTTTAATTCTATGACCTTTATTTACAACAACATTATTTCTTGCATGTTTATATATGCTATATGTTCCAATCGGTCTTTAAATATTTCAAGTCATCTGTCCTGAAGTTGGAAGTTGGAAGACTCGCATGATGTTCGCTCGTCCCCCTCGCGGCCAGCAGCTGTGACGTATGTACATTCAAGGGAGGACACTTCATCTTCCTGACCACCAAAGTGGTGCACAGGTCGTAAAAAAAGAATTTGATTATAGACTACTGTTCACCAGAAGCTGTTAAAGTATTTCGAGAATGTTTTTCTCCGTTTTCTCACGCTGTTTGTGCGGCATACCTCCCGTGCACGGTGTCTGTCATCGCGTGGAAGACGCTCTCAAAGACATGATAAACGACTCCTCACTCATCCGCTGAGGTGCCGCGCGCTGCTTTCAACCTCCAATAGCCCTTTGTTGTGACAGACCAGCTACTTGAAGTGCTGGCTTTTAAACTGAACACAATCTACGGCGGGCGGAACTTCCATTTCCTTTTTCACTCACGTGACACCACCATGAAACGGCGACTGATCTCCCTTGCAGAGGAACTCATTTCGCCGGAGGAATTAAGTTTGTGGCGCACAGTTCATCTGTTTTCCAGATGCCGAGCAGCTGATCGAGTGTGTCGTTTTAGTAGAGTCAAGCTAGACTGTTACACAAACAGCAGGTGAGTCGGTTACACGGGGTGCAAGGTACTGCAAGAACTGGGAGACATTTTCGGACACGGCGTGTTATCAATCCCATGTATACAAAGATCATCAGACAAGATATATATATACACATTATAAAATAGCATGAATAAATACACTCATATGATATCAATTAAATGCACATCGATCATGATCACAAATACTCTTCAAATTAATCTCACACACACACACAAATATATTAAACCTTGGGCAGAAACCGATAAACACAAAAGCAAACTTGTTTTCCGTGCGGGCACTTATTCTTTCTTACAAACACACACACGCACACACTGCAGTCTCATATCTAGTTCTTTCCATTCAGCTGTTTAAACTTGTTGGCTCATTCTTTGTTCATGTTCTAACACTTACAGCAATTGTGTCTGTAAACAGCCCGATAGACCCCATAACAGACTGGAGTAGAAAAGAACCTTGCCAAAGGGAAACCAATGGCCTCTGCTATCAGCTGCAGCAGTTCAGTCTCGCACCACCACCCGCAGACATCTGCTAACAGCCAGCAGTAACGGCCTCTTTCAAAGTCCAGATGCCCTACACCAACATTATCAATCCGTGCTGAGTGAAAGCAAGACCTTAGTCTCCTGCGCATCTTGTTTTCCCGGTGTTCACGCACCTGTTACCTACATCAGAGTTATCTCCCTCTCTCTCCCCCCCATTCTCTCACCAGTTCTCTCTCTCTCTGTCCCCTTCTCTCACAAACTCTCTCTCTCGTGGCCTTTGTACACAACTTTTCTTGTTTATTGTCACTCCACACAGCTCGCAACAACTTCACATGCGCATCCTTCACTTCCGGTTTCTGACAGCGCGGCGTGTTCGCCACCAGTGGGTAACCTTTTCTTTTTCTTCCTCTGCATCCGGTAAAGATGGTGTCTGCAATGCTTACACGCAGAGGTAATGTGAACAAGGCAAAAGCTACATGTGTGTGAGTGTGTGTTTTGCGGAGACCGCCTGCATTCAGGATTGCTCCCAGCTTCTGTAACAAGGTCGGGCACACAGAAGTCCGAACAGCCAAATATTCACTGAACATACGATGAATGTGATGACTGAAGAATACGGCACGTTTCACGAACATGTTAAAAGGAAGGCAGACAAACATTCAATCAAGCATACAGACAGACAAGGGACAGGCAGGCAGTAAGGTTATCACCAAGCTAGGAACACCTGGCGTCCTTGACATACTGACCTTCGATGATCCTGTCGTCGGTGCACAGGTCGTCGAGTGCGTCCCGCCCTCCGTGTAGGTTGGTCAGCGAGCGGTCAATCTGCGGATGCTTGGACTCCGGGCACTCCTCCTTCAGGCGGCTGATGCAGGTCATGGCGTCCATGTAGGAGCTGGACAGACAACAAGAGCGGATCGTGAGTATGACTTCACAGCGCATGTCAGCGCAACAGAGACAGCTCACTTCCGGTATTCCGTAAGGCACGACAGTGTGATGTGGTCAGCGAGGACGGACTGTAACATCACCATACTGACAAGCTAGTTAACAGGTAACACACAAACTACTCGACAGTAACACCACCATACCCCACAGAGGTGATCTTCAAAGCGGGAAAATATTTAGTTCATTGCCGCTGTCAACAGAGCGGAGATGACAGTAGGACAATCCATACATTCCTTGTAAACAGGCCTCACACGCACAAAAGCAATTACATATACCGCAGGAGCAATCCAAAATTATCATCCATAACAGCTGCAAACAAAAACGATTTGTTTTTGTAGACGTCGCTCTTGTGCCATGAAAACATTAAGTGCCCAGTGAGTTTACACCTCACGCACTTCTCAGGTGTGTTAATATGTCAGTTACCTCAGTCAGTCAGCAACCTAATGGAGTCTCTACTCGTTCGCAACTAAATAAGAGTATTGAATGAATTAAGGATCATTTGACAAGAACATTATTCCTAACGCGGAGTCAGAAGAGGATTGCTACATCTCAAGTTTGTCGTGAAAGTTTGGCAAGCAATCGTCATTGAAAGTGATTGTTACATACAAAGGACGTCAAAAAAAAAAAAAACCCCAACAAAACCCACTGATATAGCTAGAATACTTTTCGAGTTCGATTGCGCCCACAAATGGCTTAGAGACCAAGAGTCAAAAGAAGAATCAAGAAAATGCAAAGAAAAAGATGAAGTAAATAGAAGGTGATGAAGGGAATCGTTTGCTACACTCAGTACACAAACCAGGGGGACAATGCTGTCCCTTTAGTGTCTTTAAAGTTTTTCCCAAAGCTTTCTAGTTGTCCACAAGCTGTCAACAACGGCTGTCGTGTCTCCGACATGAGTCGTTCCCTGTCAGTAGTTGAAAGACAGAATGACAGCAACAGGAAAAACACAGCGCCTCCTAGTCTCGTCCGGCTCTTGCCTCCAAAGGGGACATCACTTGTTTCCGCCGTCGACCCACGACATGAGGTTATCAGCCCCTGGCAATGGAGGAACGTTCCTTAACGACAACATCGCTCACAAGCCGCCTTTGTAGTGACTGCGCTGTGTGGCGTGTTGACAGATTGCGACAGTAAACGATCTGATGTCGACATCAAGGCTTCCACAACACACACGCCGATGTCCTGCACTGGACTGGAGTCCTTGCACTCAGCCACGTGTTGGACGCTGCCCTGGGGGTAGGCAGCTATTACCTAGTCTAGTCTCATGATTACGATACGAGTGCTGTATAAGAATCTTGGGTAGAAGTTTAAAGTTCATCAGATGTCTCAGCTTCTTCGGCTTACTCTCAGCTTACTTTCAAATCGAGTGCATGCTGCTCTTCTGGGGACTACAGTTATTTATGTATTTATTCAAGTGTGCATGTGTCTATA